>NC_090444.1:1460361270-1460664300 GCF_031143425.1 Pleurodeles waltl
TTTCAATGCACCCTACCATATGGCTTCATAGGGCCTACATTAGGGGTGACTTATATGCAATAAAAGGGGAGTGGAAAGCTTGGGGGGTTACTATCACCAAGTTGAATTGCCAGTTTAGACACTGCAGCAATGGCAGGACAATATGTGCTGCAGGTCCACTAGTAGCATTTAATTTACAGGCCTTGGTATATGTTACAGCTCTGTACAAGAGACTCATAAGTAAATTAAATATGTCAATCATTAGCACGTTTATGGGAGTAAGCACAAGCACGTTAGCACTGGTTGGTGTATCAGAATGTTGGGCAAAGTTATCAGTAACGTCATGCGTGAGAAAGCCAATGCAGGAATAACTATTCAATTTGAACAGAGAAGTTACTAACAAAGTCTTTTTTAGTTGATGTGGTTGCTTCTTTTGTTATGTTGTGAAACAAAGTTACAACACATGTTAAAGTGTTTCTAATGACGTGAATGGTATGAGGTATGTTAAATTGTGTTAAGAAATACAATTTTGGAATTATATTTTAAGATGACCACTTTTATATTTACCACAATCCTTATTTGCTGCACAGGCTGATGTTAGGGGCTATCTTTCAAGGGGAAAACCATGTAAAGGCACTTGAAAACAAAATCATGTCTTTCTTTGGATGAAGATTGCATGTCAAGAAAGTTAAGAAAGGGGGAATCTACAGATGTTAAAAGCCAACTTTAAGCACTTTTGGAAACTATTGATTTTATATACTTAAAAAAATAGTATCAAATATATCAAGGCGTCCCTAATCTAAGATCCATTTGCTTGAGGGTAGCTCAGGTTATTTGGTCTTATCATAATAATGTGATTTTCAGCTAACAATAAATAATACATTTGGAATCATTCACAGAGAGATTTGTGTTGTCCCTGCGTATCAAATATAAATACTAAAAGATCGATTGCTGCTTTAAGGCAGGCCTCACTTGAACCTGCTGTAATGCCACATCGCCTCTTGAATTAGAAGTGTCTGAAAGTTTAGACATTGCAGTTTCTGGCCCTTCATTAGACTTTAATTGCCTCTTACAGTACAACCATTTATTACCTGTGTGTATTGACTGTGTTTTATGTATAACAGCTTTTTTATGCAGGAGTTTTCATGCACAGAATTACCTATAAAATGTATCATCCTACTTCACCAAAGCCAAAGCTGTTTCCAACAAATTTGACATTTGTCGTTGAATAATCCATTGCCTGACCTTCTTAAGAATGTAAACATCAATGTAATGATTGTGGCATTTTTAAGTACCTTCATATTGCGTTGAATGTGCAGTAACTGGCGCCTGCAACAATGTTGTTCTTCAAGTACTCTTACATTATTAAAGTTTACTTGAGATTTTGAAATTTCAGAGATGTGCTTGTAATGAGGCATACAGTGACATCATACAATATGTCAAAAGGAGTTCTCCAATCGCACCGATCGTCAAGCACATATTCCTTTTTATGGGCAAGCGCAAATCGCTCCGTCCCATTCTGTAATCTTTCTTTGGGCTTCCAACCACGCCCAGGTCACGTTAGTCTCTTACATTGGTTTGAGGGCTTGCCTTTTAAAATCTGCTTGTCTTCATTTGTGAAAGGCATGCATACGTCATGCCTTTTCGGTGTTTAGCCCACCTACACAGCACAGGTAAACTACTAAAAACATACAAGGCTCGATGTTTTCAGCATGGTGTCCGGATTACTTTATCTGTTTATTTTCCACATAGCGCAATCGCTCTTTGTTTTACTTTCTTTACAAAGCTCATAGCTCTACCTCGTGCAAATGCGAGACCCATTGCATTGAAAACTGCTTGTTATTAATGTATTTAGAAATCTCTGCATTTGTAAAATAAAGGATCAATTTTAAGTAATCATAGGGCCCTTGGCAAATGCATATTTTAGGGCCCTGCATTATAATACAAGAACTGCAAATATGGTGAAAATAGTAGATATACAAAGAACATTCAGTCCTGTATGCTGTAGTTAGATGTGTCAAATATGTGGGGAATAGCATACAGAAATATTATGCTTGCCTGTCACTAGTTACAACTTCACATAAAATTAAGGGCAGATGTTGGGAATGATGAAGCAGAAAAAGAACGACTAACAAACATTTATAAATCATGTAACAAAATCGTATAAGACAATGTGATTTTAGCAAAGAAAAATAATGTATGTAGAAAATGTGCACACGAAGTAGATCGCCATTAGCATAAACAAGCTTTAATTAATCATGAAAACCGACAAATGTATTAAAATGTCATAATTGCAGATATATTTCATGATTTTCTTGTTAAAATTGTTATATGCTTAGCTTAAATTTAGCAGAGGCTTTGGCCTAGTTGCCTGGTCTCAATTTTAACTACGTAAGTTTTCACAAAGACGTGTTTTAAAACTTTGACAGCTGTATTTTTCCAGTAGAATGACTAATACACTTATCTCAAGGTTGCGTGTTAGGCAACTTTCATCCCCTTTGAAGCAAGGTCAATTTTTGCAGTTACAGACAATAAAGACACCGATGCAGAATTAATTGGCAACTTTGTTGCTACTTGTGTTCCAAAACTCCAAGGACACCTTATGCGTAGATGAGTATTAAGAGAAAAGACACTATTCATTGGTCAAAGAGAAATCACCCCATGGACCCTCCAATGGAAGAACCTGAAGAATTTGGAACTTTTCTTACTTAATCCCATTGGACGGAGAGAAACCAGCCATTTTTCTTTGATGCCATTTTAAAGCCAGATTCGAGAATCCATTTTGATGACACTTTGATGCTTTTTCTTTATTCCAGAGAGAGAGACTTTAAAGAATTGTCACCCTAGAGACATTAACTTTACTTTGCCTTGCCCATTCAATAACTTTTGTTGCCCCATTTTCCTTGCTGCTGCAAGGAAAACTTGCCTTAAACTTTGCCCCTTGAAGTTTGCCCCATGCTGATGGAACCGGTACCTGAAGGACGAAGACTTTCCTTGAATGCTGATTGTATTTGGTAATTATAAAAGGATAAATGTATTACTCGTTGTATTTTCCTGCTTAGGTACCAACTGCCTATTTTGACAGAGCCTAAGCTAGAAGGTTTCTAAATTTATGTTGATTAAATTCATTTTTGCATGAAGCCCCACATGCCAATGCTAATCAGAGGTTAGTTGAGGTATTCATTTGATGCACCATGCTGAATTGAAATCTTGTTAGGCTGACCAATGTATGCAATTAGTCAATTTCAGAAACTTTTATTAGTGATTTGCACTGCTATAGCCGAATGCATTATAATCCAAGTTTTGCGTAGATTGCGTTTCTTCCGTCGTTATGGACAGCCAGTAATGTTCGTATATGTGTATCATTGATTTGATTTTGAGACTTACTTATATTGTGTTAGCTTTGTTAATATAGGGAAATAAACTCATTAACTTTTAATAAACAGGTGTGGTTATTCATGACTGAAAAGTCATGGTGTGCCTAATTACTGATTTTCTGTTTAACTAATTTGTTGATTGATTACTAATCGAGTATTGGTTATTGATTATAAATGATTACTAATTATTGATTTGAGGGGTTCCGAAAATTCTTTGGATGAGGAGAACTCAACCCGGTCAAAGGTTTACCGACCTCCGGCGTGTCCAAGCATAAGTAATTTATAAGGACTGGACGCGCTATCAGGAACATCCTAGTAATTATAGGTGATAATTGTCATTTTACTATGGGTTAAAAAAAATGTCTAATCTGATTTCTCAATCAGCAGTTTTACTGGGACCCTCCAGCGATTTGTGTCACAATACATCTCAAACCCCAGCAGACCTCATCAAAGTAACATTCCAGAGTGCCTGGTTGTGATTGTTAGAGATGCAGATTAGGCAAAGAGAGCTGTATTTTTTCAGTACACAGGATGACATCTTTAATCCCTCTGAATCCTTTGATGTGACCTCCTCATCAAGAGTGCTCACGGCTGACTCCTATTGATGGGGAGGTCATATCAAGCTTTCTGGCACAGTTGCAGTAGCTGTTTTATGCTGCTCTTGTTGACCCCCCCCCCATCAAACCTCTTAGGCCAGAGTGGGAGACTCTCCCGCTCTGGTGCTGGAGGGCCTGGTGGTCCTGCAACTGATGTGATCACATCACCAAAATGATGATGACCATTGCAAAATTGTGCCCTGAAATGGCTTCCTGCTTTCTCCACTTTTATAGGGAACTGTGCCAAAAGGTAAGTGTCGCTGGAATGAGGCTGAGAAATAAAGTTTCCAGCAATGCCTCCCCTGGCCTTCAGAGCACCAGATAATCATAGTAGGTTCTGATAGCCTGGTGCTTCCACTAGACATCAACGATTATACTTTTTGGGGGGAGCAGTCCAAGGGTGAAGGGCCTTTGCTATCCTTCATGAACATATTCAGACTTCCTGCTCCCCCCCGTGGGCCAGATTGGAGTGTTTTTCCCAATCCAAAGCCCACTAGTCACCAGTGAAATGAAATTAAATTTAAAAAGGGGTGTGATGGGCCTACCTGACACAGAGCCCCATGCTCACTCCCCAAATGTATCAATACAATGTTTCTGCATTCCCTGCAAGGCAGATTGATGGTTTAGCCCCTCAGCCTCCTGGGGGACAGACATTCCACTAGACAATGGACATTGTTAAAATGGTACCAAAACAAACAAAAGGATGGGTATGGCTCATCCGAACATTGGCTCATACCCCAACCCCTAAAGGGACAATTTAGTCTTTCTGCCCCACCTCACTCCTGAGGTGAGGTCTGGACAATCCTGAAATCATGCCCTATCGCCAATGCTAAAGTCTCAAAAGTCATTCTCCAAACCTAGGGACTAAAGCATCCTCATCCCTAATGCAAGTGAGAGGACATTGTTTTTCTTTTGGACATAGTTTATTCATAGGAACCTGCAAAGTGGAGGCAAATCTCAATTTCGCCTACTTGCCATGCCGAATGGCTCCATAATTCAGGCTCGGGGTAGTCTATAACCCAGGAAACCTACCAATCCCAGACATTTCTGAAAACTAGACACCAAAGAAAGTACAGGGTGGATTGACTCATGTAGATCTCATTACACTTTTTTTTACTCAGAGTGCCCTGAAAACCTTATTTTCTCACATTGATGTGAAAGTTCTGGAAATTGCAGGGATCCAAACAATTCCTACCACTCTCTGTTCCCATACTTGCACCAATGAAAACTGTACTCTACTTTTGTGGTTGAGTTGTGAGCCCATGACAAGAACAGATCAAAAGGACATTGCAAAGTCTATATTGGTCGTCTGGTGGTTGCTGACCTGTTACAATCCTGCTGCAGGCACTTGGCCCAGCCACACAAGTGGGGTAGTGTTTTAGTAAGAAGCATGTGGAAATGCTGAATGGCAGGAATTGTGTGCCTCTGCACATGTTCTGGAACGTTCACTCACAGAAATGAGGCAATGCTTGATTTTAAGAATAGTTTGAGGTTTGCAGGTTATTTTCAAACTTGATGGGATCAGTGCAAGGCTGTTATGTTTGATAAGATGTCTTTGTCGCAGTCAAGCGCATGCTCAAAATCCACAGCCTCCCACATTGAAAAAAGGGTTCATTTTGGGTGCAAACATTTCACCTAGCACTTTACCTTTAGGGGCCTTCCATATTGCTGGAACTAGGCCCACCTACTCAAGCGGGGTAATCTTTGCAACAAGTGTAAAGGCGAAGAGTGGTAGGAAATCTATGGGTCCCCACAGATTCTAGAACTGCCCTTCAGAGAAATGAGAGCAACATGTGCAATTTTAGCCAATGTTTGAGAGGTCTGCAAGGGCTTCTGGATTAACAAAATGGGGTCCATGCAAGTGACCTCACCCAAGCATACCCTAAGTGTCTAGTTTTTAAAAATGCCTGGGTTTGGTAGAAAAGTCTGGCTGGAGGTCAATCCAGGGCCCAAAAATTTCCAGTTATCCAGATTTCCAAACGGGTCATTTTTCTTGGAGACTTTATGATGGCTCCACTTTGTGTTTTGCAACATTCTGTGTTGTGTTCAATAGGTCCTGCAACACACGTGGAGTAGCATTTTTATCTAAAGAAATGTGGAAACAGTGGTTGGTAGGAATTTTATCATTTATCTCAGCTTCTGGAACTATAATAGTGAGAAATAGTGAGAAACATGTGTGGCTTTTGCTAAGGTTTGATGTTTGAAAGCACTTTTCTGTAGGAAAATCTCATGTAACCCACACAAGTCACCCCAACCTGGACTCAGTTGGGTGTCAGATTTTCAGAAATGCATGTGTCTTGTGGTTTTCCCTGGGTAGTAGCTGAGCTATTGATTAAATTCCGAAACTACACATACATATACAGAAAGATTTATTGATTTGGATGGGTGAAATGTGTTGTCTCCACAGGCTGATGTTAGGGGCTATCTTTCAAGGGGAAAACCATGTAAAGGCACTTGAAAACAAAATCATGTCTTTCTTTGGATGAAGATTGCATGTCAAGAAAGTTAAGAAAGGGGGAAGCTTCAGATGTTAAAAGCCAACTTTAAGCACTTTTGGAAACTATTGATTTTATATACTTAAAAAAATAGTATCAAATATATCAAGGCGTCCCTAATCTAAGATCCATTTGCTTGAGGGTAGCTCAGGTTATTTGGTCTTATCATAATAATGTGATTTTCAGCTAACAATATTTAATACATTTGGAATCATTCACAGAGAGATTTGTGTTGTCCCTGCGTATCAAATATAAATACTAAAAGATCGATTGCTGCTTTAAGGCAGGCCTCACTTGAACCTGCTGTAATGCCACATCGCCTCTTGAATTAGAAGTGTCTGAAAGTTTAGACATTGCAGTTTCTGGCCCTTCATTAGACTTTAATTGCCTCTTACAGTACAACCATTTATTACCTGTGTGTATTGACTGTGTTTTATGTATAACAGCTTTTTTATGCAGGAGTTTTCATGCACAGAATTGCCTATAAAATGTATCATCCTACTTCACCAAAGCCAAAGCTGTTTCCAACAAATTTGACATTTGTCGTTGAATAATCCATTGCCTGACCTTCTTAAGAATGTAAACATCAATGTAATGATTGTGGCATTTTTAAGTACCTTCATACTGCGTTGAATGTGCAGTAACTGGCGCCTGCAACAATGTTGTTCTTCAAGTACTCTTACATTATTAAAGTTTACTTGAGATTTTGAAATTTCAGAGATGTGCTTGTAATGAGGCATACAGTGACATCATTCAATATGCCAAAAGGAGTTCTCCAATTGCACCGATCGTCAAGCACATATTCCTTTTTATGGGCAAGCGCAAGTCGCTCCGTTCCATTCTGTAATCTTTCGTTGGGCTTCCAACCACGCCCAGGTCACGTTAGTCTCTTACATTGGTTTGTGGGCTTGCCTTTTAAAATCTGCTTGTCTTCATTTGTGAAAGGCATGCATACGTCATGCCTTTTCGGTGTTTAGCCCACCTACATAGCACAGGTAAACTACTAAAAACATACAAGGCTCGATGTTTTCAGCATGGTGTCCGGATTACTTTATCTGTTTATTTTCCACATAGCGCAATCGCTCTTTGTTTTACTTTCTTTACAAAGCTCATAGCTCTACCTCGTGCAAATGCGAGACCCATTGCATTGAAAACTGCTTGTTATTAATGTATTTAGAAATCGCTGCATTTGTAAAATAAAGGATCAATTTTAAGTAATCATAGGGCCATTGGCAAATGCATATTTTAGGGCCCTGCATTATAATACAAGAACTGCAAATATGGTGAAAATAGTAGATATACAAAGAACATTCAGTCCTGTATGCTGTAGTTAGATGTGTCAAATATGTGGGGAATAGCATACAGAAATATTATGCTTGCCTGTCACTAGTTACCCTTTCACATAAAATTAAGGGCAGATGTTGGGAATGATGAAGCAGAAAAAGAACGACTAACAAACATTTATAAATCATGTAACAAAATCGTATAAGACAATGTGATTTTAGCAAAGAAAAATAATGTATGTAGAAAATGTGCACACAAAGTAGATCGCCATTAGCATAAACAAGCTTTAATTAATCATGAAAACCGACAAATGTATTAAAATGTCATAATTGCAGATATATTTCATGATTTTCTTGTTAAAATTGTTATATGCTTAGCTTAAATTTAGCAGAGGCTTTGGCCTAGTTGCCTGGTCTCAATTTTAACTACGTAAGTTTTCACTTGTATTAACAAAGACGTGTTTTAAAACTTTGACAGCTGTATTTTTCCAGTAGAATGACTAATACACTTATCTCAAGGTTGCGTGTTAGGCAACTTTCATCCCCTTTGAAGGAAGGTCAATTTTTGCAGTTACAGACAATAAAGACACCGATGCAGAATTAATTGGCAACTTTGTTGCTACTTGTGTTCCAAAACTCCAAGGACACCTTATGCGTAGATGAGTATTAAGAGAAAAGACACTATTCATTGGTCAAAGAGAAATCACCCCATGGACCCTCCAATGGAAGAACCTGAAGAATTTGGAACTTTTCTTACTTAATCCCATTGGACGGAGAGAAACCAGCCATTTTTCTTTGATGCCATTTTAAAGCCAGATTCGAGAATCCATTTTGATGACACTTTGATGCTTTTTCTTTATTCCAGAGAGAGAGACTTTAAAGAATTCTCACCCTAGAGACTTTAACTTTACTTTGCCTTGCCCATTCAATAACTTTTGTTCCCCCATTTTCCTTGCTGCTGCAAGGAAAACTTGCCTTAAACTTTGCCCCTTGAAGTTTGCCCCATGCTGATGGAACCGGTACCTGAAGGACGAAGACTTTCCTTGAATGCTGATTGTATTTGGTAATTATAAAAAGATAAATGTATTACTCGTTGTATTTTCCTGCTTAGGTACCAACTGCCTATTTTGACAGAGCCTAAGCTAGAAGGTTTCTAAATTTATGTTGATTAAATTCATTTTTGCATGAAGCCCCACATGCCAATGCTAATCAGAGGTTAGTTGAGGTATTCATTTGATGCACCATGCTGAATTGAAATCTTGTTAGGCTGACCAATGTATGAAATTAGTCAATTTCAGAAACTTTTATTAGTGATTTGCACTGCTATAGCCGAATGCATTATAATCCAAGTTTTGCGTAGATTGCGTTTCTTCCGTCGTTATGGACAGCCAGTAATGTTCGTATATGTGTATCATTGATTTGATTTTGAGACTTACTTATATTGTGTTAGCTTTGTTAATATAGGGAAATAAACTCATTAACTTTTAATAAACAGGTGTGGTTATTCATGACTGAAAAGTCATGGTGTGCCTAATTACTGATTTTCTGTTTAACTAATTTGTTGATTGATTACTAATCGAGTATTGGTTATTGATTATAAATGATTACTAATTATTGATTTGAGGGATCCGAAAATTCTTTGGATGAGGAGAACTCAACCCGGTCAAAAGGTTTACCGACCTCCGGCGTGTCCAAGCATAAGTAATTTATAAGGACTGGACGCGCTATCAGGAACATCCTAGTAATTATAGGTGATAATTGTCATTTTACTATGGGTTAAAAAAAATGTCTAATCTGATTTCTCAATCAGCAGTTTTACTGGGACCCTCCAGCGATTTGTGTCACAATACATCTCAAACCCCAGCAGACCTCATCAAAGTAACATTCCAGAGTGCCTGGTTTTGATTGTTAGAGATGCAGATTAGGCAAAGAGAGCTGTATTTTTTCAGTACACAGGATGACATCTTTAATCCCTCTGAATCCTTTGATGTGACCTCCTCATCAAGAGTGCTCACGGCTGACTCCTATTGATGGGGAGGTCATATCAAGCTTTCTGGCACAGTTGCAGTAGCTGTTTAATGCTGCTCTTGTTGACCCCCCCCCATCAAACCTCTTAGGCCAGAGTGGGAGACTCTCCCGCTCTGGTGCTGGAGGGCATGGTGGTCCTGCAACTGATGTGATCACATCACCAAAATGATGATGACCATTGCAAAATCGTGCCCTGAAATGGCTTCCTGCTTTCTCCACTTTTATAGGGAACTGTGCCAAAAGGTAAGTGTCGCTGGAATGAGGCTGAGAAATAAAGTTTCCAGCAATGCCTCCCCTGGCCTTCCGAGCACCAGATGATCATAGTAGGTTCTGATAGCCTGGTGCTTCCACTAGACATCAACGATTATACTTTTTGGGGGGAGCAGTCCAAGGGTGAAGGGCCTTTGCTATCCTTCATGAACACATTCAGACTTCCTGCTCCCCCCGTGGGCCAGATTGGAGTGTTTTTCCCAATCCAAAGCCCACTAGTCACCAGTGAAATGAAATTAAATTTAAAAAGGGATGTGATGGGCCTACCTGACACAGAGCCCCATGCTCCCTCCCCAAATGTATCAATACAATGTTTCTGCATTCCCTGCAAGGCAGATTGATGGTTTAGCCCCTCAGCCTCCTGGGGGACAGACATTCCACTAGACAATGGACATTGTTAAAATGGCACCAAAACAAACAAAAGGATGGGTATGGCTCATCCGAACATTGGCTCATACCCCAACCCCTAAAGGGACAATTTAGTCTTTCTGCCCCACCTCACTCCTGAGGTGAGGTCTGGAGAATCCTGAAATCATGCCCTATCGCCAATGCTAAAGTCTCAAAAGTCATTCTCCAAACCTAGGGACTAAAGCATCCTCATCCCTAATGCAAGTGAGAGGACATTGTTTTTCTTTTGGACATAGTTTATTCATAGGAACCTGCAAAGTGGAGGCAAATCTCAATTTCGCCTACTTGCCATGCTGAATGGCTCCATAATTCAGGCTCGGGGTAGTCTATAACCCAGGAAACCTACCAATCCCAGACATTTCTGAAAACTAGACACCAAAGAAAGTACAGGGTGGATTGACTCATGTAGATCTCATTACACTTTTTTTTACTCAGAGTGCCCTGAAAACCTTATTTTCTCACATTGATGTGAAAGTTCTGGAAATTGCAGGGATCCAAACAATTTCTACCACTCTCTGTTCCCATACTTGCACCAATGAAAACTGTACTCTACTTTTGTGGTTGAGTTGTGAGCCCATGACAAGAACAGATCAAAAGGACATTGCAAAGTCTATATTGGTCGTCTGGTGGTTGCTGACCTGTTACAATCCTGCTGCAGGCACTTGGCCCAGCCACACAAGTGGGGTAGTGTTTTAGTAAGAAGCATGTGGAAATGCTGAATGGCAGGAATTGTGTGCCTCTGCACATGTTCTGGAACGTTCCCTCACAGAAATGAGGCAATGCTTGATTTTAAGAATAGTTTGAGGTTTGCAGGTTATTTTCAAACTTGATGGGATCAGTGCAAGGCTGTTATGTTTGATAAGATGTCTTTGTCGCAGTCAAGCCCATGCTCAAAATCCACAGCCTCCCACATTGAAAAAAGGGTTCATTTTGGGTGCAAACATTTCACCTAGCACTTTACCTTCAGGGGCCTTCCATATTGCTGGAACTAGGCCCACCTACTCAAGCGGGGTAATCTTTGCAACAAGTGTAAAGGCGAAGAGTGGTAGGAAATCTATGGGTCCCCACAGATTCTAGAACTGCCCTTCAGAGAAATGAGAGCAACATGTGCAATTTTAGCCAATGTTTGAGAGGTCTGCAAGGGCTTCTGGATTAACAAAATGGGGTCCATGCAAGTGACCTCACCCAAGCATACCCTAAGTGTCTAGTTTTTAAAAATGCCTGGGTTTGGTAGAAAAGTCTGGCTGGAGGTCAATCCAGGGCCCAAAAATTTCCAGTTATCCAGATTTCCAAACGGGTCATTTTTCTTGGAGATTTTATGATGGCTCCACTTTGTGTTTTGCAACATTCTGTGTTGTGTTCAATAGGTCCTGCAACACACGTGGAGTAGCATTTTTATCTAAAGAAATGTGGAAACAGTGGTTGGTAGGAATGTTATCATTTATCTCAGCTTCTGGAACTATAATAGTGAGAAATAGTGAGAAACATGTGTGGCTTTTGCTAAGGTTTGATGTTTGAAAGCACTTTTCTGTAGGAAAATCTCATGTAACCCACACAAGTCACCCCAACCTGGACTCAGTTGGGTGTCTGATTTTCAGAAATGCATGTGTCTTGTGGTTTTCCCTGGGTAGTAGCTGAGCTATTGATTAAATTCCGAAACTACACATACATATACAGAAAGATTTATTGATTTGGATGGGTGAAATGTGTTGTCTCCACAGGCTGATGTTAGGGGCTATCTTTCAAGGGGAAAACCATGTAAAGGCACTTGAAAACAAAATCATGTCTTTCTTTGGATGAAGATTGCATGTCAAGAAAGTTAAGAAAGGGGGAAGCTTCAGATGTTAAAAGCCAACTTTAAGCACTTTTGGAAACTATTGATTTTATATACTTAAAAAAATAGTATCAAATATATCAAGGCGTCCCTAATCTAAGATCCATTTGCTTGAGGGTAGCTCAGGTTATTTGGTCTTATCATAATAATGTGATTTTCAGCTAACAATATTTAATACATTTGGAATCATTCACAGAGAGATTTGTGTTGTCCCTGCGTATCAAATATAAATACTAAAAGATCGATTGCTGCTTTAAGGCAGGCCTCACTTGAACCTGCTGTAATGCCACATCGCCTCTTGAATTAGAAGTGTCTGAAAGTTTAGACATTGCAGTTTCTGGCCCTTCATTAGACTTTAATTGCCTCTTACAGTACAACCATTTATTACCTGTGTGTATTGACTTTGTTTTATGTATAACAGCTTTTTTATGCAGGAGTTTTCATGCACAGAATTACCTATAAAATGTATCATCCTACTTCACCAAAGCCAAAGCTGTTTCCAACAAATTTGACATTTGTCGTTGAATAATCCATTGCCTGACCTTCTTAAGAATGTAAACATCAATGTAATGATTGTGGCATTTTTAAGTACCTTCATACTGCGTTGAATGTGCAGTAACTGGCGCCTGCAACAATGTTGTTCTTCAAGTACTCTTACATTATTAAAGTTTTCTTGAGATTTTGAAATTTCAGAGATGTGCTTGTAATGAGGCATACAGTGACATCATTCAATATGCCAAAAGGAGTTCTCCAATTGCACCGATCGTCAAGCACATATTCCTGTTTATGGGCAAGCGCAAATCGCTCCGTTCCATTCTGTAATCTTTCTTTGGGCTTCCAACCACGCCCAGGTCACGTTAGTCTCTTACATTGGTTTGTGGGCTTGCCTTTTAAAATCTGCTTGTCTTCATTTGTGAAAGACATGCATACGTCATGCCTTTTCGGTGTTTAGCCCACCTACACAGCACAGGTAAACTACTAAAAACATACAAGGCTCGATGTTTTCAGCATGGTGTCCGGATTACTTTATCTGTTTATTTTCCACATAGCGCAATCGCTCTTTGTTTTACTTTCTTTACAAAGCTCATAGCTCTACCTCGTGCAAATGCGAGACCCATTGCATTGAAAACTGCTTGTTATTAATGTATTTAGAAATCGCTGCATTTGTAAAATAAAGGATCAATTTTAAGTAATCATAGGGCCATTGGCAAATGCATATTTTAGGGTCCTGCATTATAATACAAGACCTGCAAATATGGTGAAAATAGTAGATATACAAAGAACATTCAGTCCTGTATGCTGTAGTTAGATGTGTCAAATATGTGGGGAATAGCATACAGAAATATTATGCTTGCCTGTCACTAGTTACCCTTTCACATAAAATTAAGGGCAGATGTTGGGAATGATGAAGCAGAAAAAGAACGACTAACAAACATTTATAAATCATGTAACAAAATCGTATAAGACAATGTGATTTTAGCAAAGAAAAATAATGTATGTAGAAAATGTGCACACAAAGTAGATCGCCATTAGCATAAACAAGCTTTAATTAATCATGAAAACCGACAAATGTATTAAAATGTCATGATTGCAGATATATTTCATGATTTTCTTGTTAAAATTGTTATATGCTTAGCTTAAATTTAGCAGAGGCTTTGGCCTAGTTGCCTGGTCTCAATTTTAACTACGTAAGTTTTCACTTGTATTAACAAAGACGTGTTTTAAAACTTTGACAGCTGTATTTTTCCAGTAGAATGACTAATACACTTATCTCAAGGTTGCGTGTTAGGCAACTTTCATCCCCTTTGAAGCAAGGTAAATTTTTGCAGTTACAGACAATAAAGACACCGATGCAGAATTAATTGGCAACTTTGTTGCTACTTGTGTTCCAAAACTCCAAGGACACCTTATGCGTAGATGAGTATTAAGAGAAAAGACAATATTCATTGGTCAAAGAGAAATCACCCCATGGACCCTCCAATGGAAGAACCTGAAGAATTTGGAACTTTTCTTACTTAATCCCATTGGACGGAGAGAAACCAGCCATTTTTCTTTGATGCCATTTTAAAGCCAGATTCGAGAATCCATTTTGATGACACTTTGATGCTTTTTCTTTATTCCAGAGAGAGAGACTTTAAAGAATTCTCACCCTAGAGACTTTAACTTTACTTTGCCTTGCAAATTCAATAACTTTTGTTCCCCCATTTTCCTTGCTGCTGCAAGGAAAACTTGCCTTAAACTTTGCCCCTTGAAGTTTGCCCCATGCTAATGGAACCGGTACCTGAAGGACGAAGACTTTCCTTGAATGCTGATTGTATTTGGTAATTATAAAAGGATAAATGTATTACTCGTTGTATTTTCCTGCTTAGGTACCAACTGCCTATTTTGACAGAGCCTAAGCTAGAAGGTTTCTAAATTTATGTTGATTAAATTCATTTTTGCATGAAGCCCCACATGCCAATGCTAATCAGAGGTTAGTTGAGGTATTCATTTGATGCACCATGCTGAATTGAAATCTTGTTAGGCTGACCAATGTATGCAATTAGTCAATTTCAGAAACTTTTATTAGTGATTTGCACTGCTATAGCCGAATGCATTATAATCCAAGTTTTGCGTAGATTGCGTTTCTTCCGTCGTTATGGACAGCCAGTAATGTTCGTATATGTGTATCATTGATTTGATTTTGAGACTTACTTATATTGTGTTAGCTTTGTTAATATAGGGAAATAAACTCATTAACTTTTAATAAACAGGTGTGGTTATTCATGACTGAAAAGTCATGGTGTGCCTAATTACTGATTTTCTGTTTAACTAATTTGTTGATTGATTACTAATCGAGTATTGGTTATTGATTATAAATGATTACTAATTATTGATTTGAGGGATCCGAAAATTCTTTGGATGAGGAGAACTCAACCCGGTCAAAAGGTTTACCGACCTCCGGCGTGTCCAAGCATAAATAATTTATAAGGACTGGACGCGCTATCAGGAACATCCTAGTAATTATAGGTGATAATTGTCATTTTACTATAGGTTAAAAAAAAATTCTAATCTGATTTCTCAATCAGCAATTTTACTGGGACCCTCCAGCGATTTGTGTCACAATACATCTCAAACCCCAGCAGACCTCATCAAAGTAACATTCCAGAGTGCCTGGTTGTGATTGTTAGAGATGCAGATTAGGGAAAGAGAGCTGTATGTTTTCAGTACACAGGATGACATCTTTAATCCCTCTGAATCCTTTGATGTGACCTCCTCATCAAGAGTGCTCACGGCTGACTCCTATTGATGGGGAGGTCATATCAAGCTTTCTGGCACGGTTGCAGTAGCTGTTTTATGCTGCTCTTGTTGACCGCCCCCCATCAAACCTCTTAGGCCAGAGTGGGAGACTCTCCCGCTCTGGTGCTGGAGGGCATGGTGGTCCTGCAACTGATGTGATCACATCACCAAAATGATGATGACCATTGCAAAATCGTGCCCTGAAATGGCTTCCTGCTTTCTCCACTTTTATAGGGAACTGTGCCAAAAGGTAAGTGTCGCTGGAATGAGGCTGAGAAATAAAGTTTCCAGCAATGCCTCCCCTGGCCTTCCGAGCACCAGATGATCATAGTAGGTTCTGATAGCCTGGTGCTTCCACTAGACATCAACGATTATACTTTTTGGGGGGAGCAGTCCAAGGGTGAAGGGCCTTTGCTATCCTTCATGAACATATTCAGACTTCCTGCTCCCCCCGTGGGCCAGATTGGAGTGTTTTTCCCAATCCAAAGCCCACTAGTCACCAGTGAAATGAAATTAAATTTAAAAAGGGGTGTGATGGGCCTACCTGACACAGAGCCCCATGCTCCCTCCCCAAATGTATCAATACAATGTTTCTGCATTCCCTGCAAGGCAGATTGATGGTTTAGCCCCTCAGCCTCCTGGGGGACAGACATTCCACTAGACAATGGACATTGTTAAAATGGCACCAAAACAAACAAAAGGATGGGTATGGCTCATCCGAACATTGGCTCATACCCCAACCCCTAAAGGGACAATTTAGTCTTTCTGCCCCACCTCACTCCTGAGGTGAGGTCTGCAGAATCCTGAAATCATGCCCTATCGCCAATGCTAAAGTCTCAAAAGTCATTCTCCAAACCTAGGGACTAAAGCATCCTCATCCCTAATGCAAGTGAGAGGACATTGTTTTTCTTTTGGACATAGTTTATTCATAGGAACCTGCAAAGTGGAGGCAAATCTCAATTTCGCCTACTTGCCATGCTGAATGGCTCCATAATTCAGGCTCGGGGTAGTCTATAACCCAGGAAACCTACCAATCCCAGACATTTCTGAAAACTAGACACCAAAGAAAGTACAGGGTGGATTGACTCATGTAGATCTCATTACACTTTTTTTTACTCAGAGTGCCCTGAAAACCTTATTTTCTCACATTGATGTGAAAGTTCTGGAAATTGCAGGGATCCAAACAATTCCTACCACTCTCTGTTCCCATACTTGCACCAATGAAAACTGTACTCTACTTTTGTGGTTGAGTTGTGAGCCCATGACAAGAACAGATCAAAAGGACATTGCAAAGTCTATATTGGTCGTCTGGTGGTTGCTGACCTGTTACAATCCTGCTGCAGGCACTTGGCCCAGCCACACAAGTGGGGTAGTGTTTTAGTAAGAAGCATGTGGAAATGCTGAATGGCAGGAATTGTGTGCCTCTGCACATGTTCTGGAACGTTCCCTCACAGAAATGAGGCAATGCTTGATTTTAAGAATAGTTTGAGGTTTGCAGGTTATTTTCAAACTTGATGGGATCAGTGCAAGGCTGTTATGTTTGATAAGATGTCTTTGTCGCAGTCAAGCCCATGCTCAAATTCCACAGCCTCCCACATTGAAAAAAGGGTTCATTTTGGGTGCAAACATTTCACCTAGCACTTTACCTTTAGGGGCCTTCCATATTGCTGGAACAAGTCCACCTACTCAAGCGGGGTAATCTTTGCAACAAGTGTAAAGGCGAAGAGTGGTAGGAAATCTATGGGTCCCCACAGATTCTAGAACTGCCCTTCAGAGAAATGAGAGCAACATGTGCAATTTTAGCCAATGTTTGAGAGGTCTGCAAGGGCTTCTGGATTAACAAAATGGGGTCCATGCAAGTGACCTCACCCAAGCATACCCTAAGTGTCTAGTTTTTAAAAATGCCTGGGTTTGGTAGAAAAGTCTGGCTGGAGGTCAATCCAGGGCCCAAAAATTTCCAGTTATCCAGATTTCCAAACGGGTCATTTTTCTTGGAGACTTTATGATGGCTCCACTTTGTGTTTTGCAACATTCTGTGTTGTGTTCAATAGGTCCTGCAACACACGTGGAGTAGCATTTTTATCTAAAGAAATGTGGAAACAGTGGTTGGTAGGAATTTTATCATTTATCTCAGCTTCTGGAACTATAATAGTGAGAAATAGTGAGAAACATGTGTGGCTTTTGCTAAGGTTTGATGTTTGAAAGCACTTTTCTGTAGGAAAATGTCATGTAACCCACACAAGTCACCCCAACCTGGACTCAGTTGGGTGTCTGATTTTCAGAAATGCATGTGTCTTGTGGTTTTCCCTGGGTAGTAGCTGAGCTATTGATTAAATTCCGAAACTACACATACATATACAGAAAGATTTATTGATTTTGGGTGGGTGAAATGTGTTGTCTCCAGGTCATATTTTGGGATGTTTTGTGTTAGTTGCTAGGCCCAGCAACACAAGCATTCATGTGCCAAAAAAAAGTGTCTTACATCTTCAGAATACATTAAATAGGAAATGTTATGAAATCCAATACTTCATTTCCTGATGCTTCACCTTTAGCTAAGATTTAGAAATAATACTCAGTTTAACCATATCTTATAAGTCTGGACATATATCTTCTTTAGTAAATAAATAATTATCACCTAATACATCCTCCAATTTACAGAATGTGTTAAAAAATTGGAATACGTAATTATCAACTGCTTTCTTCTATATAGAATAGCACACTTTTTGTAGACTTATGGCTCATTTTGTAACATTGAGCAAGTTTAACTGTAATCATTTTCAAAAATAGAATATTAGCTTTATGATTTCAACCATACCAGCCTTGGATCCGCATAACTTATATAACCATTCAATGACTGCTTGAAAAATATGCTAGTGTATGTAACGTTCCTTGTTCAGTTCCATGTAGAAATCTACAACGGCTGCTTAAACAAAATATTCAATATCAATTTCTACATGTTTTGAACCTCAAAAGGATGGGCTCCTAAAAAAGAATTGTTTGTTGTTAGCTTAAATACTAGGTTAAAAACCAGGCTAGCATGTAAATTGTTCCTTGTGGTTTCGATTGGATTCACATATCTTCAAAACATGATGCTCAATACCTGCCTCCGGATGGAGTACATCAGGCTCATTAATTTGTTTCTCTTATTAATAAAATACTTGCTTTACCTTTCATAATTCATTTACCTAATCATCTACTCACTTAATCTATTCTGTTATGGCTTTGCACCTCATGCTTTACTACTGCTGCATTACTTTTAACATAGTATAGTAAACTGATCTTCCAGGGGCAAAATTCTTCTCAAGGAGTATGAATAGTTTGCATAAGAGCATTCCTCATAAGCACAATTGAGACACTGTTTATGTCAAATCCATGTTTTAATTAATTTTTTTTCACTCAACATGTTACATATTGCGCCGGTTACTTACTTTTAATCTTCATTACTCCAAGTTCAAGTCTTCTCCGATACAGTCCTCACAAGTGAGATTTAATCTGCTTCTGCCAGAACCTGTTCGCTAGCCAAATGAAAAATTCCTCCCAGCATTGCTGCCATTACCCAGCAGTCAACAGAAAAGGGAAGAAATCACACATCTCATCCTGTTACTTCACCAGCGTAGTAAGAGAAAATAAGTACCTATAATCAATCCCACCCTCTGTAGGGAGGGTGGAAATACAACTGTATCGGGGAAGGCTTGGACTCTGAGTAATGAAACTTAATGCTAAGTAACCAGGGCATTACCTCCTCATCCATCTTCGCTGATACAGTCCTGTTGGAAAATGGGTTATTGGTAGGGCAGGTAGGGACCTACACCTAGCAACAAGCCACTAATCTCCACATAGGTACAGTTAGGTCTCAGTAAATTAATCCCAGCTCAACCCTTGGTAGCTTGGCAACGAGCGTCAAGGCTTAATTTAGGAGACAAAGTGTAAAGCATTCAAATATCACAAAACAGTAATTAAATAAAACACATGAAACAGTTTAAAAATCCAAAACCAATTTATAAATACTTTATATTTTTATCTTTAAAATGACACAAAAACGATTAAAATCGGTTCAGGGGAACCGGAGATATGAATTTTTAAAGAATTATTACTTTTCTAGTGCTTAGAAACAAAAAGCGCCAATCGGGTCATCTGGTTGCACCTCGACCGGGGCAAAGTCAAACTTTCAGGCCGACTGCGATGGAGCCCTGCTCGGCTACAGGTCGCGGGAGGCCTCGGTTAAAATGTTACCTTCTGACTTAGTCTTTATTTTGAAGTTTTTCTTCACCGGGACGAACCTGCCAGTTGAATCCGACCTCCTGGAGCCCTTGTCCGGATACGCAATGTGGGTTTCCTCGGTGGAGACTTTTACCTTCGGACTTAGTCGTTTTTTCGAGCTGAAAATCCTTCGACCGGGGTAAACCTGGATCTTGATCCGACGTCCATGGAGCCCTTCTCGGATACGATGGCTGGGAGGTCCCGGTCAACTTTTTACCTTCGAACTTAGGGGGTCATTTTGACCTTGGCGGACGGCGGAGGCCGTCCGCCAAGGTACCGCCGCTGAATGACTGCACCGCGGTCAAAAGACCGCGGCGGCCATTCAGACATTTCCTCTGGGCCGGCGGGCGCTCTCCAAAAGAGCGCCCGCCGGCCCAGAGGAAATGCCCCTGCAACGAGGACGCCGGCTCAGAATTGAGCCGGCGTAGTTGCAGGGGTGCGACGGGTGCAGTTGCACCCGTCGCGTATTTCAGTGTCTGCTTAGCAGACACTGAAATACTTTGCGGGGCCCTCTTACGGGGGCCCCGTGGCACCCCCTACCGCCATCCTGTTCCTGGCGGGAGGGGGTGTCAGAATCCCCATGGCTGCGGAGCGCGCTCCGCAGCCATGGAGGATTCATAAGGGCAGTGGTAAACCGGCGGGAGACTGCCGGTTTACCCTTTCTGGCCGCGGCTGAACCGCCGCGGTCAGAATGCCCTCGGGAGCACCGCCAGCCTGTTGGCGGTGCTCCCGTGGTCGGTGACCCTGGCGGTCACCGCCCGCCAGGGTCAGAATGACCCCCTTAGTCTCTTTTTTGGATGTTTTTCTTTACCGGGACGAACCACGAAGTCAGGCCGGGTCGCGGTTGAGGCAAGCCGGCTAGAATTTCCGAGGCGGGTCGGTCCCTCTCTGGAGCTTTTTTCCAAAAATTCTCAAATCTTTTCCAAACTTCTGGGGCTTCACCCAGATGTTCTTTTAAGGTTCTTTTGGGGTCCACAGCTCACCCCAAGGGTCCAGAAGTTCTGTGATGGTCCTTGGGGGGTGCGGACTTCAACTCCCAGAATGCACCTGGCTCAAACTCCTTTTTGGCCACTGGACAGTGGTCAGCTGGTCGCTTTCTTCAGGAGTTGGTGCAGGGGACTCTGGTTAGCAATTTTTCACCTGTAGCAAACAGGGAGTCCCTCCTTGAACCAGTTGAAGCCAGGCAAAGTCCTTCTTGTGGTGAAGCCCAAGTGTGCAGCTGGTGCAGTCCTTCTGAGTGCAGGTTCCAGGTGCAGGCCAGGGGTCCTGCAGGACAGTCTTTCTTCTCCTTAAGTTCTTTCTTCTTGAAATTTGGTGGGGATCTGAGGCGTGGGTGCAGGTCTGCCAGTTTTATCCTTGCTCCTGGGTGAAAAGCAGGGGGGCCCTGGTTCTCCAATCAGGGACAGGGTCGTCCCCCAGTGATGACCACTTCCTGGGAAGTGTGGCAAAAATCCATCCCAGAAGGCAACAGTCTCAAAAAATCCAACATGGATGAATCTGATTTTTGGAGGTTAGATCTGGCTGAGCCCACCCACTGGTGTGGCTAAAAATCATAAACACACCCCTCTCCTGCCCTCTCCTAATCTAATCAAGGGGGCACCTAATTGTCTGGGGTTGCAGGATGTGGGGGTGTTGCTGGGTGCTCCAAATGTCCTTCTCTGCCTTTGAAGACCAGTTTGTCAGCCCTCCCCCTTCCTGCCTCACCATCTGCTGAGGGGAGATTCTCTCCCCCAAGCACATTCCTTTGTGTGAAGCCTGGTCTCTTCACACCTCATCAAGGCAGCCTGGCAGAAGCTGCTGCAGGCTGGCCAATCAGAGCACAGCAGCAAAAACAATGCAGAGCTGAAATTGGCAACTTTTTAGGTAAAGTCTAAACTTTTTACCTGAACAAGTTATATTAAATCCAACAACTGGAAGTTGTGGGATTTATTACAACAATTAATTTGATACCAAATTCTTGGTATGTAACATTTAAGGAGACTTTTAAATTTAAAATAAAGTCTGCCCATTCTAGCCTATGAAGGCCATTTACTTCAATGAGGGAAAAACGAATTTGGCTGTTTTTACCTCACCAGGGCTTATAAATCTATTTTTATAAAGTCCCTGCTTATAGTTACATGGCACCCAGCCCTAGGGGCACATAGGGCACACCTTAGGGGTAACTTATATGTAAGAATAAGGTAGTTTAAGACTTTGGAAGTACCTTTAATTCCAAAGTCGAATTTGCATATAACTTTAATTTAAAAGCAGCCAGCAAGGCAGGCTTGCTTTTAAAATGACACTGGGCACCTGAGCAGTGCACCTAGGTGTGCACCACCTATGCTGTGGTCCCTAAACCTACATGCCCTACCATATACTAGGGACTTATAGGTAGGTTAACTTAGCCAATTATAATTAGCCTAATTTGCATATCCATTTTACACAGAGCACAGGCAGTTTGTTAGCAGTACCCAGGGCACCAACAAAGTCAGGAAAACACCAGCAAAAAGAGGAAAATGGGGGCAAAAAGTTATGGGGCCTCTGCAATCAGCCCTGTTTTCTTACACAACCCCCCCCCCAGCCCACACGCCCAGGAGACTCAGCCCAACCCTGGGAGAGTCTTCCTGGCTTGTTAGGCGAGGAAGACAGTGAAGAAAACTAGCTGTCCCTTTGCAGGGCCTACTCTGCCTTATATCCTCCTGTCAGGGTCACTCCCTATGGGTAGTGAAGCCATCCCAACAGTAAAAGGACCCAACTCAAACTGAAACTTCCCTCTAGGGGGGTCTTCCTCCTTTCTCTCTGCCAACTTGGGTAGTGAGGTGCCCACCTCCCCTACTCCAAACTTTGCTAGGGCAACACCTAGCTTACCCAAAGAGGTCACCCAACACTTGAGCAACCCCACCATGACCAACAGGGTCAGGGGGCCTACTTTGCTATTGGCCCTGGGGTCTGCCTCCCAGGCCAAGTATAGTGCTGCCTGGAAGGCTAGCACCCAGCAGAGGCTACTGACAGCTGTCAGTACCCAGAACCACACCCTAAGCTCTCCACTGACAGGTGGCTGAGCTGCTTTAGGGGCAACTTTGGGGTCCTGGCACCCCTCTTGCTGTCTAGAGTGGGGGGCTACCACCTCCTGTGGCAGACACCCTCCTTCCACTCTCCCTTCTATCAGTGCAGGGGCAACACCCTGCATCTGGAAAGCTGCCTGACTACTCAGGACTTCCTTGGGGTCAGGGGAGGCCTCACCAGTGCCAAATCTGGGCTCTCCCCCTACTGGGGCAGAAGGCCCTTGGCTCCCTGGAACTCTCTTTAAGAGTGGCCTACCCTTCCTTTTCTTCTTTCCTTTTCTTGGGGACCCCTGTCTCCTAACTGTAGGGACTGACTCCCCAGGACTTTGGGTTGGGGGGGCGCCCTGGGCAACCACCCCATCTGTGACCAGACTCACCTCTGGGAGGTCATTGCCCAGGATACAATCTAGGGGAAGGTCAGCACTGACTACCACCCTAATCCAGTCAAGGATACCCTCCCTCTCTAGGGGCACTATGGCTACAGGTTTGGAGGTGACCTCCCCTGTGGCTATCCTGACTTTCTTTGTCTTTCCTGGGACATACATGTCTGGGGTCACTAACCGGTCACTCACTATAGTGTGACTGGCACAGGTGTCTCTCAGGCCAGTGGTAGGGATCCCATTCACCTGAATGGGGTGGAAGTGCCTACTTCCACCCTCAGGGATCACCAGCTTACCATCTGGTCCTGTCTCCCAGCTCAATGCTAGGAGGACTTCATCATCTGAGGAATCCTCCTCTATGGCTACACTGGACAGCCCAGTGCTAACCACCTTCTTTGGACAGGCTGCATCTCCTCTGAAGTGACCTGTCTGCTGACAGTCAAAGCAAGCCCTACTGTCCAAGAGCTTTTTTAACCCTGGGTCTAACTGTGTCTGCTGGTCAGAGTGGGATTTACTCTCCTCCTTCTTAGGGTTCTGGGTTACAGAGGGAGTTACTGTGGTGGGCTTACCACCTCCCTCCTTAGGTTTTTGGGGACCTGTCCCCCCCTTCTTGGAGTCTCCCCCCGGCACTTGACAACCACCCTGGTTCTCAACCACTCATCAGCTGCCTCCCCTAGCTCTCTAGGGTTGGTCTGCACTAGATGCTGGCGTAACCTTTCTTGGGTACAATTGGTCAAGATGTGCTCTCTCATGATCAGATTGTATAACCCCTCATAAGTATCTACTTTGTTACCAATAATCCAGCCCTCTAGTGCCTTTAGTGAAATGTCCACAAAGTCAACCAAAGACTGGGTACTGACCTTCTGGGTGTCCCTGAACTTCATTCTATCTTGCTCTGGGGTCAGACCAAACTTCTTGGCTAAGCACCTCTTCATACTAGGGTATGAATCTGCCTCCTCCCCCCTTAAGGTCAGAAGCCTATCCCTCCCTCAGTTGGGGACCAACTCCCACAAAAGGGAACCCCAGTACTGAGGCTTGACTCTCCTCATCTGGAGGGCCCTCTCAAAGGCCCCCAGCCACTTATCTATGTCATCCCCCTCTACATAAGCAGGAACCACTCCCTTGGGTAATCTGGGGCAAACTCCCCCACCCATGGACACCTCAGCTTCTTTATCGCTGCTTCCATCTCTTTTCTCTTTGTATGCCCACTTTTTCTTTTCTAGGGCCAGCTTCTCTGCTTCCAAAGCTATGTATGCTAGCTGGGCCTCCAGCTCTCTTTCACTGATGGATGGGTTCTCTCCTCCTGAAAGGACCCCCTTCCCACCACTAGCTTTGGATCTGCCCCTAGTGACTGTATTTACTGAGGACCGTTCTTCCTCATCCTCACTTGGGCTCAGATGCCTTCCCTCCCCTGAGTGGTTAGAGCTTGCATCCTCCCTTCTTTCTCCCTCCTCTGGAGCTTCTTCTGACTCTACCTCTTGGGCCTCAGCCCATGCTGTCAGGGATGTGATCAGGATTTGCTTCCTAAGATCAGTGGTTGCAGGCAACCCTCTTTCAATACACAACCCCCTAAGCTGGACTACTGTCAGTGTGGGTAGGCTAGCCAGATCAAGCTCCATGGTTCCCTAGTTTTGTGTCAACAAAAACTTTTTGCAAAAATTGGAAACAAGAATTTAGAAAAATTACAAAAATTCAATAATTGAAATTAATCCAAATTAAAAATTAAAAACAATTTTTGCACTAGGACAATTTAAAGGATTTTTAATTTGTTTTACCTAAAACTGTAACGTGATATTGAACACAAGTACAGGATCCCGTCGCTGCTTCCAATTATGTTGGAAAATGGGTTGTTGGTAGGGCAGGTAGGTACCTACACCTAGCAACAAGCCACTAACCTCCACATAGGTACAGTTAGGTCTCAGTAAATTAATCCCAGCTCATCCCTTGGTAGCTTGGCAACGAGCGTCAAGGCTTAACTTAGGAGACAAAGTGTAAAGCATTCAAATATCACAAAACAGTAATTAAATAAAACACATGGAACAGTTTAAAAATCCAAAACCAATTTATAAAAATAGTTTATATTTTTATCTTTAAAATGACACAAAAACGATTAAAATCGGTTCAGGGGAACCGGAGATATGAATTTTTAAAGAATTATTACTTTTCTAGCGCTTAGAAACAAAAAGCGCCAATCGGGTCATCTGGTTGCACCTCGACCGGGGCAAAGTCAAACTTTCAGGCCGACCGCGATGGAGCCCTGCTCGGCTACAGGTCGCGGGAGGCCTCGGTTAAAAAGTTACCTTCTGACTTAGTCTTTATTTTGAAGTTTTTCTTCACCGGGACGAACCTGCCAGTTGAATCCGACCTCCTGGAGCCCTTGTCCGGATACGCGATGTGGGTTTCCTCGGTGGAGACTTTTACCTTCGGACTTAGTCGTTTTTTCGAGCTGAAAATCCTTCGACCGGGGTAAACCTGGATCTTGATCCGACGTCCATGGAGCCCTTCTCGGATACGATGGCTGGGAGGTCCCGGTCAACTTTTTACCTTCGGACTTAGTCTCTTTTTTTGATGTTTTTCTTTACCGGGACGAACCACGAAGTCAGGCCGGGTCGCGGTTGAGGCAAGCCGGCTAGAATTTCCGCGGCGGGTCGGTCCCTCTCTGGAGCTTTTTTCCAAAAATTCTCAAATCTTTTCCAAACTTCTGGGGCTTCACCCAGATGTTCTTTTAAGGTTCTTTTGGGGTCCACAGCTCACCCCAAGGGTCCAGAAGTTCTGTGATGGTCCTTGGGGGGTGCGGACTTCAACTCCCAGAATGCACCTGGCGCAAACTCCTTTTTGGCCACTGGACAGTGGTCAGCTGATCGCTTTCTTCAGGAGTTGGTGCAGGGGACTCTGGTTAGCAATTTTTCACCTGTAGCAAACAGGGAGTCCCTCCTTGAACCAGTTGAAGCCAGGCAAAGTCCTTCTTGTGGTGAAGCCCAAGTGTGCAGCTGGTGCAGTCCTTCTGAGTGCAGGTTCCAGGTGCAGGCCAGGGGTCCAGCAGGACAGTCCTTCTTCTCCTTAAGTTCTTTCTTCTTGAAATTTGGTGGGGATCTGAGGCGTGGGTGCAGGTCTGCCAGTTTTATCCTTGCTCCTGGGTGAAAAGCAGGGGGGCCCTGGTTCTCCAATCAGGGACAGGGTCGTCCCCCAGTGATGACCACTTCCTGGGAAGTGTGGCAAAAATCCATCCCAGAAGGCAACAGTCTCTAAAAATCCAACATGGATGAATCTGATTTTTGGAGGTTACATCTGGCTGAGCCCACCCACTGGTGTGGCTAAAAATCATAAACACACCCCTCTCCTGCCCTCTCCTAATCTAATCAAGGGGGCACCTAATTGTCTGGGGTTGCAGGATGTGGGGGTGTTGCTGGGTGCTCCAAATGTCCTTCTCTGCCTTTGAAGACCAGTTTGGCAGCCCTCCCCCTTCCTGCCTCACCATCTGCTGAGGGGAGATTCTCTCCCCCAAGCACATTCCTTTGTGTGAAGCCTGGCCACTTCACACCTCATCAAGGCAGCCTGGCAGAAGCTGCTGCAGGCTGGCCAATCAGAGCACAGCAGCAAAAACAATGCAGAGCTGAAATTGGCAACTTTTTAGGTAAAGTCTAAACTTTTTACCTGAACAAGTTATATTAAATCCAACAACTGGAAGTTGTGGGATTTATTACAACAATTAATTTGATACCAAATTCTTGGTATGTAACATTTAAGGAGACTTTTAAATTTAAAATAAAGTCTGCCCATTCTAGCCTATGAAGGCCATTTACTTCAATGAGGGAAAAACGAATTTGGCTGTTTTTACCTCACCAGGGCTTATAAATCTATTTTTATAAAGTCCCTGCTTATAGTTACATGGCACCCAGCCCTAGGGGCACATAGGGCACACCTTAGGGGTGACTTATATGTAAGAATAAGGTAGTTTAAGACTTTGGAAGTACCTTTAATTCCAAAGTCGAATTTACATATAACTTTAATTTAAAAGCAGCCAGCAAGGCAGGCTTGCTTTTAAAATGACACTGGGCACCTGAGCAGTGCACCTAGGTGTGCACCACCTATGCTGTGGTCCCTAAACCTACATGCCCTACCATATACTAGGGGCTTATAGGTAGGTTAACTTAGCCAATTATAATTAGCCTAATTTGCATATCCATTTTACACAGAGCACAGGCAGTTTGTTAGCAGTACCCAGGGCACCAACAAAGTCAGGAAAACACCAGCAAAAAGAGGAAAATGGGGGCAAAAAGTTATGGGGCCTCTGCAATCAGCCCTGTTTTCTCACACAACCCCCCCCCCAGCCCACACGCCCAGGAGACTCAGCCCAACCCTGGGAGAGTCTTCCTGGCTTGTTAGGCGAGGAAGACAGTGAAGAAAACTAGCTGTCCCTTTGCAGGGCCTACTCTGCCTTATATCCTCCTGTCAGGGTCACTCCCTATGGGTAGTGAAGCCATCCCAACAGTAAAAGGACCCAACTCAAACTGAAACTTCCCTCTAGGGGGGTCTTCCTCCTTTCTCTCTGCCAACTTGGGTAGTGAGGTGCCCACCTCCCCTACTCCAAACTTTGCTAGGGCAACACCTAGCTTACCCAAAGAGGTCACCCAACACTTGAGCAACCCCACCATGACCAACAGGGTCAGGGGGCCTACTTTGCTATTGGCCCTGGGGTCTGCCTCCCAGGCCAAGTATAGTGCTGCCTGGAAGGCTAGCACCCAGCAGAGGCTACTGACAGCTGTCAGTACCCAGAACCACACCCTAAGCTCTCCACTGACAGGTGGCTGAGCTGCTTTAGGGGCAACTTTGGGGTCCTGGCACCCCTCTTGCTGTCTAGAGTGGGGGGCTACCACCTCCTGTGGCAGACACCCTCCTTCCACTCTCCCTTCTATCAGTGCAGGGGCAACACCCTGCATCTGGAAAGCTGCCTGACTACTCAGGACTTCCTTGGGGTCAGGGGAGGCCTCACCAGTGCCAAATCTGGGCTCTCCCCCTACTGGGGCAGAAGGCCCTTGGCTCCCTGGAACTCTCTTTAAGAGTGGCCTACCCTTCCTTTTCTTCTTTCCTTTTCTTGGGGACCCCTGTCTCCTAACTGTAGGGACTGACTCCCCAGGACTTTGGGTTGGGGGGGCACCCTGGGCAACCACCCCATCTGTGACCAGACTCACCTCTGGGAGGTCATTGCCCAGGATACAATCTAGGGGAAGGTCAGCACTGACTACCACCCTAATCCAGTCAAGGATACCCTCCCTCTCTAGGGGCACTATGGCTACAGGTTTGGAGGTGACCTCCCCTGTGGCTATCCTGACTTTCTTTGTCTTTCCTGGGACATACATGTCTGGGGTCACTAACCGGTCACTCACTATAGTGTGACTGGCACAGGTGTCTCTCAGGCCAGTGGTAGGGATCCCATTCACCTGAATGGGGTGGAAGTGCCTACTTCCACCCTCAGGGATCACCAGCTTACCATCTGGTCCTGTCTCCCAGCTCAATGCTAGGAGGACTTCATCATCTGAGGAATCCTCCTCTATGGCTACACTGGACAGCCCAGTGCTAACCACCTTCTTTGGACAGGCTGCATCTCCTCTGAAGTGACCTGTCTGCTGACAGTCAAAGCAAGCCCTACTGTCCAAGAGCTTTTTTAACCCTGGGTCTAACTGTGTCTGCTGGTCAGAGTGGGATTTACTCTCCTCCTTCTTAGGGTTCTGGGTTACAGAGGGAGTTACTGTGGTGGGCTTACCACCTCCCTCCTTAGGTTTTTGGGGACCTGTCCCCCCCTTCTTGGAGTCTCCCCCCGGCACTTGACAACCACCCTGGTTCTCAACCACTCATCAGCTGCCTCCCCTAGCTCTCTAGGGTTGGTCTGCACTAGATGCTGGCGTAACCTTTCTTGGGTACAATTGGTCAAGATGTGCTCTCTCATGATCAGATTGTATAACCCCTCATAAGTATCTACTTTGTTACCAATAATCCAGCCCTCTAGTGCCTTTAGTGAAATGTCCACAAAGTCAACCAAAGACTGGGTACTGACCTTCTGGGTGTCCCTGAACTTCATTCTATCTTGCTCTGGGGTCAGACCAAACTTCTTGGCTAAGCACCTCTTCATACTAGGGTATGAATCTGCCTCCTCCCCCCTTAAGGTCAGAAGCCTATCCCTCCCTCAGTTGGGGACCAACTCCCACAAAAGGGAACCCCAGTACTGAGGCTTGACTCTCCTCATCTGGAGGGCCCTCTCAAAGGCCCCCAGCCACTTATCTATGTCATCCCCCTCTACATAAGCAGGAACCACTCCCTTGGGTAATCTGGGGCAAACTCCCCCACCCATGGACACCTCAGCTTCTTTATCGCTGCTTCCATCTCTTTTCTCTTTGTATGCCCACTTTTTCTTTTCTAGGGCCAGCTTCTCTGCTTCCAAAGCTATGTATGCTAGCTGGGCCTCCAGCTCTCTTTCACTGATGGATGGGTTCTCTCCTCCTGAAAGGACCCCCTTCCCACCACTAGCTTTGGATCTGCCCCTAGTGACTGTATTTACTGAGGACCGTTCTTCCTCATCCTCACTTGGGCTCAGATGCCTTCCCTCCCCTGAGTGGTTAGAGCTTGCATCCTCCCTTCTTTCTCCCTCCTCTGGAGCTTCTTCTGACTCTACCTCTTGGGCCTCAGCCCATGCTGTCAGGGATGTGATCAGGATTTGCTTCCTGAGATCAGTGGTTGCAGGCAACCCTCTTTCAATACACAACCCCCTAAGCTGGACTACTGTCAGTGTGGGTAGGCTAGCCAGATCAAGCTCCATGGTTCCCTAGTTTTGTGTCAACAAAAACTTTTTGCAAAAATTGGAAACAAGAATTTAGAAAAATTACAAAAATTCAATAATTGAAATTAATCCAAATTAAAAATTAAAAACAATTTTTGCACTAGGACAATTTAAAGGATTTTTAATTTGTTTTACCTAAAACTGTAACGTGATATTGAACACAAGTACAGGATCCCGTCGCTGCTTCCAATTATGTTGGAAAATGGGTTGTTGGTAGGGCAGGTAGGTACCTACACCTAGCAACAAGCCACTAACCTCCACATAGGTACAGTTAGGTCTCAGTAAATTAATCCCAGCTCATCCCTTGGTAGCTTGGCAACGAGCGTCAAGGCTTAACTTAGGAGACAAAGTGTAAAGCATTCAAATATCACAAAACAGTAATTAAATAAAACACATGGAACAGTTTAAAAATCCAAAACCAATTTATAAAAATAGTTTATATTTTTATCTTTAAAATGACACAAAAACGATTAAAATCGGTTCAGGGGAACCGGAGATATGAATTTTTAAAGAATTATTACTTTTCTAGCGCTTAGAAACAAAAAGCGCCAATCGGGTCATCTGGTTGCACCTCGACCGGGGCAAAGTCAAACTTTCAGGCCGACCGCGATGGAGCCCTGCTCGGCTACAGGTCGCGGGAGGCCTCGGTTAAAAAGTTACCTTCTGACTTAGTCTTTATTTTGAAGTTTTTCTTCACCGGGACGAACCTGCCAGTTGAATCCGACCTCCTGGAGCCCTTGTCCGGATACGCGATGTGGGTTTCCTCGGTGGAGACTTTTACCTTCGGACTTAGTCGTTTTTTCGAGCTGAAAATCCTTCGACCGGGGTAAACCTGGATCTTGATCCGACGTCCATGGAGCCCTTCTCGGATACGATGGCTGGGAGGTCCCGGTCAACTTTTTACCTTCGGACTTAGTCTCTTTTTTTGATGTTTTTCTTTACCGGGACGAACCACGAAGTCAGGCCGGGTCGCGGTTGAGGCAAGCCGGCTAGAATTTCCGCGGCGGGTCGGTCCCTCTCTGGAGCTTTTTTCCAAAAATTCTCAAATCTTTTCCAAACTTCTGGGGCTTCACCCAGATGTTCTTTTAAGGTTCTTTTGGGGTCCACAGCTCACCCCAAGGGTCCAGAAGTTCTGTGATGGTCCTTGGGGGGTGCGGACTTCAACTCCCAGAATGCACCTGGCGCAAACTCCTTTTTGGCCACTGGACAGTGGTCAGCTGATCGCTTTCTTCAGGAGTTGGTGCAGGGGACTCTGGTTAGCAATTTTTCACCTGTAGCAAACAGGGAGTCCCTCCTTGAACCAGTTGAAGCCAGGCAAAGTCCTTCTTGTGGTGAAGCCCAAGTGTGCAGCTGGTGCAGTCCTTCTGAGTGCAGGTTCCAGGTGCAGGCCAGGGGTCCAGCAGGACAGTCCTTCTTCTCCTTAAGTTCTTTCTTCTTGAAATTTGGTGGGGATCTGAGGCGTGGGTGCAGGTCTGCCAGTTTTATCCTTGCTCCTGGGTGAAAAGCAGGGGGGCCCTGGTTCTCCAATCAGGGACAGGGTCGTCCCCCAGTGATGACCACTTCCTGGGAAGTGTGGCAAAAATCCATCCCAGAAGGCAACAGTCTCTAAAAATCCAACATGGATGAATCTGATTTTTGGAGGTTACATCTGGCTGAGCCCACCCACTGGTGTGGCTAAAAATCATAAACACACCCCTCTCCTGCCCTCTCCTAATCTAATCAAGGGGGCACCTAATTGTCTGGGGTTGCAGGATGTGGGGGTGTTGCTGGGTGCTCCAAATGTCCTTCTCTGCCTTTGAAGACCAGTTTGGCAGCCCTCCCCCTTCCTGCCTCACCATCTGCTGAGGGGAGATTCTCTCCCCCAAGCACATTCCTTTGTGTGAAGCCTGGCCACTTCACACCTCATCAAGGCAGCCTGGCAGAAGCTGCTGCAGGCTGGCCAATCAGAGCACAGCAGCAAAAACAATGCAGAGCTGAAATTGGCAACTTTTTAGGTAAAGTCTAAACTTTTTACCTGAACAAGTTATATTAAATCCAACAACTGGAAGTTGTGGGATTTATTACAACAATTAATTTGATACCAAATTCTTGGTATGTAACATTTAAGGAGACTTTTAAATTTAAAATAAAGTCTGCCCATTCTAGCCTATGAAGGCCATTTACTTCAATGAGGGAAAAACGAATTTGGCTGTTTTTACCTCACCAGGGCTTATAAATCTATTTTTATAAAGTCCCTGCTTATAGTTACATGGCACCCAGCCCTAGGGGCACATAGGGCACACCTTAGGGGTGACTTATATGTAAAAATAAGGTAGTTTAAGACTTTGGAAGTACCTTTAATTCCAAAGTCGAATTTGCATATAACTTTAATTTAAAAGCAGCCAGCAAGGCAGGCTTGCTTTTAAAATGACACTGGGCACCTCAGCAGTGCACCTAGGTGTGCACCACCTATGCTGTGGTCCCTAAACCTACATGCCCTACCATATACTAGGGACTTATAGGTAGGTTAACTTAGCCAATTATAATTAGCCTAATTTGCATATCCATTTTACACAGAGCACAGGCCCTGGGACTGGTTAGCAGTACCCAGGGCACCAACAAAGTCAGGAAAACACCAGCAAAAAGAGGAAAATGGGGGCAAAAAGTTATGGGGCCTCTGCAATCAGCCCTGTTTTCTCACAAGTGAGATGATGCCCAGGAATCACAGGAATGATTATAGAAAAAACATGTAACACATCATGAGTGTAAATCCAAATATTGGAAATTTATTAAATATCACATGTTAATGGTGTAAGTGTTTGCATAATTCAGATATTAGAAACTGCAGACAAAACACAGTCCCCTAAAGAAGTAGAAAAACCTTCACCCAACTGAACCCATAATGGGAAAGGAAAGTATGCAGAGATTGACATGTAGCAGCTCAACATACTTCCCTCAACGAAGCTCCCTTCAAGGATGTCCAAAAGGCTGGCAGCCAACTTGTGGATGTTCCCTCAGTGGTGGCTAGAAGCAGGACCTGGGCAAACTCATACCACAGAGTAATGGTAGACTTAATCTATCTAGAGATTGTTAAATGGGAGACACAGGACCCCTTAGTCAGCAACCCAAAAGTCAGAAAAAGGGAGTCTACTCTGCAAAAATCAGCAAATCCCGAACAAATAAATATTTAAGGCTCTATGTAAGTCCAGGGTATGAAGGATGGCTTCCTCAGTTGAGGAAGTGTCTGGTAAAAAAGAAATGGTAGGGCATTATTCTGAGAGCAGTGAAAATCAGATGAGATTTTAGGCAAATATTCAGGACTAGGGCGAAGGATGACTTTGTCCAGGAAAAAGCAGACAAAAGGAGGAACTGACCGTAACACCACTAACTCATCTCCTTGAACAAATGCCAACCAAGAACATTACTTTTATGTCAGTAGTTTGGAAGACACCAGTTCCAGAGGTTAGAAAGAAGGAAGGGTCAACACGAGGAGAACCAAAGGTAAGTCTTGTTGTGGAACCAGGGAATGCACACAGGGGCTCTGGAGAAAAAACTCCACCAAAGGCAGGAAACCAAAGCACTTATTGCAGCAACACTGTCACCTCTAAAATCTTGAGTTGCAACCCTAATCATGGAACCAGCTAAGCCCAACTTGAACCCATCCTAGAGAAAATTGAATATCCTGGTCGGAGCACACAACACTGGCTGCGTATCTTTAGACAGATGCCATCTTTAAAATTTCTGCCAATGTCTGCTATATGACCTTCTAGTAGATGAGCGTTTAGACTTTTGGACAGTGTCAGCCTCCTCTGCTTAGCATCCCTTTGCCATTAAGAACATCAGTTCAGTAGCTAAACCCACAGACTCAACTAAGGAAGAAAACAGATTAGTAGGAAAACAGTATAGTGGACCTTGGGGCTGTTTCACTGACAAAGCCTCTATTGTCCACATTTTGCTGGTGAGTATTAGAGAACAAAAGCGAGGTACCAGTGCATTCTCCCTAGTCACAAGCATGTCCAACCAAAGCTGACTGAACTGTAGACAAATCTGTTGAAACTGTACCTGAAACAGACAGAGGGATATTGAGGACAGAAACCTCCTGCTCAATAGGTTGGTAGGCACATTCTATCTTCCTGGAAGATACACTGCCCTGAGAGAGGAGATTGGCCTCTGCCCATGCACCTATTTTCCTTGTGAGCTGATAATGGGACAAAACTATCCCCCCCCAGCAATTGATATAGGCCATTACCACAGCATTGCATGATTGACTGCAAACTGAAAATCCCTGATTTGAGGAAGAAAAGAAGTCAGAGCTGCCTTGACCACAGCCAGTACCCTACAATTGGACGATGGCTGTGCATCCTTGTATGACCACCTGCCATGTGCTTTGGAGGAACCCAGGAATGCTGCCCATCCAAGTTTGCTGCCCTCTGCGGAAATCATCAGTGCAGTAGGTTGGCTCAACTGATGTCACCTCCCCAAGTTCTCTGGCATGAGCCACCAGTGAAGCTTTGTCACACTCCGAGACTCACTGAGGCAGAGCCTCATAGTCCTGAGAAAAGGGGGTTCCAAAATGTCAATACATGATCTATCAAGGGATAAAGATGTAGGCAACTCCAGGGAATGATGGGCAGAGTTGATGCTAGGTTTAACCGAAGCCTGAGGCAGGCTTAATAAATCTCTCAGATGACACATCAACCTGTTGACTCTGTCCAGGGAGAGAAACACGTCTTCCTTGCCCACGCAAAAGAAGGCTCCTATGAATTGAAATCTCTGCACTGGGAGGAGTGATGATTTCTCGAGATTGATGAGAAAACCAAACTTTCGCCAAAAAGCACAAACTTCCATCACATCTTTCTTCACCTAAGAAAAATAGGGAAAAGTGATTAACCATTCATAAATATAGGGATACACATGGATATCTCTAAAATGAAGAATACCCACCAGTTTCCTAAAAACCTTTGGGGATGAGGTTTATTTAAATGGAAGAACCTGAAATTGGAAATGATGATGTCCAACTGCAAACCGAAGAAACCTCTGGCGATCTAGAAAAATGGAAAGATGGAAAGATGGAAAATTGCTCCCTGTATATCTACGGAAGTTAGGTAGTTCCTTGTTTTAACAGTGGGAAGATATTGTGCAATGTGGTAATTTTGAAAGTGCAAATGTTCACTATTGTACAAAAATCGCCCAACGGTTTCCTTACCAAAAACAGAATCAAGCAGAACTCCTTGCCTAGTTCCAGAGGAGGTACCAGGAAGTTGGTATTCTGACCAGCTAAGCTTACATTCCTTCTAACACTTGACTTTTTACCTTGTTTCTGGACAGTGGGATTAACTGAAAATTATCTTTTGCTTGCTGAACCAATTCCAGCCGATATCCCTCGACACCAAAGAGATGGCCTATTGGTCCAAAATTGTCCTCATACATACCTCCTTCAAAAAGGAGAGGTGACCACCTACCAGCAGCTCCTGCTGATTATCATGATTGGGTTGTAGGTGCAGGGATAGAGGTGTTGCCAGAGCTCTGCGACCGGGGCTTGTTTAGAGTTGGGGTCCCCTAGCCACAACCCCGCCCTTAAAAGGTCTGAAACCGATGGAAAAGCTTTTCCATAACCAACCCTCCTAGCCTTAGAAATGTATCTAACTGGGGTAATCAATTGTTTATTCTCAACAGTCCATTTGATCATATCCTCCAGTTGTTCTTCAAAGAGAGAATGACCATCAAAAGGCAACATTTGTGCAGTGTCTGCCTTGCAGGTCCGCATCCAAAGGTGACAATAGGCAGGCACTGCTGCCCCTGATGCCACAGCCAATGCACACAAATTATCAAATAGTAAGTCTGAAAGAAAACAGACCTACTGCTCCATAGCACTAAGGAGGGATGAACAGTCTAAGCCTTCAGACATATGCTCTGACAACTGATGAAAGTCTTTTAGCAGAGACTAAACTGTGTAGGTGGTATATGTACCCAGGGCCTGTAAGCTAAATGCCACTAATGGACTGCAGTAGATTATGTCCCACCACTAAGTGACAATGCAAAGCATGTCTCCAGGCCTGTCCCTGCAGCCTGTTTATGCACTTTTAAATCTTCAAATTTGACGTGACAAAGTAAAAAGTTTTTTCAGGCCTACACCTGCCTTTACAGAACTTGTAAGTCACCCCTAAGACAGACCCTAATTACTCATTGGAGAGGGTGCATGGTATTTAAAAAGTAGGACATCTATACTGTATGTTTTAAATGGCTTGGCAGTAAAAAACTTCCAAAGTAGTTTTTCACTGTGGCAATGCTAACTCACTAATAAGAAAACATAGGGTTACATTGTGCCACTTTTCAATGTTAACCAATTTGGGAGTACTTAGAAAAATGATTTAAGGACTACTTTTATTACTAAAAATTTCACTTGACGGTTAAGTTAATCTTTGTATTGCTATCTTGAAATATGTTATTTTTTTGCCTGCGCCATATATGCCTTGGTGTCGCAGTTCATTGTGCCCAGGAGCTGAATGGCTCCTTAATTAGGCATGATGTGGCTCTCAGGGTTGAGAAAAGGGGAGAAAGATTTGTTTTTCCCTAACATGAAGACAATGTGTGCTATGCTGAGGAACAAACTTAACTTCAAAGAATATAAGAAATATCACAGACAGAATTAGCTCATACCTGTATGTTCCCACTTTATTCTCTTTCTAGCTAGCCAGACACCAATTCCAGTGAAAGAGGCAATGCCTCCAGAACTGGTTTGAAGAGAGCACAAGTGAATATTTGCAGTTTATCAAAGCCAAATATCTGGGTGAGCATGAGAGGTCTGCACAGGGTAATAACGGTTCTGCCATATTAGTTTTAGGCACAGGGAGGCACTGTGGGATAGTCTGAGAATGTGCTGCAAAACTGGGTAGGGCCACTCCTGGAAACTCTTATCCCATTGATTAGGGAGTGGAGAGGAGTTTACCCACCCACTGGCCAGCACTTGCTATAAATGTGCCATCCCCAGTACCCTTTTCAATGAACTGCTGGACCTGTGGAAGACAAAAGGACTGTACCTGCTCTTGTGACTTGTAAGGAGAACCTCAAGTGATGGACCTTCTCCCTCTTTTACCCACAACAAAGAAGTGGACTCCAAGAGTCATTTTGTAAACCTTTCTTTAAGCTGCAGGGACACAAACGACACAAGAAGCACACTTTCCTGAAGAACCCAATTGATAATTTCCAGCGGGACCTCCCTTGGATGCCCTGGGTGGCTTTTACTGGAGTGAGCCCTGACCTCATAAGTAGTGTCCCTAAGGTCCTGGAGACTTATAATACATGACATAGTGTACTTCCCCTGCCTAACCCTGAAAGCTTGGACATAGAAACAAAACATTTTACCTGGAGAGAGGAGTAAGACAAACCAACCAATTCAGTCCAATGAAAGTGAGTATTTACTAAGCCAAAGATTCAGGTTGCTCCCTCTCAGAACTTTTCAACAGGAGCAAATCCATTGTATGTATCTAGCCTTGTGAAACCATGTTCTGCTACAGCTTGTGGCTTTGCCCTGTTGGAGGAATCTGAGCTCCAAAACATTGACCAGGGTAGGAATCTTCACCAGGCAAAGGTGCCAAACGTATCCAGCCAGTGACTAACTTTCTTTGGACATAAGTTTTGAATTTCTTTTGCTCTGAGATTTTCTGCCAAAAGTCAACGGCTTAATAGGGACTTAATTCGATGGCTACACAACTTAGTAGAGCCCTTCTCAGCCACATTCTGCTGCCTTGATCTTTTGAGTATTTTTGACTTCCATTTCGGAGTTAGAGGTAAAACGTCTGACCATGGCAAAGCTAGTCTCTCTATCAGACCCATGCTTCATTGCAGTCGTCCTTCTTCCTTTCTCTTGCTCTGATTTAGCAGAACCAGTAGTCTGAAGTTGGTGCTTTGAGCTTTTTAGTGTTATTTTTATTTAAAACATTAGAAATTCAGATCTCCAGGCCCTTGGTTGGATTTTTGTCATTTTGCTGACATTTTGTTTACTCAAATAGTCTGTTTTTATAAACTGGAGTGCGATGTTTATTGTGATGTGTTTTTGACATTTTAACATTTTGATACTTCTAAATTCTTTGCACATTTTCCTAAATTAATTGGGTGTGCTCTGTGCCATATCTACCAGGAGGTTGCACTCAGTTCTAAATTATGGAAACCTTTACTGTACCGAACAATAACAGTGACATTATTTTTTGTGGTGGACTACCACCCATCCCATCTGATAATCCACTTCCTCACACAAGGGTCTGCATAACTTACATTTCACCCAGTCTTAATGGGGATGATATAACAAATGGTGCCAAAGGTAGCTGGGGTCAACTTTGTCTTGGGACATTGTCTATGATTAGTAATAAGTGTGGCTCTGGCCGGCAGCCTGATCTGAATGAGGATTAGAAGTCATGCAGGGGAAGATGGGCACTGATGTGATCTTGAAGGTGTGCTTAGAAAGCTTTTTCAAAGATCTTACAGATCAAAGGTACATGAGAGATGGGCTAGGAAGTGGTGAGGTCTTCAGGGCCCGAAGCAGGGTTTTTTCAGGAGTGAGAGGTTTTGGCCTATCTTGAGAGGTTCTGAGAAAATGCTTTATGTAAGCGAGACATTGAAAATAGTGAGTTGGGTAGAAAGATTTTCAAAAAATAACATTTATGAAGTTTGAGTGTTAAAGGAGGTGGTTTAGGGAATTTATAATGTTGACAATATCCACTATAGACCATGGTTTGACAGACTGCAGTTGTGAGATGTTGTGTCAAAATGTGCGCATCAGAGTAGAGCTAAAATCGGTGTTGGTGATATGCTATTAGATCCTCTCTATTGTTTCTCTGAGAAAAGTATTAATAGAATTGCACTTTCCTCTGTACAATATGGGATTGTAGGGTCATACGAGGGTTGATATAGATATGGGGTTTTCCTGCTTTTTTGACTGCTTCTTTAATAACATTGCTATAGTACTAAGCTTTGGCTGACGTGATGAGTTGTCTTTGTGTTGAGTGAATGGACAATGGACAACAGTAGTGTGAGGACATGCAGTCTTTGCCTCTCTTCCATTTTCTTTTCTGTCAGCAGAAGGACCATTTGTTGCCGGTGACAAAGCCACTGGTCTGATTCTAGAGAAGTGTTCTTCACTGGATCAATCCATTGCAGAAGCAGCATTGCTCCAACCTACCCCTGCCTTGTCACTGATCACCACTGATAATGTAAATGAAACTGCAGTAAAAGAGTTCACAATGGGAAGAGGGAAAATGAGAGAGAACAATATTCAGAAAATCTTCCCCAAGACACAGAAGCCGAGCCTTAAATTGTGAAAAAAAAACTTTGATTGCATTAGCACTATCAGGGAGCAAAAGTTATAGTAAATTACATTCAAGAATCAATACTTTAAATCATCAATCCACTAATGAGTACTGTAACAATATTATCAACACCTAAGCTGCTCTCTCCAAATGTTTTGGAGTCAACACTCCTTTTCTCTCCATGGATGTGTTGATTCTTTTAATCATTGCTGTAGTCTCCAAATAAGCTTTAATGTTCTTATTATAAAATTTTGGCCCAAAGTTCTTGGTCATTTTAAACCAAAACTACGCAGTTTTCCCTCTCCTTTACACTTTTTTGGCCTTGTCTTCCTCTCTGAGTTTGTCGTCAAGGGTTACTTTTGTTGTGCTATATCCGTGTTTTAGTCAAAACGAGAAAGTATTCCTGTATATTTCTGAAATTCAAAATGTCTTCACAATATTTTCATGAAATATATGTGTTCTAAAAAAGGACTGCTTTTCTGAAAAGTCACAACGGTTTAAATACTGTTAACAAGATCCCAATATTCTATGAAAGTCTGGTTCTTTAGTGCAGGATTGCTCTCCCCCTTCATTCATATAGGTTGGCCAATGGCCTTTGTTTTGGGTAGGTTTATACAGGGCTACTCCCAAGATGGCAACACATCTCACAAGAATGAGGACTTGTAAAAAGTCGCGCAAGATCTTCACTCTTCCAAAAGAGTCTCAGGAGTACAAACTATTAGTGCCCAACAAGGGCAATGAACTGATGTAAAGTACAGTGACAACAGAACTTGGACCCAGCAGGACATGGCAATGAGCAACTCTTTGTAGTATTGCAGTGTAAATGGGATCAGGTTGCAGTTACTGTGAGGAAATTTAAATTGATATTCACATGTGACAAGGCAACAGATGCATTTGTGGCTTGTTGTTGCCAACTGAGAAGTATTTGAATGATCTCAATGTTGCTTGAGCTTCTTTGGGTTCTCCTTGGTCAACGGCTTAAAAAGTGAACATGCCAATGGGAATGTGCAGATGGTCTGGATTTGTCAGTTGGTGAAATCAAGAAGACGAGATTAAGGATTTGGTGTTTGACTTGTGGTGGTTGGATGACATGCATAACATATTGAGTGTGTGAGGGTATGTAAATGTCTGATGGATGAGATAGTGAGGAGGTCCCAGAATAGATCTATAAAGCCTATGTTCTGTTTAGAAGGCATGTAAATGAAGGAAGATAGCAGATTCAGTTGTGAAGAGTGGGACGTAGCATCCATAAAGTTGATTGTAACTTGCCATGACCCACATTTTAACTTACTTTAGAACATTCCCAACACCTTCTTAAGATTTTATAAACCCTTGAATGCCTGATGGTACATCCTGATCTCCTTTACAGTCCCCTTAAAGGGATGATCTGTGCATATAGCACATGTTGTAAAAGGGACTTCAGTATCCCCTGGACCATATTGGTTATTTGCTACAGAAAATACTTTGCCAATTCTCTTTTGAGTATCTTTGTCATGGATACATATTCCTCAGAAGAGACCATACCAATCCCTTGTAACGGTTGTGTCTCAGCAAAGACCTTGCTAATTCTCTACAAGGGAGTCTTTGTGTCAGGGGGATGTGTCAGAAGAATTTTATCAACTCATTAGAGAAGGTCTGTTTTCTGAGCTTATTTCTCAACATCAACATTAGACATTTTTCTTATTTGGTGCTCCCTCTCCGATAGCAGCAGGGATTGGTATTGATGAATTGTTGTAGTTGGTCAGTACTACTCAGAGTTTGAGGGCAAAAGGGGAGTCTGCAGCCAGTTTGAAGAGCTGATTACTCTCATGACTTGCCACCATGCTCTAAACTAACACTGGCTAACAATACAGAGCAATGCTGTCAGTGATTTGAATTGCCATGTCTGAACTCAGTGCCTCCAGGGTCATGCTGGTGGCTGGCCTGCTGCTAACCCTGTGAACAATTCCTTATTTTCAAAAGTGGCATGACTGAACCACTGTAGTTTGAACAAGACTGTATTTCTTCAAATCACAGAAACATGAATGACTGTAGAATGGCTGTGGCACAAAGTACCATTATTTGTACTCTCCTGCAGTTCTCTCACTTGGACACCTTATCCAGCAGAGCAGAAAATAAGAAAAGGCAGATGGTTGGAGTGGGCATGCACACTTAAGAAAAGCTTAATGTTCATGTCTAGCCCAACCTGATGGTTACTTTATGATGGTTAATCCCTGTTTTCTAAGTTGTCAGTGAGCTCAGCTCTACTCCCAAAGAATGAAATAAGTAATAAAGAAATAAAAATAAAATTGCTTTTATTGCATTATTAATACAGGCATGCAAGGACTATCTGATCTCTTCACATAGGGATTCCTTGAAAGTTGATTCCCTGTCCAATTGCCAACTCTGTTGACAAATTAAAAAGCCTTACATAAGAAAATAAACAGATTATATTTTTTAGAATTAATTCGTAGGAGAAAATAAATGAATGCGTGACGCAGTACACATTGTTGGGGTTTATGTATGTTGATTCTGTTGGAGAAATCCTGTAAGATTAAGACATAATTTTATATTGAATGCATAGACAGTAAGATACATATACCATAGAAGGACATAATTTTCCATTTTTAAGAGTATGCCTATTTCCAATATTTTAATAAACTTATGTTTCCAAAAAAGGGAGGATGATAACTTGGCAGTGCAAAGTCAATGATGCAAAGACTTTGATAATATCCTCAGGCTTGAAACTGCATCTTCCCATGAATCCAGTGATCCTTTTATAGCTCCAAAACATGTGAAATAGTATTTTACATAGTGGGAGGATACATGAATAGAAAAGGACTGCAGAGACTACATACTTGCCTGGGGCAGAAATAGTCAACTATGTGATGGCCTCAAATCCAAGAAATAGGCAATGAGGATGATCATGGATAAAGTGATGTAAATGCCCTTCTAAAGGTCCTCTGGAAGTCCTCAAGAAAAAAACTGCTATGAAGTGGACAAAGGTGGCTCTAAGAGCACAGCATAGGTATGTTGGTGACGTTCCCTGTAGTCTTACAAACCACCCTTAACTTTTTCTTCAGAGTTTTGTTTTGGCATGTATATAAATATAGTTTTGTGTTGGAAAGGAATAGTAAAGGTGTGCTTTGCGAAGATGAACATAGTCTGTGTAGCTAAAGCCAGTCTGTGTAAAGGCCTATTTGCAATCATTATTGTTGAAGATGACCAATACATTGGTGATAGTCTAAATTATGTGACAGGGATGATAAGATAGGGTCATGGAAATGGTTAGGAACAGACACCTGGCTGTAGTAGGTGTGCGAAAGATCCACAAAGCAAACCATATGCACAGCTAGAAGCATGGCAAGATTTTGGGGTGATGGGTTGGGGACAAATATGTAAGATTACTGTATGGAAGCAATTAAAGTGGCAAAGGGGAAAGAATCAAGAATGTATATGACTTTATGAAATGGTAAAGTAATAGTACGGAATGGCATATGTGTGCTCCATGAGCCTGAAAAGAGCTTGCTTAGCTAAATACATTATTTTGTGGAGGCTGATGAATAAATAATGTGTTATCCCTAGTAAGGCATGGTTGTAGTAATGGTGTCTGAAGATGACCAGTATATTGATGATAGCTTTGACTATGTGAAAGACATGACGAGGTATGGTCATCAAAACAGTTAGCAACAGACACATGGCTATAATAGGTGTACTGAAGATCAACAAAGCAAACCACATGCACAGCTAGAAAGAAGCCAAGATTTTGGATATAAGCACATGAAGACTAAATTCAAGCAGTACTAGTGGCAGAGGGGAAACAGCCACAATGTATATTACTTTATCTACACAGGGCTTCAACACTGGTTAATATAGACACATAATATATTCATCATGAAAAGAAATCACTAAATGTTGTTCCTGTTCAACAGAAATCAGGTGCTTCTAATCAAAACGTCAGGTTCTGCTGCATTTTCAGTTTGATCAGTGATGGCAATGATTTATGAAAGTAAGGTTAAGAAGGGAATGACAAATATTGCATTTTGTTTGCTTCCAGTCATTGTAGGTTTTTTGGAATAATGGTAGTTATATTAGTAGGTGGTGTGATGTAAAGAAGGATTAATACCCCACCGGAGGGTCCAGAAAGGCACTAAGGATTTGAGTGAAGTCAATATATTGGTACCACGATTCAGGACAATAATGATAGTGTGGAGGATCAGCTAAAGTAAAAGAGCAAAGGTGGTGTGTGGGTTAAAATGTGGCTGCTGCATGTCCTTGAAATAGTAAACTGATTCCAATTTAATGAACCGTTTGAGGTCATTCTTGACTTAATCAACCAGGGTTTGTATCTACAAGGACTGTGGCCAAGCATGGGAAGAGATGAACTCAGTGTTTCAGGAGATAAGCATCAGATCAGTGGGGGGAGTACGGAACAGCCTTTTAGGAGATGCTTAACAAGGGGTTTCTGTTAGTGAGCCACATGGTTAAGATTAAGTTTAGTGAAGTTTATCAGAGGTGTTGAGCTTCTGTAAAGTCCATGATATCAAAAAGTTAACAAAGAAATAACTATTAAATCTTTGGGTGGGAAAGCGAAAAGATATGCATTATAAAGAGTAATCAGTTCAGTTAAGTGGGGGGTTCATAAATTACCTAATTTTAACAGATGTGTTGGAGAGCCAACATCAACACTGATATGTATTCAAATAATTGCATAGCACAGACCTTTTTACATAGACAACATAGCTCTTCCGAATGAACAAATAAGCAGGGGTGGGTGAAGAATTCTGGTCCGCCAGCGGAGTTTGTGGAGTTTTGCCCAAGTTAAAAAATACTCTGCAGAGTGAAGCAGGGTGGAGTTTTTCTATCCCATGGCTCACAAATGTTAAGCTAGTGAGCACAAGCAGATAAATTGCTATGTCGGTGAGCGCAATCAAGATTTCTGAACACCAGTGGTTATGGCAGGTCACGCAAGCCCACGTTGAGGAAGCTGGCCCTCGAGTTGAGGAAGTTACTGCTCAAGTAGAAAATCTACTTGAGCTGCAGAAAATGTTAGCCCCTCTCTGGCGCCCCACGTGATAACTTTCATGCTGATTTTATAGCGTGGGAGAAACTCCTGGCCCTGATAATTAGCGAAAACAGTGCCACTTACCCAGACTCGCAGAACTCCACATAGCGCAGCAGAGTTTTTTCTGCACTCCATGGAGTTTTATGTGTCAGAACTCAGTAAACTCCACCCAGGCCTTCAAATAAGACAAAATACAGTTAACAACAAAGAAGTTGAGAATGAATGTTGATGAGTAACTGCTCTCGGTTACCAAGTACATTTTGATATGTTTCCAGGCTTTTCAGCAATTAATGCAAATTTGGTTGTATCTGAGTTCCCCTGGAAGTCAAATTCATAGTCCTGTATGAGATAGCCTGTTTCAGCTTCTTTCTTTAAAAGACCAGATTTGCATGTGGTTTCTATTCCTCTGTCCTAATTGGTAACCATGCGTTTCAGGTAGGGGAGGACAAGTTGTGTCAAATTGTGCTTTATGCAGCCCATTTTAAAGTGAATACAGGCTTTTAGCAGTAGCCATCGCAGTTCTATCAAAATTTGAGGGATATAAGACTTTTCTGTTTTATTTCAAGGTGGGCATCCTAAAGAGAACAGCATTAGGCAGAATCAAGGTGGAATAGCAGAGGCATGATGTTAATGTGCTCTTCCCATCCTTGTATGGGATGTTTAGGTGATTGGACCTTATTGACTTGTTTGGACTGCAGGGTAGAACTTATAGTAGGGTTATTTAGGGGCAAAAGTTTAGTTTGTAATTTCATTGATGTGTTCATTGATTTTCATTTTTTGGGCAAACTGAGATCAGATGGTTGGTGAATTGCTGTTGAGAATTTAAATCGAAAGGCATAAGTTCAGCAAAACAGAGGAGTAAAGGCAAAGGTCTGGGGAACATCACACCAAGGATGTCAGGTCTAACAGCTAGCAATCACAAGGCAAACTGAAACTCAAGGGGTGGCGCTGGGGGAGCCTATGAACAAAAGCCCAACTCTGATAGTGTTTCACAGCAATTAAAATGTCTCCTGGGTTCATGTCTTCTCTGAGAGAGTTAGGATGACATTAGTTAAAATAGTTGCGGGTCACCTTGGGGAGCTTTTTTCTTGGCAGCTTCCAGATCATCAAAGTTCTTTTGGTGGTGCTACTCCTGAGCATCACCAAATGGATTGTGCAAATTTCTGAGTCTCCCCTACTGTCCTGTGGTGCATGCCAACAGATAAAGTCTCAGGTTTCGAAGCCTACCACCATTTAAGGTTCTTTTTTTGCACAAATGTTGAATTAACCTGCCAGCACGTTATTTACTTCTGGGTGGCCCTGCTCACAGAGCCCCTTCAGACCAAGGACTCTCCTCACAGTGCTGGGGGAAGGCAATTTTCTCTTTTTCCATCCTCCGCCTGCAGGAAGCCCTGCTTAGCTCAGCAGTGTGCATGGGTGTGTGGCTTGAATCACCATAATGGTGCACTTCATCCCCAAAAGGCCTCTTGCAGTAGAGCCTTCTGGCATGGTCCATGGGTTCTCCAAGAAGGTTGAAACAGTCAGACCCACACCTTTTGTGAGTAAGATAAAGTGAGTCAAAGTATGATGGTTCTGCCTGTCTCAATGACACATGTGTGGCCCAAAAAGGTATGCATATCCTAGGATTATTCCCAGATTCCACTTGGGATCAAATGTAGAGGTGTGTGAAATTTGTGTAATTTGTTTTTGCATAATTATGTGAATTTTGGCAAAATTACACACAGTTACAGAAAATGCAAATCCACTATGTTGTGCTATATTTGAGCTGAAATGCAGCCTTGCATCACATTTTGTCACAAGAATGTATTCAATAAAATCACACGGAATAACAGCAGCTTATACTCTGTTCCTCCTGTCTGCTTGCAGTACATTTTTACCATAAATGACATATTTCCCAGTTAAGTTTGACCCAAAATGGCTCTAATTTGTATGAAGTGGTGTAAAGGTGTATGCAATTATGTCAGCCTAAATTCAATATTACTGAGGCCTAACTGCAAATGATGCTCATCTGCACCTGAGAAACCCTTTGAAATGTCATCATTGATGACATTTGAGATGTCATCAGTGATGCCATAACTGATGTCATGAAGCCTGTCATGAGTGATGTCATAGATTAATTTATAAGCAATGCATGGCAGGGGCAAAAGTGCTACTGCTGCTAACTGTAACTTATGAATTTCTGTGTTTTTTAGTTCTAAATGTAAATGTTGTCAGAGAGAAATTCACCTAACTGTAACATTAGTTTAACTTTTCATTTTTTCAGGGAATTTCCGAGGTTTTTTCTGTCAATGAAAAAAGATATTTTTATTGAACCTAACTATACTCATTACTTTAACCTTTGGATTGTTCATCAAATTTCTAGGAATTTTGTTTTAAAGTACATCAAACATTTTTGTGAACGTATGCATGGTAGAATGACTTTAAAATATATGTTGTGTTCAGACAATATTTTAGTAAAATAATGTTTTTTTTCATTTAACAAAACAGGATATGGTTCACAGTTTGCACAGCATTTGTAAACTGTGTGTGAGTAGTACATGGATAGATATTCCATAGAAGTTGTTATTTGCTTAGTTTTTGTAGCTTTGACATCAAGACATGTCACCAGCAGTCTTTTTTCTTTGATGTGTCATTACTCTCAGAAGAGGATTGCAAGATGCTCGCAGGGCACTCACGAGATCGTAAAGTTCAAAATTTCATTGTCATTCATTGTAATGGGTTATTTGTCATGTTTTCAGTCACTATTAAATGCTAATCTATAATAGAGTAGTAAATGAAGGATGGTTGCATGTCTCCATAGTAGGGTTTGGGGAGAGACTAGCCTCTCCTATGAGACAGATGATTGATGATAGATGACTGGTGTGCATAGTAGTAAGTGGGGAGGGACTGGCCTCTCCTTTCAGACCTCTCTTTCAGATGATGGGTGTGCATTGTTGGGTGAGTGGATGAACAGGCCTTTCCTTTCAGGACTCTGTCTCAGATTATGTGTATACATAGTAGTGTGTGTAGAATAACAGGCTAGTCCTTTCAGACCTCTCTCTCACATGACAGGTGTAAATAGTAGTGTGTAGGGAGGGACTGGCTCCTCCTGTCAGACCTCTCTTCAAGATGACGGGTGTAAGCATTAAGGTGTGTACATGGATTGGCCTTTCCCTTCAGACCTATGCTCAGATGACAGGTTAGCGTAGTAAAGTGTGTGCATGGACTGGACTCTCCTTTCAGACTTATCTCTCAGATTACAGGTGTGCATAGTAGTTTGTATGGTAGGACTGGTCTCTCCTTCAAGACCTCTCTCTAAGATAATGGGTGTGCATAGTAGTGAGTGGGGAAAGATTGGCTTCTTTTTATAGTCCTCTCTGTCAGATGAAGGGTGTGCATAGTAGGGTGTGTGCAAGGAGTAAACTCTCATTTGAGACCTCTCTCTCAGATTATGGGTGTGCACAGTAGTGAATGGAGAGGGACTGGCCTCTCTTTTGAGACCTCCTAGATAATGGGTGTGCATAATAGGGTGTGGGGAAAGACTGTCTTCTCCTTTTAGACCTCTCTCTCAGGTGACAGGTGTGTGCCGCAGTGAGTGGGGGTGGGACTGGTATCTCATTTCAGGCCTCTCTCTCAGATGATGGATGTGTGTAGGGCATGTGAATGGAGTGGCCTCTGCTTTGGGGCTTCTCTCTCTCAGATGACAGATGTGTGTAGTAGGATGTGTGCATTGGTTGGTCTCTCTACTGAGACCTCTGTTTCAGATGAATGGTATCCCTAGTAGGGTGTGGGAAGAGAGACTAGCCTCCCTGCTGAGACATCTCTTTCAGAAGACAGTTGAGCATAATAGTGAATGAAAAAAGGACTTCTCTTTCCTCTCAGAACTCTCTCTAAGAGGACAGGTGTGTGTAGTAGTGAGTGGAGAGAGACTTCCCTTTCCTTTCATACCTCTCTGAGATGACAGGTGAGCATACTATGGGACTGTGAATGGACTTGCCTTTCCTTTCAGACCTCTGACTCAGATGACAGGTGTGCATGGTAGGGTCTGTGGAGTCTGGCCTCTCTGCTGGTAACTCTCTCTCAGATAACAGGTGTACATATTAGTTTGTGCGGAGGAACTTGGCATCTCCTGTCAAACCTCTCTCTCAAATGATGACTGTTCCTAGTAGGGTGTAGGGAGGGACTGGCCTTTCCGCTAACACCTCTCTCTCAGATGACAGCTGTGTGTGGTGGTGAGTGGATAGGGACTTTCATCCCTTCTGACAGCTCTTTCTATGATAATGGGTATGCATTGTAAGGCGTGGGAAATGACTGTACTCCACTCACAACTCTTACCCAGCTGATGGGTCTAAATAATGGACTCTTGTTGGACTTTTTTCCTTCTGCAGGGTCATCCCCAGACTTTTTGCCTCCTGCCTCCTACTTTTTCTGACCTGTCGCTGTTGGCACCAGGACTCTGAGCACTTTATCACCGCTGACCAGTGCTAAAGTGCAGGTGTTCTCCCATCTAAAGTTGGTATGATTGGCTTACAACTAATTGGTATATTTAATTTACCTGTAAGTCCCTTGTACAGTGGTATCTCTATACCCAGGGCATGTAAATTAAATAATACTAGTGGGCCTGCAGCACTGCTTGCGCCACTCACTGGAGTAGACCTTCAAACCTGTCTCAGGCCTGCTAGTGCAGGGCCTGTGTGCACAGTTTTCTGCCACAAGGACCTGACATCTAAATTTACTTGCCAGGCCCAGAACTCCCCTTCTACTATATGTAAGTCACGCCTAAGGTACGCCCCAGCTAGCCCTATGGGCTGGGTGCCATGTTTGTAGAAGGCAGGACATGTGCCAGGTTGTGTGGCCTGTCCTGGTAGTGACAAACAGCCTAACTTGATGTCTCACTGCTGTGAGTGCTGCCTTCTCATAGGATTGCATTAGAAATGCCCTGCCTTATGCTTAAGGGGATTGTCTGATTTATGAGGGGTAGCGTAGGCATGTTTGATATGGTTGTGATAGTGATAATAAATGCTGCTTACTGGTGTGGGTGTATTTTGTATTGCTATTACAGAAATGCCACTTCTAGAAAGTGCACATTTCTCTGTGCTTATTTCTCTGGTGTTTTGCAGCATGACTCCAATCCACGTCTGGGCAGAGTGACAGTTGGGACTTTGTGCATACTTTTCAGACAGCCTGTACACAGGGAGGGTGGAGGTGTCACAGAGGTTCATCTGCATACTGGATAGTCTTCCTGGGCTGAGAGAAGGGAGAGGTGGGGCACAGCTGCATTTGTAAAGGCTGTGCCCTGGCCTCACACAATAGGGTTGTTTACCCCCCCACTGAGGTTTGGAGCCTGTGCTGGAGGAGAGAGAGGGCACTCACAGAACCAGTTGTAACTGGTTGGAACCTCCTCTCCCCACCATTGTAAAAAAAGTGTAAGGACTGAGTATATGTACAGGGGAATTTTCCCCACAATTTGGAGACTCTTGGAATCATCTTGGAACTGGACACAAGGGACTGGAAGGACTCACCAGGAACCGCCATGGACTGCTGCTGCTGTGCTGACCTGTGACCTACTTGGTCACTGTAAAGGACTTGCCACCTTCTTGCATCCTCTGTGCTGGCCTGTTGCTGGGCTCCTCCCCTTGTGGGCCTTTTCCAGGGGCAGGTTGCTGCGGCCCCTGACCTCTGCAACGATCTTCAGACATGAATAGTGCTTTAACATATATCTGTGATTAGCGCTGTGGAAAGCACTGCTGCTTTAATGTTGATAGCGCTTGAAAAGTGCTCTTTCAGATTGTGGCCCTAAATTCACTGCCGAGCCCTGGGCTTAATTCAATGTGAAAAGCGCGTCGCTGTGCCCAGAATCACCACCACAGTCCGGGGAGGCTGTAAAACCGAAGCGCGAGTGAAGCGGGGCACAGGTCCCTTATTGGCCCCTTGTAGGCCAGTGACAGTTCTGTGGTTCCCCCCACCTTGGAGGGCTGGTGCAGGCCCGGGGGTGAACCCCTGGAGATCGGAGACCCCAGGATGGGCCAGTCACCAATCGGAGGGGGTGCGTGGCAACCCCTACCCTCTATGCTGCTTTGAGGATTTTGGCCCCGCTCGTGAGAGCCAGTCGAGGCCCAGGGGCCCCAGTGATCACAGGGCCCTGGAGGGTCCCGTAAATAACATAGAGGAGGTGCGTGCCACCCCCATCTGCCTCAGAGGATCTCAGATGCCCCAGTTAAGCGCAGAGGAGAGCCGGGGGCGCCTTGTTTTAATTTTCCAGGCACTGGAGGTCCCTTCATCATCAGGTGATTTAGAGACTTTGTTGATGTATATGTTGCCTACCTAAGTATATGATGTTTTATGCAAATGTTCCTATTATGGGCATACCATGCTAATATGTTTTTATGACTTGCCTTATGTTTTATAATGTTCCTACTATGGGCATTTATGATATTCTTATGACAAGTGCTTTGATATGATAACGTGTTTCCTGACTACTGCCTGTGTGTTATATGTGACTACTGCTAGGGTAACAGGATATTACTGATATGTGAGGTTTGGTCTAATAATTGTGTTGTGTACAATACAGTATATTTTCATATTTTCATATAGCCTGGTGCTGTGTTTCCTTTGTGGTGGGGATAGCTCGTCACATGTGTTGTGTGTGTTGTGCAAACGTTTTACACCTTGCCTCTGGGATAGGCCTGACTGCTTGTGCCAAGCTACCAAGGGGGTGAGCAGGGGTTATCTTGGACGTGTAACTCCCTTGCCGTGACTAGATTGGGTAGGTTCTGCCTGGCTGAGGTGCCTACCCTGCCCAACCAGAAACCGCATTTCTAACAACTCCGATAAACACCATCTCCAGAAATACTCCTTCATACAGCAGCAAGTGTGCATACTACAATGTTATCAATTATCCTTACTTTTTATGATACCATAAGAGTCTTGTGATATTTTAACATGTTTTGAAAATAAGCGTTAACCATTTACTCATTACAGTACTTATCTCTTACGCACTTCCTCTCCAAAACAAGGACCACAATATTCAAGGAGTACTCACTATCCTGCGAGAGTCTTGACAGATTGTTAAGATTAGTTGAAAACAATATACATTTCTTATCTTCACAGTAGTTATTGCTTTGTCATTTTATCTCCAAATCTAGAGGGGCAGAATGCCTTTCAGCTGCCCCCTTATACAAAGGTTATACTTTATTTTCACAATAACACAAATTTTTCACAGTAAACAGTAATGGCAGCCATTTCATTTTCAACCTTGCAACAGCCAGCTAATCAGAACACGCGTAGGACTCTAGGAAGCATCTCAATCCCGCAAGAGTGTGAAAGCTCACAGGAAAAATGAACCTCTCAACCAATCACACTCCATTTTTGATGTCATACTCTCACGGGAAACTCAAAGGACTCTTGCAAGTCCAACTGCCAAAATGCAGAATTATATATGAACCTCAATTTCTCAAAACTGAACAGATTAACACCAAATCACAAAAAGAACAATCTACGGACCAAGATCTACCCTCATGATGAATCTGGTGTAATTCCATTCAGCATTTGTTTCTGTACCCCGGCCTAAAGAAGTCTATGGAACAACCAGGGGATTTTGTGTTTTGGAAGTTCCCTTTTTTCTTGACCTCCAGTTGATGAATCACCCTGAAACCTTACAGGAGAAAGCTGCAATGGATGAAAAAAAATTTGTAAGGTTTTGTGAAGGTTCATCAAACAGGGCCATAGGTATTAGCAAACCAATGAGTGTCCTGTCTATGTAAAAGTAGACCTGACAATATCTACCTAGTATCTCTACTACTACTACTAGCCTTTTATTGTTTAAGTGGATGTTGCAATGCAATTGGTGTTTTGCTCGAAAAGTTTAAGCAGTATTGTGAACCTGGTCAATTGTGATATATTAGTTCTGTTAATTTCAATCTGTGGGTATATTAGTATGTCACAACTATAGAGGGAGTTGTCCATCATTCATAAGGCTTTCTACAAGTATTTAATGCTATGGCATGTCACAGTGTATTTTAAGATGTTTATGGGTCTTTTGAACATTGAGAGCCCAATTCAGAAAAGTAAAGTGAGACCAAAAGTCGACCTTAAACCAAAAGTCTAACTTTACTACTTCTTGTTATTCATAAAGGTAAAGTTAGACCAAAAGTTTAACTTAGACCAAAAGTATAAATTGACAACTTTTTGGTATTCACAAAGGTAAAGTTAGATTAAAAGTCTTACTTTACTAGTAGTAAAGTTACTTGTAGTAACTTACCCTTGTGAAAACCAAGAGGTAGTAAAGTTAGAATTTTTGTCTAAGTTAGCCTTTTGGTCCAGCTGTGCCTTTATGAAAGCCAAAAAGTAGTAAAGTTTTACTTTTTGGTATTGCCTAAGTTAGTCTTTTGGTCTAACTTTACCTTTGTGAATCGGGCCCAGAGTTTTTCTACAGTTATTTTTTTTTTTAAATGCAGCTATTTGTGTGGATGATATATTTAGGCATTAAGTAGTGAACATGTCATCCAAATGAAACAAAATGGTGGTATAATAAGTATAATGCTGAAGTTACTGTCCTATAAATGAACAGTGCATATATGACTCAGTTGTGATGATCAACAGTAAAGTTTGAATCAATATGGGCGGCATTAAAACTGTATGTTTAATCCACGACCCTAGTAAAAGAAGCTCGTGAAGTGGTGTCGGTACTATGAGAAATATACCTATGAATGAGTATGTGGGTATAGACAATCAAACAATGTGTACCAATCTGTTGACCTACTATTAGAAGAAACCATGATTGCTGTGTATGTTATGGTCTTAAGCATTCTAAATGAACCATAATTAACATCCTCCGTAAAGTAGACACTGTCCTGAGAAAATTCTTAGAGTTTATTGACTACTAAACAACAATGCAAAAATTATCACAACAATATTGCTTCAAAGACTTTCTAAACTGCCATTTGCCAGGTTTCAACTTAATGAACATTTTTTAAACTTCACTTACAAATACATGTGGGTGACCCTCACTTATTTGAGTTCACCCTTGAATACTTGTGGGTTCATTTTGACCTTTGTTGTTTATGGTGGTCTCAATCAACTTAGGATAATGAGGGCACCCAATCCACTTCAAATTGTCCCCAACACCTGACCCTGCTGAAGGAAGGCGACCTCATGGGGTAACCATTATTTCTCTAATTTCAGCTACTATGTTGACCATCCCCTAACCACAAAAGAATATTGGCACTTCTTTTCACCATATCCATACTACTGCTGAAGGTAGACTGTCTTTTTTTCAGACAGAAAAACTTCAGCCTAATTCAAATCAGATTATAGCATTTTTATTATAACATGAAGTTACTGACATATTATATTGGTTGTCTTCTGCAATGAAGAATAAAGTTGCATATTATGACACCGTCCATAGACATAATATATCTGATTTTGTAATGTAATGATTTTCCTTCTGTTATGTGCACAAAACATTGATTACAATTTGTCACACTGTCAACTAAAGATCCTCCCTTGTCAAAGGAATTCATAATAATATTGTCATAGTAAAAGCCTGACAAATCCATCCTGTAGAGCTGAGGATAAAATTAGTAAATGACTGACCTCTGAAATACCTTTTAGTTCAGGTGGCAGTGGTATTGGCAGGTATTTTACTTTAGAACTAGTCCAGACTAATCTTCCATCATTACCATTACACACAAGGGTAACTGTTAATGTTGGGTAATCAGCATGACGTCCTGTCTCAAAAAGCTACTGCAGATTATTTAAACTATTACCTAATTATAAGAATTAGTAGTTAAACTTCAAGAATAAAAATTTAAATGATGAAGAAATGAAAATAATAGAGGAAACCAATAAATAAATTACATAAGTCTGCAAGCACATACAGTATTAGATATGAGTGCACAGTTTAGAGCAAGGAGATAAAGGGGGTCATTACAACATTGGCGGTATAAGGCGCTTACCGCCGTGCAGAAGACCGCCAACACACCGCCACGGCCGCGGAACTCTGCCACAGCTATTATGACACACATCACGGAATCCGCCGAAATTCAGACACCCACACAATACCGCCACACCAAAGGTCAGCGATAAACATGCGGAAACAAATCCTCCACCTCCACGCCAACAGAAACACGCCCATGCCATTACGACCCACGAATCCACGCGGCGGTCTTTCAACCGCGGTATTCCATTGGCGGTACACACCGCCACTCTCAAAATACACACACTTCTACAAAACACCGCTACATTGGACAATTCAAAATACACACCTGATACACATGCAAACACCACTCCCACACACCCAACACAATATAAAACACACACCCACATCACACACAAACCCCTACGACCAGAATTTCTGAGAGAAGGCCAGAGAGAGACAGCACAGAATAGAAAACCCCATCACACAGAGGCACACTACACAATCACCCACACAACACCCACGCACAAAACATCACATACCACTACACTCACCACACTCATCAACACATACACCACCCAAAACCTCACACACACCACCCCATGTCACGCCAAAGACACCCCCGCTTCTCCGAGGAGGAGCTCAGGGTCATGGTGGAGAAAATCATCCGGGTAGAGCCACAGCTATTTGGCTCACAGGTACAGCACACATCCATAGCCAGGAAGATGGAGCTATGGCAAAGAATAGTCGACAGGGTCAATGCTGTGGGACAGCACCCAAGAAATAGGGAGGATATCAGGAAGAAGTGGAACGACCTACGGGGGAAGGTGCATTCCACGCTATCCAGACACCACATCGCGGTACAGCAGACTGGCGGCGGACCCCCACCTCCTCCCCCACAACATGGGAGGAGCAAGTCTTGTCCATCTTGCATCCTGAGGGCCTCGCAGGAGTCGTTGGAGGAACAGACACTGGTAAGTCAAATCTTAACTATCATATCCCCCACCCTACATGCATGATGTCACACACCCCCACCCTCACACCCTCCCCTATCACCCCAAATCCTCACTAATCTACCCATGACACCAACCACCCATCCCAACCCCAAGACCTGCATGACATAACTAAGCATGGATACCCATCACTAAAGCATGCCCACTGCACAGACCCACAACACCCCCCAACCATCAGCACACAGGCCCCCACACAGGAATGCCTGCACTTCTGTACACACACACCCAACCATTGCACACCATGAAACACACACATGCAATAATCATGTACTCATACCCCCGCAGGAACCCGAAGGAACGTCACCACACCAGAGGGTCCAGACAACACCACTCCACCCCCAGAAGAGGCCCACAGTGAGGATAGCAGCTCTGCCCTACTGGATCCTGATGACCAGCCCGGACCATTGTGGGCCTCAGGACAGTCGGTTCCCCTTGCCCAGCCACAGCCCAACACCGACCTTCCACCCTCTGGGAACACCAGCACAGCACCCACCCAGCGGGCCCAAACCTCCCTACCCAGGACAGGTCAATCAGTGGTGTGTCCACCACTACAGGGCACCCAGGCTAACCCAACACCCCAACAACAACAGGGACCTGGGGGCAGTGGTAGTGGGCACACGGTCCAGGGGAAGGAGGCACAGGAACACAGGGGAACTGGGAGGGCTGCTGTGCGACCGAGGGAGGACAGGCCAAGGGAACCTACTCTCCACGAGGCCCTCTCCTCCATCATGGGAGCATACCACCACTCCCAGGAGATGATGGTAACGGTACTGGGCAAGTTGCAGGAGACCCTGCGTCTGCAGGAGGAGCAGTATTTGAGGTTCAGGGAGGAGCTCAGGACCATCGGCTCCACCCTGGGCACCATCGTAGGGGTGCTGACGGACATTCAAAAGACCTTGAGGCACACCGTGGCACTCCAAGGGGCCCCTGACACTAGCCAGGACGATGAAATGCCCACCACTTCCGCCGGCGCTAGTGGACAAGACTCCCTGCCACAGTACCAACACCCCAGCACCCCACCCCCTGCAGACGGACAACCACCACAAAAGCGGTCCCTGAGATCCAGGAACAGGACAGAGCAAGATGGCAAGACCCCCGCCAGGAAATAAGACCACCCTGATTGTCCCCCCACTGTACCACTTTGTTACCCTGTCCAAATCGGAACTGCCCCAGCTCCACTTCCAATGGCTAGATGTGCAATGTACCTGTGAGACTAATAGACTGGACTCTGCCATGGACATTCTTCCACCATAACCTATCCCGATTTCACAACCCCCCTTCATTGTTATGCACTTAAATAAACACCCTTGAAACGCTAATAAAACTTGAGTCAGTCAATGATTTTGAACTTTGTATTGTCAATTACAATGTCAAAAATGGTTACCCATTGGAAGGCCAACATACCAATGTCACACATCACAAGCCTTTCAAGGGTGCAAGCTGTTGACAAGTAGGTTACCACATTAGTGAAACTGAAATGGAAGGGGACAACTCAGTTAACAAATAGTGAGTGAAATGTAGGTACAGGATAGAGGTAGACGTGTGAAAGTTAATATTATGTTAAACATGAAAATTTACTCACCTGTGTCTCACTGTATTGCTGTGTGACTGACTCCCTGTTGTCGTTTTCTCCTTCATCAGCTTCATCCTCCTCACTGTCCACAGGCTCCACCGCTGCTACAAAACCGTCATCTGGATCATCCTCCTGCAGAAAAGGCACCTGGCGTCGCAATGCCAAATTATGGAGCATGAAGCAGGCGATGATGATGTCGCACACCTTCTTCAGTGAGTAGAATAGGGATCCACCTGTCATATGGAGGCACCTGAACCTGGCCTTCAGGAGGCCGAAGGTGCGTACGATCACCCTCCTAGTCCGCCCACGGGCCTCATTGTACCGTTCCTCTGCCCTGGTCCTGGGATTTCTCACTGGGGTCAATAGCCAGGAAAGGTTGGGGTAACCAGAGTCCCCCAATAGCCATACACTGTGCCTCTGGAGTTGACCCATCATATCAGGGATGCTGCTATTCCGCAGGATGTAGGCGTCATGCACTGAGCCAGGGAACATAGCATTTACCTGCGAGATGTACTGGTCTGCCAAACAGACCATCTGGACATTCATAGAATGATAACTCTTCCTGTTCCTGTACACCTGTTCACTCCTGCGGGGGTACCAGAGCTACATGGGTCCCATCAATGGCACCTGTGACGTTGGGGATATGTCCAAGGGCATAGAAGTCACCTTTCACTCTAGGCAAATCCTCCACCGGAGGGAAAATGATGTATCTCCTTACGTGTTTCAGCAGGGCAGACAACACTCTGGACAACACATTGGAAAACATAGGCTGGGACATCCCTGATGCCATGGCCACTGTTGTCTGAAAAGCCACTTGCAAGGAAATGGAGCACTGACAGCACCTGCACGTAAGGGGGGATTCCAGTCGGATGGCGGATTGGTGACATCAGGTCTGGCTCCAACTGGGTACATAGTTCCTGGATTGTGGCACGGTCGAACCGGTAGGTCACGATCAAATGTCTCTCTTCCATTGTCAACAGGTCCACCAGCGGTCGGTACACCGGTGGATTCCGCCATCTTCCAATATGTCCCAACTGACGGTGCCTAAGAAGGACAACAGCGAAGAAACTGTCAGCATTCCTCCAGGTATGTACCCACAGTCACACACAAGACTACAACAGACAATTAACCCATCCGGGAAATGTTTTGGGTGTAGGCCTCGGTATGTGTGACGCAGTATCAAATCAAATCAAATCAAATCATTAACATTTATAAAGCGCGCTACTCACCCGTGCGGGTCTCAAGGCGCTAGGGGAAAGGGGGGGGGGGTTACTGCTGCTCGAAAAGCCAGGTTTTTAGGAGTCTCCGGAATGCGGAGTGGTCATGGGTGGTCCTGAGGCTGGTGGGGAGGGAGTTCCAGGTTCTGGCTGCCAGGAAGGAGAAAGACCTCCCACCCGCCGTGGATCGGCGGATGCGAGGGACGGCAGCGAGCGCGAGGCCAGAGGAACGCAGGAGGCGGGTGGGGACGTAGAAGCTGAGGCGTCGGTTGAGGTATTCCGGTCCCTTGTTGTGGAGGGCTTTGTGTGCGTGGGTGAGAAGTCGAAAGGTGATCCTTTTGCTGACTGGGAGCCAATGCAGGTGTCTCAGGTGTGCAGAGATGTGGCTGTTGCGGGGTACGTCGAGGATGTGGCGGGCCGAGGCGTTCTGAATGCGTTGCAGGCGATTTTGGAGTTTGGCGGTGGTCCCAGCGTAGAGGGTGTTGCCGTAGTCCAGGCGGCTCGTGACGAGGGCGTGGCTCACGGTTTTTCTAGTGTCGGCGGGGATCCAGCGGAAGATCTTTCGGAACATGCGGGGGTGAGGAAGCAGGCGGAGGACACGGCGTTGACTTGCTTGGTCATGGTGAGAAGGGGGTCCAAGATGAAGCCGAGATTGCGGGCGTGGTCTGTGGGGGTCGGTGCGGTGGCGAGGGCCGTGGGCCACCAGGAGTCGTCCCAGGCGGACGGGGTGTTGCCGAGGATGAGGACTTCCGTTTTGTCAGAGTTCAGCTTTAGGTGGCTGAGCCTCATCCAATCTGCGACGTCCTTCATCCCCTCTTGTAGGTTGGTCTTGGCGCTGGCGGGGTCCTTGGTGAGGGAGAGTATAAGTTGGGTGTCGTCGGCGTAGGAGGTGATGATGATGTCGTGCTTGCGTACGATGTTGGCGAGGGGGCTCATGTAGACATTGAAGAGTGTCGGGCTGAGTGATGAGCCTTGAGGTACGCCGCAGATGATCTCGGTGGGGTCTGAGCGAAACGGTGGGAGGTAAACTCTTTGGGAACGGTTTGAGAGGAAGGAGGCGATCCAGTCCAGGGCCTGGCCTTGGATCCCGGTGGAGCGGAGGCGGGTGATTAGGGTGCGGTGACAGACGGTGTCAAAGGCAGCCGAGAGGTCGAGGAGGATGAGGGCGACTGTTTCACTGTTGTCCATCAGGGTTCTGATGTCGTCTGTGACTGAGATGAGGGCGGTTTCCGTGCTGTGGTTGGTCCGGAATCCGGTTTGTGAAGGGTCGAGCAGGTTGTTGTTTTCCAGGAAGGTGGTCAGCTGTTTGTTGACGGTCTTCTCTATTACCTTGGCTGGGAAAGGCAGGAGAGAGATGGGGCGGAAGTTTTTCAGGTCGCTCGGGTCAGCTGTAGGTTTCTTTAGGAGGGCGTTGACTTCGGCGTGTTTCCAGCATTCGGGGAAGGTAGCAGAAGAAGAAGAAGAGTTGATGACGGCCTGGAGGTGCGGGGCGATGAAGTCGTCGGCTTTATTAAAGATGAAGTGAGGGCAGGAGTCCGAAGGGGCGCCGGAGTGGATAGAGTTCATGATGGATTTGGTTTCTTCCGTGTTGATGTGGGTCCAGTTGTTGAGGGTGAAGGCCGGGGGTGCGGGTTCGGTGATGTTTGGTTGGGTCTGGTGTCCGAAGCTGTCGTGGAGGTCGCTGATCTTGCGATGGAAGAAGGTGGCGAGGGATTCGCACAAATCCTGTGAGGGCGTGACGGCGTTTGCGTTGGGGTTGGAGAACTCCTTGATGATGCTGAAAAGTTCTCTGCTGTTGTGGCTGTTTTTGTCCAGTCTGTCGGTGAAAAAGTTCCTTTTGGCAGCGCGGATCAGGTGGTGGTGTTCGCGGGTAGCGTTCTTGAGGGCGGTCATATTGTCAGCGGTGTGGTCCTTGCGCCAGGCCTTCTCGAGGGTGCGACAAGTTTTCTTTGATTCTTTGAGGGTGTCAGAGAACCAGAGAGGTTTTTTGGTGTTGGTCTGTCGATGCGTGCGTTTGAGGGGAGCAAGGTTGTCTGAGCAGTTGGAGATCCAGTTTGTGAGGCTGAGGGCTGCGTCGTTGGGGTCGGTGGTGAGGGTGGGTTGGTTGGCGGCGAGTGCGGAGAAGAGTTTCTCTTCAGGGATCTTGTTCCACTGTCGATGAGGGATGGGTTGAGTGCGGAGGCGGTAGGTCTCGCGTCGGAATGTGAAGTGGACACAGCTGTGGTCGGTCCAGTGTAGAGTGGAGGTGTGGCTGAAGAAGATGTGTTTGCTGGCGGAGAAGATAGGGTCGAGCGTGTGTCCGGAGATGTGGGTGGCGGTGTTCACCAGTTGCTTGAGGCCGAGGTTGGCGAGGTTGGCGAGCAGGGCGGTGGTGTTGGGGTCGTTGTTCTGTTCCAGATGGAAGTTGAGGTCGCCTTGGAGGATGTAGTCCGGTGAGGCGAGGGCGTGCGGGGAGATGAAGTCGGCGATGGCGTCGCTGAAAGGGGTGTGCGGTCCGGGGGGACGGTAGATGAGGGATCCTCTGAGGGTGGTCATGGGGTCAGTGTGAATTTGAAAATGCAGATGTTCAGCGGCGAGAGGGGTGTCTTCGGTGGAGGTGGTGACGCTGATGGAGTCTTTGAAGACAATGGCGATACCTCCTCCTATTTGGTTGGTGCGGTCTTTTCTGGAGATCTTGTAGCCTTCGGGGATGGCAGTGGCGATGTCTGGAGCTGATGAGGCGTTCATCCAGGTTTCCATGATGAAGGCGACGTCCGGAGCTGTGGAGTCCAGGAGGTCCCAGAGTTCAACGGCGTGCTTGTGGACAGAGCGAACGTTGACCAGGATGCACTTGAGGTGGTTGATGGCGCATGGGCTGGTGGTCATGGTAGTTGCGTGCCAAATGAAATGAAGCCATGTGGGCCCCTGAAATGGCGGCTGCCTGACCTCTAAACTGGGACAATGGAATTGTGGGGTAACTGCGCTGGCGTTGGACACTGTCGCGGTAGGCGGTCGTAGAGCGCGGCGCAATGCTGCATTGGTTAACATTGGACCCTATGGGTCCCAGGAGCCAATGAACAGGTGTGCTGGCAGTGATGATGCACCCCGCCGCGGACGTCACCGCCGTGGACGTCACCACCATTTTCTATCTGTTGAATCACTAGATACCTGACCTTCGACAGGAGAGGACCTACGCTGCTAGTGCTGCTGTGACCTCGGTCTGGAAACGACGATGGCTGCTGCGTCTGGGGAAAGGGCCCCTGCCTTCACTGCACAGGAGTTGGAGAAACTTGTGGATGGGGTCGTCCCCCAGTACATGCTAGTCTACGGTCCTCCAGACCAACAGGTTAGTACTGAGGGAGCACGTTGTATGGGCTAGGCCTGGGTGGAGAGGGCTGGGTGGAAGAGGGAAGGTGGCAGAGTACATAGAACAGTTATGCATGGGGATGAATGGGCCACATGGACAGAGTTGGGAGGGGGCCACTCACATTGACGGTGCAGTAGGTAATGACTGTTCCTCTTTCCTTGTGCATGTCATGTAGGTCAGCGCCCACCAGAAGAGGGACATTTGGCGTGCCATCCCCAAGGAAGTACGGACCCTGGGTGCCCACCAGAGACGGGGCACCCACTGCCGTAAGAGAATGAAGGACATTCGCCGCTGCAGCAAGAAGACGGCGGAGGCTCAGCTGGCGACGGCCTCCCAACGTGGGAGGGGTGCCCGTCGCTCCATGACCCCCCTGATGTTCCGGATCCTGGCGGTGGCCTACCCGGAGTTGGATGGGCGCTTAAGGACATCACAGCAGACACAAGGGGGTGAGTACAACCTCATTCTGTGGACTTTGCGTGCAGTGGAGGTGTCTGGGTGGGGGAGGTGGGCTGTGGGTGTCCCTAGGCCGGGGCGAGTTAGGTAGGCAAGGCCCCTCTGTAATGTAGGCCATGTGGGACTCTACCCCAGCTCAGAACAGAGGCAAGTTGATGTATAGTTGTTCCTTTGCCATCCATGTGCGCAGATTTCTACCATTGCCATGTAGGCCATATCCCAGAAATTGCATGTGCAGAGGGCAGGAGCACGGCGTAATGCATGGAGCTGCTGCGTCTGTCTTGTCCGCCACCGGTAGCGGTATGCCATGCACTAAAACTCTCTTTCTTCTGTCTCCCCCCCTTTTCCTGCTCTCCCTGTCCTTTTGTACATCAGCATCATCAGGCGGAGGTACAGTGGCACCGGAGCACGAGGGAGCTGCATCCCACATGGCCATGGAGGGCCACACCACAGACTCTGAATGCACCAGTGGGACGGAGGGCGAGTGGAGCTTCACGTCGGCCACAGGATCACCAACCAGTGACACGGACTTGTCCGCCGATGTGAGCTCCCCTGTGGTGGCGGCACCATCTGTGCGCCCCACTTCTACAGGTACAGCCGCCACCTCCCCTACCAGCACTGCCCTCCCAGCAGCCCCTCAGCGTGTGTACTGTGCCCACTCACCCAGGAGGGTGGGCATCACCTTTGCCCCAGGCACCTCAGGCCCTGCCCCAGTCACCCCTGCTGCCCTCAGTGAGGAGGCCATTGACCTCCTCAGGTCACTCACTGTTGGGCATTCTACCATTGTGAATGCCATCCAGGGTGTAGAACGAGAGTTGAAACACAGTAATGCATTCCTGGAAGGCATTCATTCTGGTCAGGCTGTCCTTCAGCGAACCCTGCATTCTCTGGCCTCAGCACTGATGGCAGCCATTGTCCCTGTGTCCAGCCTCCCCCCTCCGACTTCCTCCACCCAGACCCAATCCCCTGTACCCCAGCCCATCCCAAGCACACCTACAGACCAGCAGGCACACAAGTCAACACCCAAAAGTAGCTCAAGCAAACATAGGCACCACACACACCACAGGCACTCACACAAGCATCACACCCATACAGACAGAGCAACATCCACTGTCTCCACTGTGTCCCCCCCCTCCTCTTCTCCCTCCTCCCTCCCAGTGTCGTCTACACACACACCTGCATGCACCACATCTACACACACTAGGACTCGCACCAGGACACCCAGCACCACAAGCCGCTCACCTGTACTCACCACCTCCACTGCCATTTACACGTCCCCTGTGTCCTCTCCCAGTGTGTCTGTGACGCCCCCTCCCAAAGTACCCAAACGCCGGCAATCACTCACCCAACATCCATCCACCTCACGACAGCCTCCAGTACCTGCACCTGCACCCAAAACAGCTAAAGTGACACCTCCTACAACCACCTCCTCTACCTCCACTCCCAGACCCCCTCTAGCTACCCATCCCAGTGTCCGTCAGAAACTGTCCCTCTGTCAAATTGACCTGTTTGCCCCCACCCCCCCTCCAGTTCATCAGTCCCGTCGTAGTGCCTCAGCCAAAAAGCCTCCAGTGCCAGTGGTGCGTGTTCCAGGTTTTTGGAGTGCACCGTCCACCAGGGCAGGAGGTAGGACCCGGAGCCAAGGCACTGGCCGCCCACCCCCTGTAAAGGCTCTGAAATTGGAGAGTGGACGACGGGACCGTGTCAAGACTCCTGGTGGGACAACAACAGAAATGGGATCGAAGGCGATTGGTGAGTCAGCTGTAACTACAAAGAAGGTGGGGAAGGTCCTGAGGAAGTCTGCCCAGGCTGTTGTGAGTGTCACGGCGGAGAAGTGCGTCATCATTTCCGACGGTCCAGACACAACCGCCAGCACCGTCGTTACTGGTCAGGAGACCACCGCCAGAGTCAGTGCCCAGGAGGGCCCAAGTATCTTTACTGGTCAGGAGACCACCGCCATAGTCAGTGCCCAGGAGGGCCCAAGTATCGTTACTGGTCAGGAGACCACCGCCAGAGTCAGTGCCCAGGAGGGACCAGGATCCCACAGCCCCGCTGGGCGATGATGGAACGTCAAGCCACACACCAATGTCCAGTGTGGAGTTCGTCATGCCACACACCAATGTCCAGTGTGGAGTTCGTCATGCCACACACCAATGTCCAGTGTGGAGTTCGTCATGCCACACACCAATGTCCAATGTGGAGTTCGTCATGCCACACACCAATGTCCAGTGTGGAGTTCGTCATGCCACACACCAATGTCAGTATCCGAACCGCCATGTCAGAGCACCGCTGAACAAGGTCAAGACTGCCATGGTGAAGACCGCTGAACAGGGCAAAGACTGCCATGGTGAAGACCGCTGAACAGGGCAAAGACTGCCATGGCTAAGCACCGCTGAACAGTCCATAGACCGCCATGTCAAAGCACCGCTGAACAAGGCCAAGACCGCCATGGTGAAGACCACTGAACAGGGCAAAGACTGCCATGGTGAAGACCGCTGAACAGGGCAAAGACTGCCATGACTAAGCACCGCTGAACAGTCCATAGACCGCCATGCCAAAGCACCGCTGAACAAGGCCAAGACCGCCATGGTGAAGACCGCTGAACAGGGCAAAGACTGTCATGGCTAAGCACCGCTGAACAGGGCAAAGACCGCCATGGTGAAGACCGCTGAACAGGGCAAAGACCGCCATGGTGAATACCGCTGAACAGGGCAAAGACTGCCATGTCAAACCACTGCTGAACAGGGCAAAGACTGCCATGGCTAAGCACTGCTGAACAGGGCAAAGACCGCCATGGTGAAGATCGCTGAACAGGGCAAAGACTGCCATGGCTAAGCACCGCTGAACAGGGCAAAGACCGCCATGGTGAAGACCGCTGAACAGGGCAAAGACTGCCATGTCAAAGCACCACTGAACAGGGCAAAGACTGCCATGTCAAAGCACCGCTGAACAGGGCAAAGACTGCCATGTCTAAGCACCGCTGAACAGGGCAAAGACCGCCATGGTGAAGACCGCTGAACAGGGCAAAGACTGTCATGGCTAAGCACCGCTGAACAGGGCAAAGACCGCCATGGTGAAGACCGCTGAACAGGACAAACACTGTGTGGGTATGAATAGGCCGCCACATCAGGCATCCTTATCCCATGTGCAGCTGGGACAGTGACAGGACAGGAACTTTCACGGGGAGACTCATCCAGTCTGGGCACCAGTCCCACCCAGTACCAGTTGAGAACTGCATCTACTTGCGATAATGTGGCTTTGCACTCCCCAGGATGGTACAGTGGGCAAACCACCCACTGTAAAGACTTGTGAGACTGTGGCTTTGCACTCCCCATGATGGTACAGTGGGCAACCCACCCACTGTAAAGACTTGTGAGACTGTGGCTTTGCACTCCCCAGGATGGTACAGTGGGCAAACCACCCACTGTAAAGACTTGTGAGACTGTGGCTTTGCACTCCCCAGGATGGTACAGTGGGCAACCCACCCACTGTAAAGACTTGTGAGACTGTGGCTTTGCACTCCCCAGGATACATCAATGGGCATGGAGCCCCGTTGTGGATCTGGCTTTGCATTCATCCGGCTGAGGTGCCCCCCCTTCCCTTCCCCCTGAGGTGCCTGTAGTGTTTCTATCTGATGCCCCAGCAGTGTTCTCTCGGATTTTGGTCAGGTATCTATTGTGGCCCCGCCCATGCATTTTTGGACTGTTGGTGCACGGACATTGTTGTGTACATATCTGCACTACTTCTTGTATTGTATATATAATTATGACAGATTTCGAGATATATATCAGTATATTTTTATATGACATGTATATTGGCACATTACAATGTTTGCCCGCAATTCGCTTTGTCTTTGCATTCTTCCGGGGAAATTGTGGGTTGTTCATGTGATATTTTTGACTGCATTGGTGTGTATGTTGTGATATGCGAGGGTGGGGGTGTTTAGTGGGTGTCCCCCTAACTTTTGCCTCCCCCGTGTCGTAGATGCAGTACTCACCGGTATGTTCTGCGCCTACGTCGCTGTTGTTCATAGAGGAGCAGAAAGACAAGGGCAGGTAGGATTTGGAGTTCCGGCTCCATGGAGTCGTCGTTCCTCGTGGAGTGTGTTCAGGTGAGCGTTTTCCCATAGCAAAAGCTGTTTCCGCCGTGTTTTTATCCACGGAGAATCCGCCCCGGAAAAGGTGGCGGATTGGTAGGTTATGATACTGTGGGCGGTACTTTGTCTTCCGCCTGTCTGTTGGCGGTGACCGCCACGCTGTTTGTCTGTACCGCCGTGGCGGGCGAAGTGTTAAAGTGGCTGTCTTTGTTGGCGGTTACTGCCAGAGTCGTAATTCCCTTTTTTTATTCGCCGGCCTGTTTGCGTTATTTCCGCAGCTTTACCACCGTCCGCCAGGGTTGTAATGACCCCCAAAGAGTTGCAATGAGGGGTGGGAAGCTCCTGTGTGTAATCGGGAAACACCACAATGCATTATTTCTATTGCCCTGATAAGACTACCTAAAGAGATTAAAAGTTTATATGAAAGCTACTTGAGATAACGCATTGTTTAAGTTTGTTTAGCAAATGTAGACAAAAGATTTGATAATGATGATGTTTTATGTATTCTCAACTTGAGAGCCTAGCTCAGTGTAAAACTAGATGCCATAAGTAAAAAAAGTACTGATTCAAATTTAGAGCTGACACACCATGCTGAACACAATGTAATTCAAACTATTTAGTTTTGATGAACTGTCAGAAAATGGTCAGATTTTAATGAACTGTCAGAAAATGGTCAGATTTTAATCTAAAGATTTGTTACAGTTTGTCCACACTTTAGAAGTGTAGGCGTTAGCCAAGGACGACTTTAAGAAATAAATAGGATCAAGTCAAAGGTTTTTTCTTAAGCAACATGAACAAGATATCCCGTAGACCACTAATTAACTCTGTGTCCAGGGAATTACATTGATAAATTTATATTTTATGTGAGTTAATCAGCAGTACATAATAAAGGTGACAAGCAGCTGAATACACTTTTTTGAAGAAGCTGCTACCATCAATCATGAGAATTAAAAGAGGATAACACAGTCTAAGGGCATGATTTAGATTTTGGCGAATGGGTTACTCCATCACAACAGTGACGTATATCCGGTCAGCTGAAATATAAATGCCATTATTCCCAATGGGATTTATATTTACGTGGAAGGGATATCTGTCACCGTTGTGATGGAGTAACCCATCCACCGAAATCTAAAACAGGCCTTAAGACTTAAATTCTATCCCTGAATATACTATCTGGAAGATCAACGAATCCAGAGTAAAGCTGACAAGAATATAGTGAGATAATGTCTGGAATTTTTGGTGATCCCTGACATAAATGTGTATCTATACCTCCATTTATCTCAAGGACTTTAATGAATAATTTTAAAGAAATGTGTCACTTCACAGCTGAAGAGAGAAAGTTGTTGGATTGAGTGATTGCCATGGTAAAAAAAAAAAAAAAAAAAGCTATCACTGCTTTCAACTACACAGGCGTGCTAATCATTTCTGTCCTAAATATAGGAAAAATGGTTTAAAAAGGCTGGGGAAACCCGTATTTGCCAAAAATAAAAAAGGCCAGTAAAACATACCCTTCAGTATAGTCATGAGATGGATAGATTGATAATTGTTTCAACAGTAGAAGGTAGAATGTTTAGAGCTTTAAACAACAAACATATGTGGCAGAAATTGCTGTCCAGCAAGCTTTCTAGTACATGTAAATATAAGGTTTTATGTGTCACACACTCACTTGGTATCAACCTTGGAGGCAATGCTGGACATCCAATCCCACCTGAGACAGGGACTGAACAAAGGTAAAGTCAACCTTCGCTCACCCGCTGCCTCCAGGGGGAAGGGGGAATGGAATAAAACTAGAAAAGATTATCTTGCATCACTGAGGGAACCATTCGGCTGTCTCGTACTCTGCCTAATAGGATCGGGAACCCCTGAGACTCATATCCTTTATTTAGGTGTGATAGACAATATTACCTATAGATTCTCAATTCTAAATGATCTATCATGTATTTGCACTTTTCATACACTTACAGACTTCATCATAAATATTGCATGAGGGAGAGTAGATACCACATTCAAGAATAAACTGGATGTTTACTGGTACATGACAGAGAGCACTCGGGGAAAGGAGGCACTACAAGGGAAGGGTGACATGAGCCCGATGAGTAAAACCCACCACACATAGGGCACAAGATGGAGTCCTGACATAAGGGAATATGATATTTCTTTAAGAAATTCGTAACAACAAACCGTAGCCATGAGTTCCTAAATCTCCTCCCACACCTTTCCACTGCCACTGCTCATTTACATCAATGCCTTTGCCACTCTTTAAAAAAAGAGCTGTGTATCTTCACCAACACTATAGTCCATCTTCTCAATGTCCATACCTGCCACCATCTTGTAGATATTTTTAACAACTTCCCAGTCATACACCTCTGTGTAAGCTGGTGCACTGTTTTCAGCTAAAATCACAATCTTTGTTGGCCTATCTTGCTTCTGGTCAGTCCCTTGAGGGTAAAGTCTATTCAGTTTAATGATATTCACCATGTATATGGCCTGTCAAGTATTGTGTTCTGGATAAACACTTTAATAGTATTTAGTGGGTGAAATCTGGTAATTTTAAACACGTTGATATAGCGTTTGTTCAATATATTTCTATTTTGTGTTTTACTGTTTATTCTCTTGCTCCGTATTTGGTACATATGTTTGTGTATATTTTCATATATTCGAACCCTTAGAATTCTCCTTTGAATTTTGATACAGCATTGATCTAGGCAAAGTGAACTAATGGTCTTGGACCTTGCACACTATACATTCTCAATAGAATAGGGAAACATCCAAAAATCAGAAAACCTGCACAACACTCTGGCCATAAACAAAGGCCTATTTTACATTTGTTAGCTGCACAACTGTTACAGAGCAGCGGCATGATGTCCAAATCTCAAGGAGTATTTCATCACATGGTTTCATTACCCCAGTATTTTTACGCAGTTCCACAACTGTGTACAATTCTATGTAGTGGTACTAAAATGAGGTATCATGTAAACATTGAAATGCATCTGAAAGAAACATTCAAATAATGCGTTGATCCACAAGAATAATACTCATGTTACAGTAGAGATGAGACCCTTCAAAGCTACTGATTATCTGAAATAACAAACATGGTACTTTTAATGTCAGCCAATGCTTAATTTGAGCCAGTTGTTTCCGATCCTGGGCACCAGCACTTATTTGTGAGAGAAGGCACTTATTTTTCTGCCTCAAACATTTACGTTGAGCAAAAGACGTGGGAAAGAGGGAGAAAGAGAAAAACGAAGAATCATCCCAAATGGAGAAAGCAAAATGCTGTAAGAGTGAGGAGAAGGGGCAGGAAGTGACTGTTAATGGATTAAAGAGGCCCAAGATGGCTTCAGGATTACGCTGCTTCAGTAGTCTGTGCTTCCACATGCAATTGCAGCTGAGAGTGTTTCAGAGGAGAGCTTTGGGCACCGCACGTTTTTATTTACAAATTAGGCACTGATGTCAGCAGAGAATTGTGCTGGATTTGAAAGATGTGTGTTTTTTTCCTTCCAAAGTTTAGCATACACTAAAGAATGCAACTGTGTTTTTAGCTATAAATGATATCAGCAGATTGTCATGTTCTTTCCTCAAGATGTGGTAGAATTACAACAGTCATCTTGGTAAGAGAAAGGAAGCCCAGAGAGTGACAACACTCCAGTATGAGCACACGTTTCATGTAGCAATGACCCAAATGAAAGCCATATAATCATTTTTCTGTATGTTGTGACTATTATGCCCTTACAGAAAAGTAACTGATTCTATGAATCATGAATGGGATTTTGCTCATTCCAATTGCTTTTTTCACCCTCAAACATTAAAGTTATGTTCTGTTAAATATGCACGAGTAGGAGATCCGCTGAGCTGTTTTGTGAACAAAAGGAGTAGAACACAGTACAGAAATCCAATAAAAGGGGCACACCTTGGTCCCTATTGTAAGATTGTTTTAATACTTAAATTGAATTCAATAGACATAATTACATACAAAGATGCATGTCATATTTGTTTAGTATGAAGCTTTTTAACACACATGGACAGCTATTGTGTATTCACAATATTGGCCCTCTTACAGCTCTGCTGCCCTGGGACATTTGTTTGTTTCACCTGCAAAGTGAGAATTGATCGCGAATCTTAATCTTGCATAAGGAAAATGTGAAATCTGTTCAGGAGGTGGTGAAAGAAAATAACAGGCTGCCCCTTAAATGTCAAAACACCTTGTGGTCTAATGCAATTAAAATTAAACTGTTTGCTGGGTGAATCCTGGGGTAATGTTATATGTCAGGTTACATGACATTTAGCCAGTGACTTTCATAGCTTGTTAATAATGTATAGCTGCGCCAGTATAAATTTGCTTTGACAGGACTGACCGAAACTATGGAGTAGTTAACTAGATTTATTCCGGAAAGAAAATGCAGATTTTAAAATGAAAAAATCGTGGAAGAAAAAGTGATTTAAACTGAGAAGACAATTCCATTCATAGCAGTAGTTTGTGCCTGCATATTTGTCATTGTGATTAATTATGTGCCCAGTAGCCCAAGATAGTTCTCTTTCAAATATCACAAAAATGTGGCTTAGGAACCAGTGCGCGATAACAGTGAACTACTTTATATGAAATTAAATTAGGATTCTACAAAAATCTTTAATAGTTTGCGTTATTGATAATTTTCGTCTTTTGCGACTATAAACACATTGTTTGGTTTAGACTTTGGCTAAATGGTTATGCCGTCACAAATTTCAGGATATCACCTCCATCTTATTTCAAGTGCATTATTTCGTTTGACACTTGTAATAAGGCAGACAGGATATTCATTATGTTTTTGGCAGAATAACTCACTGGCCAATCTCTGCCCATAATCTTTTTAAAGAGCTGATTGCAAAGCGTATGGAGGAAGACTTAGGAAAGTGAAAGTTAAAATAAAAATAAAAAAAATAGAAATATGGCAGGAATTTGATTGCAATATTGGACCCAATGTAAACTATCTAAGTTAATATTTGGTTGGTTTCTTCAAACACTGTGTGGCTGGCTGAGGCACCCTCTGTGAATGTTGCAAGAAAGCATGCATAGTCGAATGGTAATTAAGAAGTCTCATTTACTGCAGATCGTGTTGAGGGCGATAACCAAGCCACAAGTCCTAAAATAAAGGACTAATTAGTGTAGGGAACTCACAATGAGGGCACACAGTGACATACTAGACGTGATATCGCAAAGCCATCCTAGCCCTCAAAAAACACATACCAATGTTATAGCCAATTAGGCAGTCTTTGTTTCACATAATGTATCTTATACTATTATATTATATTATATTATATTATATTATATTATATTATATTATATTATATTATATCAATAAAAAACTTTCTTTGGCTGCTGAGCAACCAAGAAAGTACAAGATTATCCATGCTACATGTATCAACTGAAGTAAACATTTCTTATGCATCAATTAATCACAGCATTCATAAACAAATAATTTAAAGAAGATAAAAGATGAGAACATGAAAAAATCCTTCATAAAGTGCTAAGTGCATCTAAAACAGAACTACAGTGCATTGTTCTGGGCTGCGCCCATGCACTTGAAATGACAACAGCTTAATCAAGGTGCATTGAGCGTCTCGAGCACGCAAACACCAATAAAAACAGACTTACATAAAAACATGTTTTGTTATCATGAAGTTTTTTTTAAGAAGAGCAGTGACTGAATTTAATGTGTTAATTTTCTATACTTAATAAAAGGCATTAAAAACATTTTGAATTATTTCCAGTAAAAACTACAAAAAAAGTAAAATGTAACATTGACTGTTTAATCACATTATTGCATGCAAGCAATTCTAAGTTTTGCTGAAAACCTGACGGGAGGCCAAGTGAGTATTTTGTGGCTTCTGTCTGGAATCGAAACATTAAGGAGCATTCCCATATCCCTCTCCCAACATATACATATATTTGCTAGGAGTGTTGTCATAGTTCACTAACAAATAAGTTGAAATAGATATTTCCAAAATTTAGGCCCTTATCCTTTTTGTCCTTGGGATGGGTTAGCAGTGATAATTAAACTTGTTTCCTGCCCAATGTAGCAAATATTTCGATGTTCGTAAATGCCTGGGGTAGGCCAATAGATTCCAGAGATGCATTTACAGATGCTAACTGGGGCCTTATGACAAGCTAAATAGTCTTTAATGATATCTCTTGTTAGTGACGTCTCCTTGTTTTCCCATATCAAAAGCCATAACTATTTGGGGCAGATTTGAACACTATCGCTTTTGTAGCTTAGCTCCAACTCCCTATGACAGATATATTGTGAGGTGGAGAAAGGGTCAGACAAAAGCTATCAGCAGAAGTGATTTTCCTCCATTTGGATTTCTGAAGGTTCCCTAATGCCCCCGACTCCCGCCCAATAAGCAATCACCGCTTCACATTGCATAGAATAAACGTGTAGCATAGGAGCAACTGCTCTGCCCCAGGAGGGACAGTAGGCTAAACAATAAACCAACTGCCCTAGATAGCTTATTTCTCTGGTCAACTATGTTTGGTGTCCATCCAGTGGAACTAAAAACCACCCCCAGATAAGAGAATGTATTAGTTTTGAAGAGGCGGTTTGTTCCTACTCAAATACTTGCAATGGAAGTGAATTTTGGGCCACAAGCCATGACAAAGGATTAGAAAAATTTGTCAACAAAATAAGGGGGCTATGAATTCCACAACTGAGTGAACAAATAGTCGCAGAGCGCTGGGCATGAGTGCCAATAAAACGGCATCATCTGCATGTAGAAAAACTGGGCATGGGGTACCAAGCACGATGGGAACATTTGACTTGCATGTTGTTAAATGGGTGTGCAGTTTATTTATATACAAGATGGACAGCAAAGGGGCAAACATGCATCCCTGTCACATCCCATGCCCAGTGTGAATCTCCCTTGTGAGCTCTTCGCTTTGGCCGAACCTCACTCTGGTTCTCGTATTTATGTGCATGCATGGCAGGAGATTTACAAGTGATTCTTCCAACCCCATATCTAATAGTGTTTGCTATAGCTTTGCCCGAATGACACAGTCAAAAGCCATGCTAAGATCCATGATTGCTAAATACATGTGGGTGCATTTTTCCATGGTATTTGCCCAGAATTAGGCTGAGCTTCAGACACTTCTCCTCTTTTCCAAGGTGTTTGCAGAAACCATACTGGCAAGGGTTTAAAATCTTGTAGTCCTCCAACCACTCAATGATTTTATTTTATAGAACTTTAAAAAAAAAAATTGGCTGGGAAATCTGTCAAGGAGATTGGACGATAACAACCGCATGAGGATTGAGCTCCCTTTTTTAAACTTAGTACTATTGTAGATAATGCCCATGAGTGTTGTAAGGATCCATAGTTTAAGTTGTTCTAGACATTAGTCAGCCCGGGGATCCTTAGACTGATATTACATTTTATCAGATCGATGGGTGTGCCATCCAGCTCAGGTGCTTTTCCACCTGTGGTCTGCTGTATTGCAACTAAGAGTTCATGCAGGGTCACATCTACGGTAAGATTTCAGTCAGCCGTCTTGTTTACGCCTAATGCCAAAATACCCTGGTGAGAAATATATGTGGAAATGTGCCTCCAACGCCTCTTGGGTAATATGGTAGCAAATCGGTAACCCCATTCAATTGGCTGACCTCAGGGCTGAAACAGAAAAATATACCTCCCACGTCTCTCTGCTAATATGTCAGCTAATTCTCCTGTTGGCTGACCTCATGGCTGAAGCAGAATCCAGAAGAACTTGCCATTCTTAGTAATTGCTGAGTAAGCTAGGGTATCCCACTGCTGTGTGATCACCTCCACTTTTCTATTTTTGGTGACTTTTTTCCACCTTTTGAGCAGGTTGGGCAACTGTGTGACATCCCTGGGGCCAGCATTTAAAGCCTTCCCTAGGGCTTGGTTGGCCGTTGTGCACTCGTCATCAAACCAACTTGGAGAGGGTGGGCATTTTTTAATACCTTTATCAGCTTAAAAATGTAGGCCCTCATTACAATCCTGGAGGTAAATCCTGCTCACCGTCGTGCAGAAGACCGCCAACATACTGCTGCGGCAGCGGAATTCCGCTACAGGTATTACGACCCACAGCTCGGAATCCGCCACAATACAGACACCCACACAAGTCCGCCACACCAAAGGTCAGTGATAAACTGGCGATAACAAAACCGACACCGTCACGCCAACAAGAATACGCCCACACTATCACGACCCACTAATCAACGCAGCAAACTTTCAACTGCGGTAAACCATTGGCGGTACACACCGCCGCGCTCAAAATACACACGCATATACAAAATACAACCACATTGGACAAATCGAGATACACACACCTGATACACATACACACACCGCACCACACACCCAATCCAATATAAAACACACACACACATTACCCACAAACCCTTACTACCAGAAATTTGAAAGCAGGCCAGAGAGAGACACTACCTTAAACAACACTAGCATCCACAGACACACAACACAATTACTTACACAACATCCACGCACCTCAAACAACACACAACAACACATCCCCTCACACATCACAACACACACCATCTCACACATCACCCACACCACATCATGGCACCTCAACAACACCCCAGGTTCTCTGAGGAGGAGCTCAGGGTCATGGTGGAGGAAATCGTCGGGGTAGAACCACAGGTATTCGGACCACAGGAGCAGTAGACATCCATTGCAAGGAAGATGGGGCTATGGCGCAGAATTGTCGACAGGGTCAATGCAGTGGGACAGCATCCAAGAACTAGGGATGACATTAGGAAGAGGGGGAATGACCTACGGGGGAAGGTGCGTTCCGTGGTCTCCAGACACCAGATTGCTGTACAGAGGACTGGCGGTGGACCCCCACCTCCTCCCCCACAACGAACAACATGGGAGGAGCAAGTGTTGGCAATACTGCATCCTGAGGGCCTCGCAGGAGTAGCATGAGGGCGGGACTCTGGTAAGGCAGATCTTTACTACTTTATCCCCCACCCTACCTGCATGGCATCACATACCCCACCCTTACCCTCAAACCCATCACCCCAACAACCCACAGATACCCCACCAACACAACCCACACATCACAAAAACAAGCCCTGCATGTAACACCAATGCATGGACACCCATCACCAAAGCAAGTCCAGTGCAGATACCCACACAGACCCTTAACCAACTATCACACAAGGACCAAGCCAAGAATGTAAGCATTGGAGTAGCGGGTCACTCACCCATTGTACACGATGGCACACACAGATGCAATAATTATGCCTTTACACCCCTACAGGACCCCTACCCAACGTCACTGGACAGGAGGTGCCAGAGATATCCATTCCCCCCATAGAAGAGACCCACAGTGCCGACCGCAGCTGTGCACAACTGGATCAAGATGACTAGCCCGGCCCATCAGGGACCTCGGGATAGTCTGTTCCCCTGACACAGTCACAAGCCACCACAGAGCCTCCCCATCAGGAAACCCCAGCACAGCACCCACCCAGGGGGCCCATTCCTCTGTACCCAGTACATGTCAATCAGCAGTGTGTCCACCACTACAGGAAACCCAGGCAACCCCACTAACACAGGATGATTAGGGACCTGGGGGCAGTGGCAGTGGGCACACGGTGCAGGGGACAGAGGCACAGGACAACAGGGAAGCTGAGAGGACTGCTGCGCGACGGGGGGGGACAGACCCAGGGAACCTACTCTCCACGAGGCACTCTCCAACATCATGGGAGCTTACCATCATTCCCAGGAGACAATGGCAACGGTACTGGCCAAGTTTCAGGAGACCCAGCGGCTGCAGGAGGAACACTACCTTGGGATCAGGGAGGACTTGAAGTCCATTAACAGCACCCTGATCACCATTGCAGGGGTACTACAAGACCTTGTCAACACCAGGAGGGACACAGTGGCACAACAAGGGGCCCCTGACACTAGCCTGGACGATGAACAGCCCTCCACCTCCACCGGCGCTAGTGGACAGGAGGCTCCGCCACAGGAATACGACACCAGCACCCCACCCCCTACAGATGGAGAACCACCCCACAAACGGTCCCTGAGATCCAGAAACAAGACAGAGAACATTGCCAAGACCCCTCCAGGAAATGAGACCCCCCTGAATGTCACCCTTCTGTCCCACATTGTCACCCAGTCCATCCTTCAACTGCCATTGCTCCACTTCCTATAGCCCTTTGGACAATGCACCTGTAAAACAAATAGACTGGACATTCCTCCATCATCACCCCAGCCCATTTTACAACCCCCTCCACTTATTAGCAGAGAAATAAACACACTTCAATCACAGAACAATCTGGAGTCAGTCTGTGCTTTCACAAATGTGTAATTGCAATAACTATGGAATATATCAAGGTCAATTTACTTGTGCACATACCGATGTAACACAGCTGTAGGCCCGGAGGAAATACAGCAGAGGACACAAAGTGGGACCCACATCTGTGAAATTGAAAGGCAAAGTGACAAGTCAGGGTCCATACACTGAGTGAAAATGACAGACTTATGCTAGCGCCAACAAATGTATGAGATGTGGGAGGCAGTCACATCTTCTTACCTGTGTCTCACTGGAAGTATTGCATGATTATGTTGTTTCGGTTGTCGATATCCTCTTCTTCTGCCTCCTCTTTTTCACTGTCCACAGGCTCCACAGCTGCCACAAGACCACCGCGCTGGACCATCCTCCTGCAGAAAAGGCACCTTTTGTTGCAAAGCCAGGTTGTGTAGCATACAGCAGGCCACGATGATCTGGCACACCTTCTTTAGTGAGTAGTAGAGGGAACCACCTGTCATATGGAGGCACCGGAATCTGGCCTTCAGGAGGCCGAAGGTGCATTCGATCACCCTCATAGTTCGCCCATGTGCCTCATTGTAGCGTTCCTTTGCCCTTGTCCTGGGATTCCTCACTGGGGTCAGTAGCCATGACAGGTTGGGGTAACCAGAGTGCTGGTAGGGGGGGTGGCAGCTGTACCTGTTGTTGGGGTGGGCACAGAGGTGTCCGCCACTGCCAGGGAGCATCCATTGGAGGGGGAGTTCCTGTCTGTGGTCTCCCCTCCTGTCCCCGTCATGGTGCTCCCCTCGCCCTCCATCCCACTGGTGCCCTCACCCTCAGTGGATTCGGCTTCCAGGCCCATGTGGAATGCAGCTCCCTCCGTCGCCGGTGCCTCTGCTCCTCTGCCATATGAGGCTAATGCACATAAGGACAGGGGGACAAAACAAAAAGGGTGGGAAAGAGACAGAGGATACACTTGGTCAATGCCAGCAACACCACTACTGTTGGCGTACATAACACACAGGGAGCAGCAATAGGCCAATGCCAACCTATTCCTAAGATAGTCACCAGCCCATGGGGTACAATGCCTAATGCCATTAGCTCCATCCGAGAAACCCAAAGGACCCTGCCCAGTAGTAGATGCCCACTAATACCATTGGGGTAGGGGTGCTTCAGAGCCTGCCCAACAAGGGACCTACCCTGCCATCTTTGCCCTGGCCTAGGGGCACCCAGAGCCCGCACCCCCCACCAAGGTAACTCTTAACCCGCTCACAACAGGAGTCAGATTCAGTACTCACCCCCTTGTGGTTGCTGTGATGAATCAAAGCGCCCATCCAATTCCTGATAGGCCACTGCCAGGATGCAGAACATCAGGGGGGTCATGGTGCGACGGGCACCCCTTTCTCGTTGGGAGGCCAGCCCCAGCTGGGCCTCCGCCGTCTTCTTTGCCCAGATGCACAGGTCCTCCCACATCTTGCGGCAGTGGGTGCTCCACCTGTCAAAGACCCCGAGGGTCTGCACCTCCTTGGCGATGGCACGCCAAATACCCTTTTTCTGGTGGGCGCTGACCTGCAGGGAAAAGACAGCAGGAAAAGGGAATTAGTCATCCGTCCGGACCGTCACACTCATTGCCCACCAGATCCCACCTATCCCCTGACACACATACATTGACCACCTTACATGCTGCACTCTGGCCAGAACCCCTCAGCCCCCCTTACATGTGGCTTACACACACAGCAGTCCATACATTCATGGCCCACACATCATGCTCACAGTGTACTCACCTGTTTGTCTGGAGGACCCTAGAGTAACGTGAACTGCGGTAGGACCCCATCCACAAGTTTCTCCAACTCCTCCGTATTGAAGGCAGGGGCCCTTTCCCGAGACACTTGAGCCATTGTCGCTTCCAGACACAGGTCACAGCAGCACTTGCATTGTAGTTCCTCTCCTGTTGTGGCCAGGTGGCAAGTGAGTGGATAGATAGGATATGGCGGTCACCTCCGGAGCGATGCGTACCGTCACCGCCAGCGTACATCGCCATTGGCTCCTGGAGCCCTTAGGGCCCAATGATAACCAATGCAAAGTTGCGCGGCGGTCATCGACCGCCTACTGCGATGCTGCACAATGCCAGCGCAATTACCTAATTTCTACTTGTCACTCCACACATCCGACATTTCAGGGGGCCACAGGGCATGGCACCTAACTGCGTCACAGCAGACATTGGCACGGCAACTGATTTTTGGATTTACATTTCATTTCTGTAAAGTAAAAAGCAGCATTAGTGCAATAGATGTGGGAATGTGACCCTCTGCTCATCGTACTCTTCCATAGGCTCCAACCGCTGAGGCTGAATATGAGATGGTGGCATCCTCCGGTGTACAGACCCCTGGTGGACTTTACAACAATGGAGGACAGACACATTACCCTAACCTACAGACTTGATCGGGCCACAATCCAAGAACTGTGTGCCCAAATAAAGCCAGACCTGATGTCAGCTATCCGCCAGCCCACAGGAATACCCCCTCTAGTGCAGATTCTGTCAGTGCTGCATTTCCTGGCAAGTGGTTCCTTTGAAACTACAGTGGCCATGACATCAGGAATCTCAGCCAATGTTCTCCAACGTGTAGTCCAGAGTGTTGTCTGCCCTGCTTAAGCACATGCGCAGCTACATTGTGTTCCCCCAGGTGGATGATTTGGCCACAGTGAAAGCTGACTTTTATGCCCTGGGACATATCCTCAACATCATAGGTGCCATTGATGGTACACATGTTGCATTTGTCCCCCCCAGGAGAAATGAACAAGTTTTCAGGAATAGAAAAAGCTATCACTCTATGAATGTGCAGATGGTGTGTTTGGCAGACCAGTACATCTCCCATGTGAATGGCAAGTACCCTGGCTCTGTGCATGACGCCTTTATCTTGAAGAATAGCAGCATCCCATATGTGATGGGCACACTCTAGAGGCACCGGGTGTGGCTAATAGGTGAGCCCAAGGTAACCATCCAGTATATATTGGTGTATGGGTATGGGGTTGTCCCTAAGGGTGAGTGTGTGTCTAACAGGTATCCCTCAATATTTGCAGGTGACTCTGGTTACTCCCAACCTCTCATGGCTACTGACCCCAGTGAGGAATGCCAGAAATGTTACAATGAGGCACATAGGCACACAAGGAGGGTTATGGAACGGACATTCGGCCTCCTGAAGGCCAAATTCCGGTGCCTCCATCTGACAGGTGGGTCCCTGTACTATTCTCCCAAGAAGGTGTGCCAGATCATCGTTGCATGTTGCATGTTGCACAACCTGGCCTTGAGACTCCAGGTGCCTTTTCTGCAGGAGCATGAGCCTGGAGATGGTCTTGTGGCAGTGGTGGAGCCTGTGGACAGTGAGGAAGAGGAGGAAGAAGATGTTGACAACAGGAGCAACATTATTCAGCAATACTTCCAGTGACACACAGATAAGACATTTTACGTTCAATTTACATTTCAGTTAAATGTTGGACATTGTGCAAGACAGCCTCTTACCCTATGTCTATGGCCACTGACTTTACCATTTGCCAGCTCTATTTTCAGATCCCTGTGCCCCACTCTGGCTCCTGCTATGTGTACTGCTGCCCACTACAGGTCATACCAATGTATATATAACTGGACATATGAATTGAAATGTTTACAGCTTGTTAACCTAATACATGTTGCAATCAATTAACAGACTCCATACTTATATTTTATCCAAGAGTGTGTATAAGCAGAGGGGGATGTGCAATTGGCAGGGGTGATGGTGGACGAAGGTCCAGGGTAGAGTCCAGTCTCTTGGTATCACAGGTGCATTGTCCAAGGGGGCAAAGGAAGGGGAGTAATGGCAGTTCAAGGTGGACAGGGTGACATTGTGGGACAAAGGGTGACAATCAGGAGAGTCTTATCTTGGCAATGTTCTCTGTCTTCTGCCTGGATCGCAGGGAACATTTGCAGGGTGGTTCTCCTTCTGCAGGGGGTAGGGTGCTAATGGCCTGTTGGACCTGTGGCGGTGCCTCCTGTCCACTAACACCACCGGAGGTGGAAGGCTGTTCATCTGTGTGGCTAGTGTCAGGGGCCCGTTGTTGTGCCACTTCCTCCCTCATGGTCTTGGGTATGTCAGCCAGCACCCCTGCAACAGTGACCAGGATGGTGTAGATGTTTGTTAGGTCATCCCTCATCCCTAGGTACTGTCCCTCTTGCAGCCGCTGGGTCTCCTGCACCTTGGCCAGTATCTGGCCCATGGTCTCCTGGGAATGGTGGTATGCTCCCAGGATGTTGGAGAGTGTCTCATGAGGAGTGGGTTCTCTGGGCCTGTCCTCCCCCTGTCGCACAGCAGTCCTCCAAGCTTCCCTGTTGTCCTGCGCCTCTGTCCCCTGAACCGTGTGCCCACTGCCACTGACCCCAGGTCCCTGATCATCCTGGGTTTGTTGGGTTGCCTGGGGTCCCTGTAGTGGTGGACACACTGCTGATTGACGTGTCCTGGGGACAGTGGCATGGGCCCGCTGGGTGGGTGCTGTGCTGGTGTTTCCTGAAGGGGGAGGCTCTGTGGTGGTTTGGAACTGTGGCAGGGGAACCGACTGTCCAGAGGTCCCTGACGGGCCAGGTTGGTCATCCTGATCCAGGCGTGCAGAGCTGCTGTCAACACTGTGGGCCTCTTCATTGGTTGGACTGGTTGTAGCTGGCACCTCGTCTCCGGTCACGTTGAGTAGGGGTCCTGTTGGGATGCAAATGCAGTGTTAATGTATCTGCGGGTGCCATCTTGTGCATGGGTGTGTTTCCCTTTATGGTTGTGATTTTACTGTCAGCTTTGCCTTGTGTTCGTGGTGGTTTTGTGGGCTGGGTGAATCTCTGTGATGGGCATGCTGTGGTGATGGGTGTCCATGCAGGTCTGTGATTGGTGTCCATGCATAGGTGTTGCATGTAGTCCTTGGTATTGGGATGGGTGGGTTGTGATAATGGGGTATGTGTGTGGTGGTGGAGTGATGGGGGTGAGGGTAGCGGTAGGAGTTTGTGATAGCATGCAGGTAGGGTGGGGTATATAGTAGTAAAGATTTGACTTACCAAATTCCAGTCCTCCTACTACTCCTGCGAGGCCCTTAGGGTGCATGATCGCCAAGACTTGCTCCTCCCATGTTGTTAGTTGTGGGGGAGGAAGTGGGGGTCCACCGCCAGTCCTCTGTACAGCTACCTGGTGTCTAGCAACCACAGAACGCACCTTCCCCCATAGGTCGTTCCACCTCTTCGTGATGTCATCCCTTGTTCTTGGGTGCTGTCCCACGGCATTGACCCTGTCCACAATTCTCCCCCATAGCTCCATCTTCCTCCCAATAGATGTCTGCTGCACCTGTGATCCAAACAGCTGTGGCTCTACCTGTATGATTTCCTCCACCATGACCCTGAGCTCCTCCTCTGAAAACCTGGGGTGTCTTTGGGGTGCCATGGATGTGGTGTGAGTGATATATGTGAGGATGTGTGGGGTGATGCGTTGGGTTGTGTGGTGTGAGGTGCGTGGATGGTGTATGGGCGATGGTGTTTTGTGCCTCTGATTGAGTGGGTGCTCCCGGCCTGTGTCTCTCTCTGTTGGCAATCTTTTTTCTCGTTGAATGGATTGTGGGTAATGTGTGTGTGTGTTTTATATTGGATTGGGTGTGTGGGTGTGGTGTGTGTCAGGTGTGTGTAGTTTGAATTGTTCAATGTGGTGTATTTTTGAAAATGTGTGTGTATTATGAGCGCGGCAGTGTGTACCGCCAATGGTTTACCGCAGTTGAAAGACTGCTGCGGTGATTAGTGGTGGTGATACTGTGGGCGTGTTCCTGTTGGCGTAACGGTGTGGGTTTTGCTATCGCCAGTTTATTACTGACCTTTGGTCTGACGAACTTGTGTGGGTGTCTGTATAGTGGCAGATTTCTGTGTGTGGGTCATAATACCCCTAGCGGATTACCACCGCGGTCACGGTATGTTGACGGCCGTCAGCATGGCGGTAGGTGGCATTTACTGCCAGGGTTGTAATGAAGGCCTATGTGTTCTTTCCCAGTTTGTCCAGCATCAGATAATCAGCCTAAGACTAGAGCAAAAAAATTCGGAGTAATTTCCTTGTGCATTTGTATAAGTTTAGGTAGTTTCCAACAATCTTTTAAATTGTCTGTAGATGCCTGTAGAACAGAGTTCTAACTGGCTTTTAGGATCCACTCTGGGTGTTGAGATCAGAACAATTTCAGTAATGTTGTGGTCACCAAAATCAATTCGGACAATAGACCCTGACAATAACTGACCTAATACATTGGCAAATACAAAGATATGACTTTTTATAGAGTGGTAATTACTAGCCCTACATGTTCGCAAACCAGCTTCTCACATTCCCACCCCCTCGAAATCCAGAAATTCCAGAAAAGGTTCTAGTTCTTTTGCCCTCTGGTTAGGCCCATCAGCAGATAACATCAGATTACATTGATCAGGGCGTGCAGGTTTATCATTTAAATCCCCTGCTAGACACAAGTAAACAGGCTGTCCTTCACCTGTTACAGACCACACAATTGAGTTGATAAAATTAAACTATTCTGGACCCTGTGGTTTTGACTGTTTGAAAAATCATTGTTGTAAAAATGTATAAAATACATCTGGGGTTCCCCTTGTTTTGGTGACAACCTGGTAATTACTCCCTGCAGCATCAATGGCTTCAGTGTTACTGCCTAAGGAAAGTTTTATCCAAGTGATTAAGCCCCCTGAGGTCCGGCCTGAACAAGACAGAGTAGCCGGCGTGTAAAGTAGGATTACCAATCAAGCATTACAGGGCCAATTACCCAGGTTTCCTGCAACATAACAATATCTCAGCCACATATTAATGATTACCAGTCCAGGAGGAGCATTTTGGATTGTAAACCTGCAATATTCCAGCCCAGAACTTTTATTTTATGCTCCTTGTCTCTACTTGTAAGGTTTAAAAAATGGATACGATGGGGAGATGTCAAGAATATGGGATCCTCCTGATGGGTTCCAGGAACAAGTTGTTCTTCCATTGGGGGCGGAGTAGTTCATACAGCCTGTTGGACTTTTTTGCTTATGCAGGGTCATGCCCAATCTTTTTGCCTCCTGCCTCATATTTTTTCTAACCTGTTGCTGTTGGCTTTTGAACTCTGAGCACTTTACCACTGCTAACCAGTGCTAAAGTGCATATGCTCTCTGTGTATATTGTAAGGTTTATTGGTTTGTCCGTGATTGGCATATTTGCTTTACTAGTAAGTCCCTAGTAAAGTGCACTAGAGGTGCCAGGGCCGCTATTAGTGGGCCTGTAGCACTGGTTGTGCCACCCACATAAGTAGCTCTGTAATCATGTCTCAGACCTGCCACTGCAGTGTCTGTGTGTGCAGTTTTAACTGTAAATTCGACATGGCAAGTGTACCCACTTGCCAGGCCTAAACCTTCCCTTTTCTTACATGTAAGGCACCTCTAAGGTAGGCTCTAGGTAGCCCCAGGGGCAGGGAGCAGTGTATGGTAAAGGAGGGACAAATAGGCCCTCATTACAAACCTGGCTGTCAAAGACCACCAGGGCTGTTTCGACGGATGCACCGCCAACAGGCTGGCGGTGCAATCCATGGTATTACAACCGCGGCGGAAGCGCCGCAGTCGCACCGCCGGGACCGGTGGTTTACCGCCACGTTGGTCCCGGAGGTTATAATCCGCCAGGGAAGTGCTGCTTGCAGCGCTGCCCAGGGGATTACGAGTCCCCCTCCTACCAGCATTTTCATGATGGTAGGAACCGCCATGAAAAGGCTGGTGGAAAGGGGAGTCGTGAGGCCCCCTGCCACGGCCCCATGGAGCATAGCAGACAGTGAAAAGCGTGACGGGTGCAACTGCAACCATCGCACCGCAGCAACACAGCCGGCTCCATTTGGAGCCAACTCTCATGTTGCGGCCGACATCGCCGCTGTGCCGGCGGGTATGTTGAAATGGCCAATGCGGAAGTGCGGCCGCATTGGCAGCCACGCAGCAGTTTCAGCTTAGTGGGCAGCGGTTGTCACCCGCCAAATTTGTAATGAGGGCCATAGTAATGTGTTTTATATGTCCTGACAGTGAAATATTGCTAAATTCGTTGTTTACTGTTGCAAGGCCTGTCCCTCTCATAGGTTAACATGGGGGCTACCTTTAAATCTGATTAAAGTGTAGATTCCCTTTGGGAGCGGATGGACATGTGGAGTTTGGTGTCTCTGAGCTCACAATTTAAAAATACATCTTTTAGTAAAGTTGATTTTAAGCTTGTGTGTTTGAAAATGCCACTATTAGAAAGCAAGCATTTTCTTGCTTATACAATTTCTGTGCCTGTTTGTGGATTCCCTGTCTGGGTCAGTTTGACAGTTGGGCTGGTTGCACCTCACACTAGACATTGACACAAAAGGAGCTGGGGTGTAGTCTGCATTTTCTGATGAGCCATCTGTGATAGGAGGGAGGGGAGGAGTGGTCACTTACACCTGAAAGGGCTGTGCCTGTCCTCATACAATGCAGTCTCCGAGCCCCTGGTGAGTGTCTGGGGCCTGGCCTGAGCAAGGTAGGATTTCACATTCAAAAGAGACTTTACTCTGAAGTAGGCCTACTTCAAAGGAGAAATTGGGTATAAGAAGGGTACCCAAAACCACAGACTTTAGAACAATTCTGGAAACAAGAGGAACCTCTGCCTGGAGAAGAGCTGAAGAGCTGAGGAGAAGTGCGGCCCTGCCTATGGTCGTGCTTTGTGGAGCTATCCTGCAGTTGCTGTTTCTGCCAGAGTAATAGGGAAAAGACTGGATTTTGTGTGCCTTCCATCTTATGAAGAAATCTCCAAGGGCTTGATTTAGAACTTGCCTCCTGTTGTTAGAAGTCTCAGGGACAGCAAAGACGTCTCTCTGCCAGCACCTGGAGTCTCTGGAGAGACTCCTGCTCTGACAAGTGGTGCCCTATCCAGTCCCTGGGCCCTTGAAAGGAAAGCTGATGGAAATCCAAAGAAATCGACTTCAGACGACTTCGGACCGACGCCGCTGCTGAATCCGGTGACGCCGCCTGCAACTGACTCCGTGATCTTTGCTGGAACGCGATGACCTTCGCAGGCCCGACGCCGCAGCAGCCCCACTGAAGTCCATGACTCCGTGAAACGCGCCGCACCACGTCATGACCGTCGCCACTCGAAGAGCGTGGATTCAACATTTCCCGCGATTCTGACTTCGCGCATCGACTTGTTTTCACTCTTTACCAAAGGTACTGTACTTGGGGGTCTACGCAACTCCGTGTCCGGTGCCGCTGTTGTTGGCTTGTTGGGAACGACTCCGTCAAGACGCCGTGTTAACACCTCATCAAAGCATTTTGTGTTTCTAAGCGCTATTTTTGAGTTTAATCTTTAAAAATTCATAACTTGACTTGTGTATGTTGGATTTTTGTTGTTTTGGTCTTGTTTTGTTTAGATAAATATTTCCTATTTTTCTAAACTTGTGTTGTGTCATTTTGCAGTGTTTTCATTAAGTTAATGTGTGTGTTGGTACAAATACTCTACACCTAGCACTCTGAAGTTAAGCCTACTGCTCTGCCAAGCTACCAAGGGGGTAAGCAGGGGTTAGCTGAGGGTGATTCTCTTTTACCCTGACTAGAGTGAGGGTCCTTGCTTGAACAGGGGGTAACCTGACTGTCAACCAAAGACCCCATTTCTAACACAGTAAAAAAAGGAGAAGGGTCTGAATCACTGAGCCAATCACACAACCCCAGGTAGCTCAGAAGTGCAAAACTGTTTCCAGAGGTGAAGATGTGTATGCTGGCGAAGCCATGAGGGGACAGGCACTAAGGGTTGGTCCCCTACACACCCAAATTCATGGGGGGCGGCACACGATCTCTGGTCTGTAGAAGTACCCCAATGGATATGCCTGGATACCAGTCAAGCAAGCTGGATTGGGTGGGCCCAGGGTGGTCAGCGGGAGTGGAGCAGCAATTGAGCTAATAAAATTGACTATTACACTATCCCCTGACCACCTCATAATGTCTGGGTCCAGCCAGTCAACCTTCCTTACTATAATTTGTAAATAGACTTCTGTGCCATAATTGGAATTTGACTTGTACAAATGAACCACCTTTGTTTTAGTTCCCCAAATGTTCAGCTATCAGGTTGTATTGAGGGGGTACATTCCATAGGACTATTACATATGGGGTTGACTCAGGAGGGAGGTTAATTTCCTTACTTGCCGGGTGGCTCAGGGGTGTGACCACATGGGAGGATATTTGGGATATGAGATGTCCGGCTACACAAACATTGTTGTAGATACATGTGGGCCGGAAGTTACATTTCTAAGTGGCTTTATGGGTATTGAGGCTCTGTCTGAAGGAGAGTAGTGATTAGCAGAATGCTCAGTTGCAGCTATGATTGTTTTTGGGCTCTTGGTAGCCAGATGGTGTCCCAGTAAGTAGGACCAAAGGGGGTGTCCCTGCCCTGCCACCTCCTGGCGCTGATGGGCACAGGATTGCCCGTCCCCTGGCCCAGCCCTGCAGGACAGCATCGCACCTTATGTAGCACTAATTAGAATCAGCTGCAGGTGGAGAGAGGGATTATGGTACTTGTGGTCCTCTGCAGACATAGATCAGGTGGCTCACCCCTACTCACAACAAAAGAAATGACCAGGATTGTTGCTGTGATGACTCCTGGTGCAAAGTTTTCAAGGGTGCATGCTGTATGAGGCACATCCAAAACAGAATAGTCAGCAATATTTCCAGCATATATATATATATATATATATATATATATATATATATATATATATATATATATATATATATATATATATATATATATATATATCTATATATATGTGTGTATATATATATAGTATATATATATATATATATATATATATATGTGTATATATATATATATCACATCCACTGTCACAACTTTACTGCCTAACTGCTTGCAGGTTCCATAAACGTCTGCTTTATTAAGCAAACGTGTTTAATCAATTACGCCTTTCTCTATGCTGCGTGACCACAGATTGAAAACTCACTCAATTTAAGCAATCACTACCATGTTCCTATGTAGTCAATTAAAAAATAACATACATATATGTTTGGGTGTGTATGTAATATATATGATATTATATATGAATATTCTAATTACATAATTACAGATGCATGCAATATCTTTATTCAAATGTAAAACAAACATACTTGTTTGTGAGTGCAAATCAGAGACTGTCTTAAGAAATGCAGTTCTAAATTTACAGCTTTATGCATTTATAAACATTTAGCAGTTACATAGCATCAAATAATGATTAAATAGAAATATTTACTGTGCAATTAAATGTACATTGATCAGTGCCAATAATCTCATAAAATGATGTGCTTCTAAAGCTGCCACTCATATTTAGAACTTAGGAGCTGGTATCAGGGATCACATTTGAAGTCAAAACATTTATTTCTGAAACATTGAAAATTATGGCACTCATTATGAACTTGGGCGCAATCACCGCCGACCGCCGTGCCAACGGTGAACAGAAGACCGCCAGTGGTGGAAGACTGGACACCGCCGAATTATGATGCCAAAAAGTAAAACCTCCAAATATTCTGCAACCTCCACCCACCATCAGGGCCCACAACAGCAGAAAGGCAGTACACCCACCCACCACCGCCATGCAGACAAATCCTCCGCCAACCAAATAATGAAGCACAAATCAGCGTGGCAGATAGTGGATGCCGAACAACCATTGGCGGACCACCACGGCCAGCAATGGGACCCAACAACATCAAATGCACACATTGGCAACTTTGAAACCCACACACCTGACACACATCCACAACACTATAAAACACACACATACACACCCCACAATCCTTTGCATCGCCAATAGCACAACTGAGATTGACAACACAACACGCATTCACTGAACACAACATAACACAAGTCACACATACAAATACTCCACCAAAACACAGACAAACCACAAACACTTTTATAAGCCACACACATAACCACCCCTCAGCACCCTCACCAATACACCCACAGGACACCACCCACAACACACACCATGACACCCCCTAAGCACCCCACTTCACAGATAGGGAGCTAAGAACCATGGTGGATGAAATACTCAGGGTCAAGCCAAAACTATTCGGGGCACAGGTGCAGCAAACACCCGTGGCCAGGAAGATGGAGCTATGACAGACAATTGTCAACAAGGTCAATGCAGTGGGAAACCATTCACTCAAAAGGGATGACATCCAGAAGAGATGGAACGACCTGTGCGGCAAGTTTCGGTCAATGGCATCCAGGTGCAACATCGACGTACAAAAGACTGATGGTAGTCCCCCACCTACACCCCCGATTACACCGACAGGGAGGAAAAGGTCCAGGCTATCCTGCAACCGAAGGGCCTCACTGGCCTTACCAGTCACCCCACCTATAATACATTCATCACCCCACCCCTCTCACTACCACCAGGACCCCATCCCCAGCAAATCCACATCACCCACATCCAACTACCCTGCATGCCCACCATCCCACAAACAGACCTCCATCCTGCCCCCTATGCACAGTCACCTACCCCTGCATGGATTCCCAGTGGTACTACAATGCCCACAATGCACCTCCACCCCCCACAGAAAATGCAAAGATATGTACACAAAGGGACCTTGCATTCCACGACAGGGGAAAAGAAGCACAAAATATGGCAGATCAGTGCATCAAGTGCCGACAAAGTACCTGATACCCACATGTCCATTCCCCCTCAATAGGCACCACCACCCATGCCACCCGGATGGAAAAGTCAAAGAGTGCCAGCGCCCCACATGGAGACAGAGGCCCCACTCAGGAGAGTGCAGAGGGAAGTATGGAAATTGAGGAATACCCTTGCCCATCACACAGTCCTGGACTGTCATCCACCACCAGCCCCACCCAGGACACCACTGACAGACCTACCACCCAGCCACCATCATCAGCTCTGGCCAAACATCCCCACACCAGTGCCTCCCGGCCACAGACTGGCAGCCCACATGAATAGAGGCCACAGTCTCCACCCACCAACAGGCAGGATGATGAAGGGCCCAGTGAAAGTAGGACTGCCAGACCTGTGCAGGGGACACAGGCACAGGGGACTAGGACCAGTAGGAGGACATCAGTGGCCCAGGGGGGTGGCCAAAGGATGGATGCAGCACCTAGGAGGTGATATCTGGGGTCCTGGGAGCATACCACCATACCTAGGACAGGATGGGCCAGATCCTGGCCATCTTGGAGCAGAATCAAAGGCTGCTGATAGCACACCACCAGGAGGCCATGGAGCAATGGAAACAGCTCAGTGCCACCATGCCACCATTGCAGGGATGCTGCAGCACCAGTACCACAGCCAATCTGAGACCTCCATCCACCTGCAAGCCCCTACCACTAGCCAGGGCACTGCACTGCAATCTACATCTGCATCAGCTACTGTCCTGGTGGCACTGCCAGAGGACACCCAGGAAACTAGCACCCTTGCCCCAGCAGCCCAGCTCCATTCACTCAAACATGCCCTCAGACGCAGACATGCCACTGAAACACCAGCCAAGACCAAGACCACCGCTAGAAAGTGACTCTGCCCTGAACTGTCTCCCCTGTGTGCAACTGTGCTCCCTTGTTGACTTTTCATTGCCATCACACCATATACCAATGGCCACATGGAACAAAACCCAGTGCTACCAACAGCTGAGCATATGTACCTGAGTATGGATAAGCACCATGTGTCCACTCTCTATCAATGTTCCACAAAATATGTATATTTTGTCACTTAATAAATACACCTATACACTCAAATCGTATGTCCCTCGTTAGCATGAGATATCAATTGTGAGTGTGCATGCATTAGCCAGTCAATTTCATAATAAGATCTTTATTGCAGGAGGGGATCCAATGCACTGTAGTGTTTACCTGGCACATGCCACTTCAGTCATCAGTTAACAGTGTCAATGACTATAGACACCACATTACCAATTACATGAGTCAGACTGAATCTATGCAGTGAAGACCTCAGCATCACTGAAGAGTACCTCATAGTCACTGGAAGTAGAGGCAGATCAGCTGGTTCCTGGAGTTGACATCTTCCCCCTCTACTTCCTTACCATCACTCTCATCCCCTCTCTGAAGTTGCTGGGCTGGTTGGACAGCACACTCCTCTTCCAGAAGGGAGATAGCTTTCCTCATAGCCAGGTTGTGCAGCATGCAGCAGGCCACCACTATCTTACACACCTTGTCAGGGACATAGCACAGGTATCCCCCAGGGAGTTGGAGACAACATAATCTAGCCTCCAGGAGACCTATAGTGCACTCAGTCACCCTCCTAGTATGTAGCTGGGCCTCATTATAATTCCCCTCAGCACCTCTCCTGGGATTCCTCACAGGTGTAAGGAGCCATTGCAAGTTGTTGTAGCCAGAATCACCTGCAGAGGTGGGTGAAACAGGACCTTAAGAAACTGACTTTACATGCATATTGGCTGGCTGTCAGCTATGTACATATCCAGTGTCATACACACTCACATGTGAGCCATCTTCTGTCCCCTTGTAGTTATCCCATCAAGTGTGGTACACTGCTGTTTCTCAGGACAAATGAATCATGGGCTGAGCCTGGGAACCTGGCATTGACATGTGAAATGTACTGGTCAGCAGTACACACTAATCGTATATTCATGGAGTGATAGTTCTTTCAATTCATGTACACCTGTTCATTCACTCTTGGGGGTTGAGAGCTATGTGGGTTCCATCAATGGCACCAATCACATGTGGGATGTTAGCAAAGGCATAAAATCCAGATTTTAAGGCAGGAAGTTCAGCCCTTTTGGGATACTGGACATATGTTTGCAGGTTTTGGACAAATGCATCCAGGAATTTTTGCAAGATGAGGCTGAACCCCTGCACACATGCCCACTGTCACCTGAAATGAGCCTGTAACCAAAAAACGGAGTAAAGAAAGCACATGCACAGTTGTAGGGATGGCATGCTGATTCCGATTAGCCAGTTCCAGTACAGGATCCATTAAAGCACAGAGGTCATGGACAGTAGCTCTATTGAGTCTGTGGGTGACAATGATGTGGCGTTCCAAATCAACTAGAGGTATGTAAACAGAAGAGGCCCTCCCTCGCTGCATGGGTCTGTACCTATAGTGGAGGAAAGAACACATATTGAGTGTAAACATATACCTGCATCACATGGTGTCACTGTATCTATGTAAGTGTGACATGTAGGTAACACACACAGACGCAAAGTGTGAAGTACACCGTCATGCATATGTGTGCTGAGTTAACTCTGTAATAATGGCATCCCAGTGTGGACACAATTCCAAAGATGGGTGCATGTGAGGATCCTAAACTCATGTCAGCAAGCGACTAAGGTCAGAGATTTGGAGGCAGTGGATGAGGCTGCTGGCCAGGCTATGGTGACGTGGTGGTAGCAAAATGGCAGCCTCCTGCCATCCTGGTATGAGGGAGTGGAAGTGACTTCATTCCTCTGGTGTAAGTCATCATGGCAGAAGGCGGTGTTCACCGCCGTGTACCCCATGCAGGTCAGCACCCATCAAAAGAAAGGCCCGTGGCAAGCCATCTCCAAGGAGATGCGGACCCTGGGGGTCTACAACTGGCAGAGCACCCACTGCAGGAAGCGGTGGGGGACCTGAGGCGCTGGGCCAGGAATACCACAGAGGTCCAGCTGGGGAAGGCCTCCCAACGAGGAAGGGTTGCCCATCGGACCCTGACCCCCTAATGGCCAGCATTCTGGCGGTGGCCTATCCGGATTTGGATGGGCGCTTGAAGGCAGCACAGCAGCCACAAGGGTGTTATAATGCTTTGATGGATGGATGTTGGTGCTGTGGTATGTATGTTTTCTAGTGCCAGGCACTTGGACAGGTGTGTTCCTGCAGTCCTGCCCCTTCAAAGTCCCTGTAATGTTGTGAGGATTAGTTTGGGTAGTCTCAATAGGTCCATGGGGGGGTCCCCTTTCTGTCATCTGGTATGCTTTGTGGCCTCATTGACTAGTAAGTGCATTGGCTGGGCATGGTCTCCCATGGGAGTACTCCACACAGTTTATTAGGTCCATGTTTCCTGTGGGTAATGTTGTGTATTGTGGGGTAATGGACACTAGTCAGGGGCAAATTACCCCATCCTGGGTTCCCCTAGTTGTCTAGTTTTCTGAAAGGTCCAGGTTTGCTGGGTTTTCCTAGGTGCCAGATGAGCTAGAGGCCAGAATCTACAGCTTGGCACTTTGCTAAAATCAGGCAAGTTTTAATAAGAAAAATTTGATGTGCCCATGTGGTGTTTTGGGTCATTTCCTGTTGTGGGCACTAGGAATACCCACACAAGTGAGGTACCATTTTTATTGGGAGACTTCGGGAAATGGTGAGTGGAAGGTACTTCGTAGCTCCCCTCAGATTCCAGAAATTTCTAACACCGAAATGTGAGGAAAAGTGTTTTTTTTTTCCCAATTTTGAGGTTTGCAAAGGATTCTGGGTAACAAAACTTAGTGAGAGCCCTACCAGTCACATCATTCCGAATTTCCCTAGATGTCTAGTTTTCAAAAAGGAATAGGTTTATACGTTTCCCTAGGGCCCGGCTGAGCTAGAGGCCAAAATCCACAGTAGGCACTTTGTAAAAAACAGATCAGTTTTCTTTGGGAAAATGTGATGTGTCCATGTTGTGTTTTGGGGCTTTCCTGTCGCGGGCACTAGGCATACCCACACAAGTGAGGTACCATTTTAATCGGGAGACTTGGGGGAACACTGAATAGAAGAACATGTGTTATCGCCCCTTGGCTTTCTCCACATTTTTTCATTCCAAATGTAAGACTGTGTGTAAAAAGGAAGTCTATTTGAGAAATTCCCTCTAATACACATGCTAGTATGGGGACCAAATAACCACTGCTTATCAACACCTTATCTTGTGCCCATTTTGGAAACAAAAAGGTTTCTTTGATACCTATTTTTCACCAAATGAATTGCTGTAGACCCGGTATACAATGAAAACCCATTGCAAGGTGCAGCTCCTTTATTGGCTCTGGGTACCTAGGGTTCTTGATGAACATAAAAACCCTATATATTCCCACAACCAGAAGAGTCCAGTAGATGTAATGGTATATTGCTTTAAAAAATCTCCCTTAGCTAGAAAAAGGTATAAAAGAAAATGTGGAATGGCTCTTTTTTCAGCTCCATTTCAATATTTTTTTATATCAGCTGTTACTTTTTGCAGGGAAACCTTGAAGGATCTACACAAATGACCTCTTGGTGAATTCTGAATGTTGTCTACTTTTCAGAAATGTTTAGCTGTCCGGGATCCAGCAATGGTTTCACACCCATTTCTGTCACTAACTGGAAGGAGGCTGAAAGCACAAAAAAATAGTAAAAATGGGGTATGTCCCAGTAAAATGCCAAAATTGTGCAGAAAAATTTGGTTTTCTGATTCAAGTCTGCCTGTTCCTGAAAGCTGACTGCAGCACCTTTTTCCCATTTAAATGTAGATGTATTTTGGTTAATTACTTGGTTTCCTCCAGGGGTCCCACAAAATCTGGGTACCTCTAGAATCCCTAGGATATTGGAGAGAAAGGATTCAAATTTGGTACGGGTAGTTTATGTGGACAAAACGTTAGAAGTGCCTAAGCGCAAACTCCCCCAAATTGCCAAAAAAAGGATCAGCACCTGAGAGGAAAAGGCCTGGCAGTGAAGGGGTTAAATACAATTTAATGCCACAATGCAAGCACAATGTGATAGGAGCCACATTCTTACATTTTTGTTGTTATTGCTTTGCAGCTAATGATTTGTTCCTCATGATGAGCTTTAACTTCAAACCAAAAAGTGCCTCACATTATGACCACCTTAAGCAAAAAGGAGTGCCATTTTGATAGATATTAAGAATGGTATCAGCAGGCTCAAGGGCTGTAGAGATATATGTTAAACACCTCCAAGGCTCTATGGTCTTGGGCTAAGGGTAGTGGTTGTTCCCTGTCAAAAAGGGTTGGTGTGTCCCATAAACACACATCCACTCCCTACTTCTCTTATGATAAACAGTTAATTTAAATCTCTACATTTAATGCTTGTTTTTTTTATTTTTGCCATATGAAAGTCTGGCAACAATTGTGGCTTCAACACATTTCCACACAATAAGCAGCTTTTATCCCTGAGACAGCCATCCCACACATCATGGATGGTGAACCAAATTACTGTCCTCTCCATACTCTTTGAAATGTCATTGGTATTTGACACAATAAATCAGAGCATCCGCTTAGATTTACTAGAAAGCAAAATGTGTATATTTGGTAACGTCTTCAAATGGTTCACTTCTTCCCTACAAGATTGTACTCAGTGAATCAAACTAGGTGCTTATTACCTAACAGGTAGCAAGTTAGTCTTCCAGTCCTTGGACAGACCGCCCCTCCCCCTACTATTCACCCTATATACTGAACAACTGGGACATATCCGCAAATAAGCTGACCTTGATTACCACATGTATGCAGATGACACACATATACTTAAAATGTCCTCTCCAGAATATCTGACTCAACAATACTGAAGTAAAAAACCATACCTGGCTGCCAAATAAAAACCTTACTTCACAAAGACTCAGGGGCATACTTAAGAGCCCCTAGCAGCACCGGAGCATCACTTTTTGTGACGCTCCGTTAGCCAATGCCCTGCCCCGTATTTACAAAGTGGTGTTAAGTTACTTTTTATGGCTTAGCGCCACCTTGGAAATAGTGCCACTTCACACGTAGCTCTTTGCGTGGAAGGGGTGTGCAATGGGTGTTGCTGTGGGCGTGCCACAACAACACTCATTGCATTTTGACACTGCCTCAGATTTATGAGTTTCATAAACCTGAGGCAGTGCCAAAATCTAACACCACCCCTGGGGTGGCATTAGCATTGTGCAATGAGGAGAAATGCTTTCATTTCTCCTCATTTTTTGCATTCTGCAGCAGACATAGAAAGAGCAAATCGCCATTCCAGATTGTTTATGTGCAGGAAGGTGTTCCTTCCTGCACAAAAACAATCTCCCCCTCAATGCAGCCATCCTGCACTATGGTGCAAGGGTTGCTGCATTGGCGCACGGTAGCAAATTTAGCGCTGGCACAGGGGAAACATGGGTGTGCCGTATTCTATAAATACAGCACATCCCTACATTTTTAAAAATGGCGGTGTGCGGTGCTGTCAAATTTGCGCACTGTCATTTTCTATTAAATCTGGCCCTCAATTAATAACAAAGGGGGTCATTACAACATGCCACTTACTGCCGTGCAGAAGACTGCCAACACACCACCGCGGCAGCGGAATTCAACCACAGCTATTACGACCCACAGCTCGGAATCCGCCAAAATCCAGATACCCAGACCGCCACACCAAAGGTCAGTGATAAACTGGCGATAACAAAACCTCCACCGTCACGCCAACAGGAATACGCCCACACTATCACGACCCATGAATCCACGCAGCGGCCTTTCAACCGTGATATTCCATTGGCATTACACACCGCTGCGCTCAAAATACACACACATTTACAAAACACAACCACATTGGACAATTCCAAATACACACACCACTCACACACACTCCCACCACTATAAAACACACACCCACATCACCCACAAACCCTTATGACCAGAAATGTAGACGAAGGCCAGAGATACCACACAGCAAAGACAACCCCACCATACAGAGGCACACAACGCCATCACACATACACATCCACACACAAAACACCACACACCCCTAAACATAACCACACACATCACAACTCACAACACACACCACCTCACACACCACCCACACTACCCCATGGCACTGCAAAGACACCCCAGGTTTTCTGAGGAGGAGCTCAGGGTCATGGTGGAGGAAATCATCCAGGTAGAGCCACAGCTATTCAGATCACAGGTGCACCACACCACCATAGCTAGGAAGATGGAGCTATGGCACAGAATCGTGGACAGGGTCAACGCAGTGGGACAGAACCCAAGAACTATGGATGACATCAGGAAGAGGTGGAACGACCTGCGGGGGAAGGTGCATTCCGTGGTCTCAAGACACCAGATTGCAGTTCAGAGGACTGGCGGTGGACCCCCACCTCTTTCCCCAGAACTAACAACATGGGAGGAGCAGGTCTTGGCTATACTGCATCCTGAGGACCTCGCAGGAGTAGCTGGAGGAATGGACTCTGGTAAGTCAAATCTTTCACTACTTCATCCCCCACCCTACCTGCATGCTATCACATACCCCGACCCTCGCCCTCACCCCCATCACTCCTCACATATGTCCCTCTATCACAACCCAACCATCCCAACACCAAGCCCTGCATGCAACAACAAAGCATGGACACCCATCACCAATGCATGGCCACTGCACATACCCACACACACCCCTAAACAATTATCACACAAGGTCCTACACAAGAATACAAGCACTGGGGTACGGTGTCACCCACCCATTGCACACCATGGCAGACACAGATGCAATAATCATGCCTTTACACCCCTGCAGGACCCCTACCCAACGTCACCAGACAGGACAGTCCACACATGTTCACCCCAACCACAGAAGAGGCTCACAGTGATGACAGCAGCTCTGTCCAACTGGATCTAGATGACCAGCCCGGCCCATCTGGGACCTCGTGACAGTCGGTTCACCTCACACTGGCACAAGCCACAACAGAGCCTCCCCCCTCTGAAACACCAGCACAGCACCCACCCAGCGGGCCCATACCTCTGTCCCCAGGACACATCAAGCAGCAGTGTGTCCACCACTACAGGGAACCCAGGCTAACCAACCAACCCAACAACAGCAGGGACCTGGGGGCAGTGGCAGTGGGCACACGGTTCAGGGGACAGAGGCCCAGGAACATAGGGGAACTGGGAGAGCTGCTGTGCGACAGGGGGAGGACAGGCCCATGGAACCCACTCTCCATGAGGCCCTCTCCAACTTCATGGGAGCCTACCACCATTCCCAGGAGACGATGGCAACGGTACTGCCCACGTTTCAGGAGACCCAGTGGCTGCAGGAGGAACAGTATTTAGCGTTCAGGGAGGAACTCAAAGCCATCAATTCCACCCTGGGCACCATTGTAGGGGTGCTGAAGGAACTCGTCAACACCAGGAGGGACACTGGGGAACAACAAGGGGCCCCTGACACTAGCCTGGACGATGAACTGCTTACCACCTCCACCGCCGCTAGTGGACAGGAGGCACCGCCACAGGACAACGACACCAGCACCCCACCCCCTGCAGATGGTGAACCACCCTGCAAGCGGTCCCTGAGATCCAGGACAAAGACAGAGAACAATGCCAAGAAATGAGACCACCCTGATTGTCATCCTTTTCTCCCACTGTGTCACCCTGTCAATCCTTAAACTGCCCCAGCTCCACTTCCTATGCCCCTTTGGACAATGTACCTGTGAGACTAATAGACTGGACTCTGCCATGGACATTCCTGCACCATCACCCCTGACCATTTTACAACGCCCTCCACTTTTTAGCACTTAAATAAACACCCTTAAATCACAAAACTATCTGGAGTCAGTCTGTGCTTTCGAAAATGTGTATTTGCAATAACTGAGCAAAAATGATAAATCCATTGTATTGTCAACATGCCTATGTCACACAGCTCTAGTCCATGAGGAAACAAAGCAGATGTCAGACAGTGGGACCCACATCTGTGAAATCGAAAGGGAAAGTGACAACTCAGGGTCCATACACTGGGTGAAAGTGACAGACAGATGAGAGGTAGAACAAGTGTATCGGATGTAGCAGGCAGTGATGTCTTCTTACCTGTGTCTCACTGGAAGTATTGATGAATCACTGTGTTTCTGTTGTCGATATCCTCTTCTTCTGCTTCCTCGTCTTCACTGTCCACAGGCTCCACAGCTGCCACAATACCTCCATCTGGACCATCCTCCTGTAGAAAAGGCATCTCTTGTTGCAAAGCCAAGTTGTGAAGCATACAGCAGGCCACGATGATCTGGCACAACTTCTTTGGTGAGTAGAATAGGGAACCACTTGTCATATGGAGGCACCTGAACCTGGCCTTCAGGAGGCCAAAAGTCCTCTCTATAACCCTCCTAGGTCGCCCATGGGCATAATTGTAGCGTTCCTCTGCCCTTGTCCTGGGATTTCTCACAGGAGTCAGTAGCCATGACAGGTTGGGGTAGCCAGAGTCACCTGCAAATGTTGAGGGACAACTGTTAGACATACACTAACCCTTAAGGACAATCCCAGACACCTAGTTACACTGTATAGGGCCCATGTCCTCACCTAATAGCCACACACAGTGCCTCTGGAGTTGCCCCATCACATAAGGGATGCTGCTATTCCTCAGAATGTAAGCATCATGCACTGAGCCAGGAAACTTGGCATTCACATGGGAGATGTACTGGTTGGCCAAACACACCATCTGCACATTCATCGAATGGTAGCTCTTGCGGTTTCTGTACACCTGTTCCCTCCTGCGGGGGGACCAAGACCACATGTGTCCCATCAATGGCACATATGATGTTGGGGATATGTCCCAGGGCATAGAAGCCACCTTTAACTGTTGGCAAATCCTCCACCTGAGGGAAAACGATGTAGGTGTGCATGTGTTTCAGCGGGGCAGACAACACTCTGGACAACACTTTGGAAAACATAGGCTGGGACATCCCTGATGCTATGGCCACTGTCATCTGAAAAGACCCACTTGCCAGGAAATGGAGTACTGACAGCACCTGTACTAGAGGGGGGATACATTCGGGATGGCGGATAGCTGACATCAGGTCCGGCTCCAACTGGGCACACAGTTCCAGGATTGTGGCACGGTCCAGTCTGTAGGTGACAATTACATGTCGCTCTTCCATTGTCGACAGGTCCACCAGCAGTCTGTACACCGGATTTGATGCCATCTCCTCACCTGCCCCAGCAGACGTGCTCAATGGAGGAGAACAGCAAGCAGAGGATCAGCCAACACTGAGGTACGAAAACACTACTTTATTACACAAATTTTTCAATCCGCTATGTCCATACGTAGTAATGTGTATGCAAGGCCTAGATATGTGTGACGCATTTAAAATTAATGCCATGTGGCCCCCTGAAATTGCGGCTGCCTGACCTGTAATGTGGGACAAGGGGATATGAGGTAACTGCGCTGGCATTGTACACCGTCGCGGTAGGCGGTCGAAGACCGCAGCGCAATCCTGCATTGGTTAACATTGGACCCTTTGGGTCCCAGGAGCCAAAGACGATGTACGCCGGCAGTGACATGACTGCCATTTTCTCTCTGTTCAATCACTTGATACCTGATCTTCGACAGGAGTGGACCTACACTGCAATTTTTGCTGTGACCTCAGTCTGGAAGAGACAATGGCTCATGTGTCTGGGGAAAGGGCCCATGCCTTCACCACAGAGGAGTTGGAGAAACTAGTGGATGGGGTCCTCCCCCAGTGCACGCTACTCTACGGTCCTCCAGACAAACAGGTGAGTACACTGTGAACATGCTGTAGGGGCAATTCCTGTGTGGAATGCTGTGGATGGAAGATGGGGGGGAGAATGAGGCATGCATGAAACGACGGTGAGTGCATGTGCATCATGGCAAGGGTAGGAACGCGGGCCAATGACTGTGATGGTCAGGACGGTTATATCTTCTCCTTTCTCATGTACCATTCCTCAAGGTCAGCGCCCACTAGAAGAAGGATATTTGGCATGCCATCACCAAGGAAGTCCGGACCCAGGGGGTCCACCACAGACGGAGCACCCACTGCCGGAAAAGATGGGAGGACATTCACCGCTGGAGCAAGAAGACGGCGGAGGCCCAGCTAGGGATCGCCTCCCAACGTGGGAGGGGTGCCCGTCGCACCATGACCCCCCTGATGTTCCGGATCCTGGTGGTGGTGTATCCGGAGTTGGATGGGCGCTTGAGAGCATCACAGCAGCCACAAGGGGGTGAATACACTCTCATTCAGCTGATTTAGCATGCATTACGAGGTGTCTTTTTGGGGGAGGTGGGCTGTGGGTTCCCCTAGGCCAGGGCGAGTTGAGTTGGCAAGGTCTCTTCGTAAGGCAGGCCATGTGGCAAACCACCCCACCAGTGTTCAGAGGCAACTACACCTAGTCAGGCTCGTGTGTCTTCCATGTGTGCATCAATTGAGCATAGGCCTTGTACCCCATGTCCCTGTGATTAATTAGGGAACTCTAAGTGCACAGCGTAATGCAGAGGTCTTCTATGTCTGTAGTGTCCTCCAACTGTAGCGGTATTGCATGACCTCAACATGTCTTTCTTCTGTCTCCCCCCCCTTTTTTAGGTCTCCCTGTTCTTGTGTGCAATAGCATCATCAAGCGGAGGAGCAGTGCCCCCGAAGCAGGAGGGAGCTGCATCCCACATGGCCCTGGAGGGCGAGACAACGGAGTCTGAAGGCACCAGTGGGACAGAGGGTGAGGGGAGCTCCACGGCGGGGACAGGAGCTGAGACCAGCGACACAGACTCCTCCTCTGATGGGAGCTCCCTTGCGGTGGCGAGCCCCTCTGTGCCCCCCGCATCTACAGGTACAGCCGCCACCCCCCCTACCAGCACCGCCTTCCCAGCAGCCCCTCAGAGTGTGCCCCGTGGCCGCTCACCCAGGAGGGTGGGCATCTCCTTTGCCCCGGCACCTCAGTCCCTGCCCCTGTCAGCCCTGCTACCCTCAGTGAGGAGGCCATTGACCTCCTCAGATCCCTCACTGTTGGGCAGTCTACCATTCTGAATGCCATCCAGGGTGTAGAAAGGCAGTTGCAACAGACTAATGTATACCTGCAGGGCATTCATTCTGGTCAGGCAGCCCAACAGCGAGCTTTTCAGACTCTGGCCTCACCACTGAGGGCAGCCATTGTCCCTGTGTCCAGCCTCACCCCTCCAACTTGCTCCACCCTGACCGAAACCCCTGTACCTCAGCCTATCCCAAGCACATGATCAGACCAGCATGCACACACCTCAACACAAAAGGGAAGATCTGGCAAACATAAGCACCACACATCCCACAGGCACTCACACAAGCATCATACCCATGCAGACATACCAACAGCCACTGCCTCCACTGTGTCCCCCTCCTCCTTGTCACCCTCCTCCCTCCCTGTCACGTCTCCACTCACACCTGCATGCACTACATCTTCATCCACTACGTCCATCACCAGCACAGCCATCACCACACACCGCTCACGTGCAGTCACCACCCCCACTACCATTCACACATCCCCTGTGTCCTCTCCCAGTGTGTCTGTGAGCCCACCTCTCAAGGTACACAAACGCAGTCACACACCCACCCAACAGCCATCCACCTCACGACAGCCTCCAGCCCATGCACCTTCACCCAAAGTCAGCAAACATACAACTCCTACAACCACTACCTCTTGCTCCACTCCCAAACCCCCTCCATCTACCCATCCCAGTGTGTCTAAAAAACTTTTCCTATCCAACCTTGACCTCTTCCCCTGACCTCCCCCAACCCTTTAGTCCCCTAGGGCCCACCTTTCTAGGTCCCAACAAAGCACCTCAGCCACCACATCAGCCGGAACAGTGGTGCCAGCAGTAACCGGCTTCTGGAGTGCGCCAAGCAGCAGGGCAGCCAGTGTGCCAAGGAGCCAGACTACGGACAGTCCCCCGCCTCAGAAGCATAAGAAGTTGGCCACTGCCCGGAGGGAGAAGGGTCTAACACCTGCCACCAAGGGCCCTCCCAGGACTACAGTTGGTAGTGGGAAGAAAGCTGCACCACATCCAAGGTGGGGAAGGGGCACAGAAAGAAAGGGAAGTCGCTACGAGCACCGCCGGCCAGGACATCGCTGCGCCGCCACTAGCACCGCTGCCAAGGACACCGCCGCCACCAGCACCGCTGCCAAGGACACCGCCGCCACCAGCACCGCTGCCAAGGACACCGCCATCACCAGCACTGCTGCCAAGGACACCTCCGCCACCAGCACCGCTGCCCAGGACACCACCGCCACCAGCACCGCTGCAAAGGACACCACCTCCACCAGCACCGCTGCCCAGGACACCTCCACCACCAGCACCACTGCCCAGGACACCGCCGCCACCAGCACCGCTGCCAAGGACACTACTGCCACCAGTACAGCTGCCAAGGACACCGCCGTCACCAGCACCGCTGCCCAGGACACCGCAGCCACCAGCACGCTCACTGAGCCACCCACCAGCACCGCAGGCCAATGAGCGCTGCAAGCACTGCCGCTACTGAGGCCGCCACGAACAGGATGAAGCACTCTGGGCACAAAGCCCCATCCAGAACCAGTGGAGTATCACATCCACTACCTCAGTCCTTGACAGGATGAAGCACTCTGGGCACAAAGCCCCCTCCAGAACCAGTGGAGAAAGGCATCCACTACCTCATTCCTTGGCAGGATGAAGAACTCTGGGCACCAAGCCCCCTCCAGAGCCAGTGGAGAAAGGCATCCACTACCTCTGTCCTTGGCAGGATGAAGCACTCTGGTCACAAAGCCCCCTCCAGAACCATTGGAGTATCACGTCCACTACCTCTGTCTTTGGCAGGATGAAGCACTCTGGGCACAAAGCCCCCTCCAGAACCAGTGGAGAAAGGCACCCACTACCTCAGTCCTTGGCAGGATGAAGCACTCTGGGCACAAAGCCCCCTCCAGAACCTGTGGAGTATCACATCCACTACCTCAGTCCTTGACAGGATGAAGCACTCTGGGAACATAGCCCCCTCCTGAACCAGTGGAGAAAGGCATCCACTACCTCAGTCCTTGGCAGGATGAAGCACTCTGGGCACAAAGCCCCTTCCAGTACCAGTGGAGAAAGGCATCCATTACCTCTGTCCTTGGCAGGATGAAGCACTCTGGGCACAAAGCCCCCTCCAGAACCAGTGGAGTATCACATCCACTACCTCAGTCCTTGGCAGGATGAAGCACTCTGGGCACAAAGCCCCCTCTAGAACCAGTGGAGAAAGGCATCCACTACCTCAGTCCTTGGCAGGATGAAGCAGTCTGGGCACAAAGCCCCCTCCAGAACCAGTGGAGACTGTTATCCACTTGAGAGACTGTGGCTTTGCACTCCCAAGGATAAAGCAGTGGGCAAACCACCCACTTGAGAGACTTGAGAGACTGTGGCTTTGCACTCCCCAGGATAAAGCAGTAGGCAAACCACCCACTGGAGAGACTTGAGAGACTGTGGCTTTACACTCCCCAGGATAAAGCAGTAGGCAAACCACCCACTGGAGAGACTTGAGAGACTGTGGCTTTGCACTCCCCAGGATGCAGCAGTGGGCAACCCACCCACTGGAGAGACTTGGGAGACTGTGGCTTTGCACTCCCCAGGATAAAGCAGGGGGCAAACCACCCACTGGAAATACTTGAGAGAATGTGGCTTTGCACTCCCCAGGATACAGCAGTGGGCATGGAGCCCCCTCGTGGATCTGGCGTTGTGCACTCATCCGGCTGAGGTGTCCCCCCTGCCCTTCCCCCTGAGGTGCCTGTTGTATTTCTATCTGATGCTCCAGCAGTGTTCTCTCCGTTTTGATCAGGTATCGAGTGTGGGCCTCGCCCATACATTTTGGGCCCAGTGGTCACCGGACTTTATTATTGGTGTACATATTTGTTTATAGTGTATATATATTTTTGAGTACTGGATTTTAATAGATTACAATTGTTCAAATCATTTCCTTTGGTCTTTGCATTCTTCCGGGGCGGTTGGGGGGTGTAACTGTAATGTATCAACATGTTTTTTTGTGTGTGTTGTAGTGGGTGAGGGTGGGGGTGGGGGTGTTGCGTGTGTGTGTGTGACTCTCTTTTCCCTCCCCCTTCCCTGTGTCGTAGGTGCAGTACTCACTGTGGTCTTCACCGCCGGCGTTCGTGCTCCTGGTAGAGGAGCAGGAAGACAAATGCAGGGAGAAAATGGAGTTCAGGCTCCATGACGTCCTGGTTCCTCGTGGGGTGTGTAGAGGTGAGCGTTTTCCCTTCCTAGTCCTGTTTCCGCCGTGTTTTTGCCCACTGTGAATCTGACCCAGAAAAGGTGGTGTATTGGCCTGTTGTAATACTGTGGGCGTACATTGTGTTCCGCCTGTCTGTTGCACTTCTTTTTTACATGTCCAATGATGTATGTGCTGTTCCTTCAAACCCCGTCACCTAGGAATGCCCACTAGGGTAACCTAAGAGATAAAACACAGCTTCACAAGGGTGTTTAGATAGGTGCATGTCACATTTTATTTTATTGTTTGGTTTTAGAATTGTTTTGGAGAGGTGGTTTTCCCCAAGATTTGTGTCTTCTGCTGCTGAACCCATTTTTGTTGGTCATAGAACTCTGTGCCATTTACATCTGCTAACCACTGGTAAAATGCTTGCTTCCTCCCTTTCAAACATGTTAAGAATGGTATGCAGCTGATTGACACATTTAATTTGCTTGTAAGTCTGCAGCATATGATTCCTCCTGCTCCCAGCGCCTGCAAGTTCAATTCAACTATTTGACTGCAGCGCTCATTGTGCTACAGTGTTGGTTGATTGGGGTGTGAGCCCTGGTCAAGCAGCAACCACAATTCTAGTCAGGGTACTGCACAAGCAAACCCCAAATTAATCTTTGCTTACCCTCTGGTTGTTTGGCACAAAGCAGTCAGACTTAACTTGAAGGCAATGTGCAAAGTATTTGAACTGTTAAATAGCACCTAGAAGCCCAAAGTGCCAGTTGGGGGTATGTGGTCACGCCAGGCTGGGACAAATTCCAAAGCTCAGGCTGACTGTAATAGCATGGGCCAGATACAGGGTCCCAGTTGGGCCTGCTGAACCAAAGTACCTTAAATCCAGATTGCGGAGTTTTGACTCAGTTCTTAACATGCAGTAGAGAGGATGCATCAGTGATCTCCACACAACAGCAATGATGCGTCAGTCCACAGATGCGATGAGCCTGTGGTGTGAGTTTCTGATCCATTGAGAATGCGTTGGGCAGTCCAGGAGCTGAATCGGTTCTGATGAGCCAGAGGCTGCGATGCAGTATTTCAGCGTGGTCGTCGAGGCTGACAGTGACCAGGATACGAGGACCTTGCACCAAAACAAATACTGCAATGTCAGTTTGAAAGGCGATTCACTGGTTTCAAGAAGTGAAGTACAGCAACAATGTGATCCTGGTTGCATGGGTTCCAACATTCGCAGAAGAGATGATGCGCCGCTTTTTTCCATGCACCAACAGTTTCCGCAGCAGAGGATGTGTCACTTCCGTTGGAGCAAGCATTTTAGGCCAACTTCCGAGGGTTAAGGACTAGGGTGGAATCATTTGGCAGGACAGACACAGAGATGGCATAGTCCAGGTGCAGGAGCATGGTGGTGCATGGTGGAGCATAGTATGTCCCTGAGACTTCGGATCAGAAGGCCAGCTGGCGAATGATCTCTTCTCATTTAAAAATTACGCTTATAAAGTGTAATAAGTTAACTCCAATGTTATCCTATAGGACAAACAGGTTTTGCAGTAAAGAAAAATGAATTATGGAGTTTCTCACTACAAGCGTATGTAAAATGTAAAAGTACATGTCCACTGGTTTAATACACTGCACCCTGCCCTTGGGGCTGTTTAGGGCCCACCTTAGGGGTGACATATATATTAAAAAGGAAGGTTTAGACCAGGCAGAATGTTGACTTTGCCAGATCGACAAAGCAGTTGTAAACTGCCCAGGCACAGGTTCTGCAGTGGCAGGCATGAGATATGATTAAAATGGCTACTTAAGGGGGTGGCACAATCAGTGCTGCAGAACCACTAGTAGCATTTCATTTATGGGTCCTGGGCACATCATTTGCAATATCTATATATGTTTAAGATACTTATGCCATAAATCTATATCATAAAATCATTTACATATGAGGGTAGCAATGGCCCTAATGTAGTTTTACATTTTAGAGGAAGAGGCCTAGCACTTTATCACTGGTTAGCAGTGGTAAAGTGCACAGGATCGTAAGGCCAGCAAAAACAAAGTCAGAAAAAACAGGATGTCTGAAGGCAAAAAAGTTAGGGGAAACCACACCAAGGATGCCTGGTCTAAAAGCCACCCACTAAAATAAATTTGCTGACAGTGTCTTTGTAGGCTGGCCACTGCTTATAAACTGCCATTTCGACCTGGCAAATTAAACTGTTTGTGAGCCCTAAAAAATCCTTTTTAGTACTTATAAATCACTCCTAAATAACCCCTTAAATCTGTTAGGGCAGAATATTTAAATGCAGTACATGTATAATTAATGTTGTCCATGTTCTGGCATTGAAAATACATTTTCATTTTAGTAAGGCTGTCACTCCCATATGTTAACACTGGGTTACATTATTACTTTTAATAAATGTTATATCTATTTTGATAGAAATGTAAAATCCAGCTTAATGATCAAGGTGCATTGCACATAACTTTTTGAACATGATACTTTAAGTTGTCAATTATCTGCCAAAAGCTTTCATGCTGTCATGAACTCTCAAGTCAGACATCATTTGTGAAAAAGTTATGTTTTGGCCACATTGGGCAAAAACAACAAGGTGATGATGAATGGAATGCTTGAATTACTGTCAGCCACAGGCAGTCGCTTAGGGCTGCATCCCAATCCATTGTTTTCTGAGCATAATGTCACCTCAGTTTGGACACAACCATATGGAAATCAACCTTGACCCTGACCTAAGTGAAAACACTAGCTAATGCTAAGCAATCCTTAAGAAACAACCTCAAAAAGTCAAACTCAGCTTTTCTCCAAATTTTGTGCCATGAGAACAAAAGAGCTACTCTAATCATATTTTCCAAGTAACTCAGCCCTATCACAGAATGGCAGTTATAAGTGGAAGTAGTCTAGGGAACTGATTGTAACCTGCAAAATGGTTTTCTTCTTGACCATTGCTAAGGGAACACCTCTGAGTAAATAAGGATAGTTTTATTATTTCTGGGGCCACTTACCATGATCAAATCTGCCATAAAAGATGCAAGTGAATCAAGCAAAATTTGCAAGCCGTTTGCAGTTCTTGCTATGAGAACTGTGTCATCCGCATAATAAAACTGGGATTTGACATTTCCCAGTTTGGGGCACATCTTTCCCATCATCAGCATATATATTAAAAATGTTTAAAATATTTTTAAATAAAAAGGGGCCAAAATACTGCACTGTTGTACACTCATTCTACAATTAATTGATGGGGTGCATTCCTCGTTGGGCCCACAATGCATAATACATCTTTGCAGTAGTTCCCCAATATAGGCATCTTAATATGCTAATCAAATTCACAGTTTAGAGTGGTAAACTAAGTCAAAAGCACAGCAAGAGGTCCATGAATTCCGTGTGTAAGGCCTCTCTCCTGGCATTGACATATTTCTCCATGATGAGGTAGACGTTAAGATGTTGCTCCATTTTACCAACATCTGTGCGAAAAGTAAATCAAATATCTGATAAAATATTACTTACAACCACCCACGCCTCTGTTCTAGATAAAACAACTCACCTCACAATCTTGGTGGTTGGGTTCAAGAGGAAAATGGTCTGATAACAACTTAGTTCATTCCAATCTCTATTTGCAGGCATTTAACTACAGCTCTTGATACTTTTGTTATTATTGAGGCCCGCAGTGGGATATATTTTTTTAAGTATTTTTTGGGATTCCATCAGGTTGCAGGGCCTTCTCCTGAGGAGATATTTTTAATTGCTAAAAAGACCTTGTTGTCCCGATTGATTAACAGCTAAAGCGGCGGGTAAATCAATAATTTCCTCTCCATCGCAGGTGTCAAGTTGGTTGCTAACGTGTAGCACATATTTTAGAAAAGTGATTAACCCATTTCTCTGCTGCAGTTAGGCAATTGACATTGGTGTATAGTCTGAGCAAAAAATGGCGACTAACTACTTCCATACCTGTCATAATTTGTACCAAGCTATTATCATTTTCTGAATATTCTGCTTTGCTTGCATTGCAGTGAGCAACAACATTATTCAGGGGAGTTCTATCCTCGTCCAAGATGTTTTACGCACACACGTGTGGCCACGACCCAACCTACGAAGGCACATTGCTTACCCACTGCGAGTGCATCTGACCTTAATGGTTTATTTCTGTTAATTATTAACGGGACTTGTTCATGGGTTGACAGATCTTTTGACTCGTTTAAGATGTTCACACCCTAAGTCCATACATATCATAAATATCATCATACAAACAATATAAAATCTTTGGAGTCAGTAACTTTCATGCACCATGGCCTACTAGGTCACGAATAACCACACCTTTTGTATCAGTTAGAAAAACGTATTTAGATTAACAATGCTAGTATCACGTAAATTAGTCTCAAAACCACATGATATAAGTAGAAAAACAACACTGGTTGACTGAATCTTCTAAAGAATCTCAACTTAACTAATGTATTAATAACTAATCCTTCTAAAGCCATAGTGCAAATCAACAATAAGAGTAATTGTGCAATGGAAATAAAATACATTTGAATTCAGCAATTGAGTAACATCAAATAGCAATTTAGTTGAGTGGAGGAGATCTCTCTAACAACAGATTAGCATCATTATGTTTGAACTTCATGCAAAAAAATTGTAGTCCACATAAATTTGGAAAACATCTAACTTTGGCTTTACCGAAAAGCAGCAGTCGGTACCTAGAAACAAAAGGCAAATCAACAATAAAGACATTAGCAATTTAATATACCTTTCCTTATGGAGCAACAAGCCGTGATAATCTTTGTCAGGCAGACATCAGTTCAAGCAGCATCAGCAACAGAACATGAAAGGGGTAATGGTTCAGAATCGTGGACTCTAAACTATCTGAACCCTTAGAAAGAAATATCTAGAGTATGCACCAAAGACTCTGTGAGCTTTCAGCATCGACTGCAACAGTAAGTGGCAGCACTCACGCATGGAGCACGAGAAAAGTGGGATAAGGGGTGGAGTCGATCTCTTCTGTGTGACGCCAAGAACTCTCAGTGCAGTGCGGTTAAGTTAAAAACTGCCCCACATTGTCATTGGTCAAAGAATCATGTGATAGCCATTAGTCCAATAAAATTGTTATTTCAAATCTGAGATATAAGTAAACAGTCTCTCAACCGTTGATGATTGGCTCCTCTTCTTCTGCGCACATCATTCAACTTGTCAAGAAGCAACTTTAACATCCTTCCGTCCTTCCGTCAGTACATCCAGTGTTAGTTCCTGGGAACATCAATTTCTCACACGCTTCGAGTTAACATTTGCAACCACTTTAGAACATTCAGGTTTCTACACACATTTCCTACGTCTTCATTATTCAGCAAGCATGAGATCATATTTTATTCTGACACTGCATTTTTGATATGAGGCAGTGCATTACTAAGGCCTAGACCTTGCTAACCTGAGGCCTGCAGTTAATTTAAGCATATGCATAGAATTAAATCGTGAGTATAACATACTACTGCAGATTTCACATTCATATAAGTTCTGAATAAAAATTAATATGCTTTTAATACAACATTACATAGTAAGTGACGGCCATTCAAGTGGCCACATTTCCGAGTTGCACGTTTTCTGTTAATTCATTTTCTATGCAGATTCAAAATCCAGAATGCATGAAATATTTATTAGTAATAATTTCAGCACTCACAGCAGCCACTGACTCCCTTTAAAACCTTCAACATAGCAGTTGTGATTTGCAATCCAGGGATGCTGAGGACTCCAACACACAGTTTCACATATATGTCCTTGAAACATTAGAAGTAGGTGTTTATGCTAACTACCTTGGAACTTAAAACTAGCCCTAGGAGAGAACACAGTCATTAGTTCACCACTATTGTTATTCCACTAGAAATAATCCATTAAGATATCATCAGGCCCATGTACACCACAGAGCCCAAATGACTTCAGGGTGAGACGTAGTTCATTGCCATTTGCTATGATGGTAAAGTACACACGCACAATATGAATGAGACATGAATGCTGGTGGTTAGATTTGCAATGCAGTGAGCAACAATATTATTCATCGAAGGAAGCTTTATCCTCATGCTCATAAAAAACATAATTGCTCATGAAAAACATAATGTATCTGTGAGTGGATGTGTATTTTTTTCTTTTTATTTGTTTGTATGTTTGTTTTTTATTCTCAGGCAACAGAATAAACAACATTTCAGGTGAGTTTCCTGACAATGTCGTGCATGAGTACTAAAGCATGATGAGAATTAACACTGAATTCACTTAGGTCTGCATTTGTTTAGATTAGGGCTACCCTTTGGTCCTGATAAATACCATGGACCTTTCTGGCCCACAGGGTATAAACGTCAACTCAGTCCAGTGACTCTATGGATAATTATGTCCAGCAAGTCCAGTAATAGTTTAAAACTTATCATGAAATCCACCAATAATTGTCAATAAATCTCCTCGATTTAGTACATAAAATAATGTCAACATATCAAAGTCCAATTTAGATTCATAGTGCAAAAACGCTTTGAATAATCTCAGAAAAGGGATGTTCATTAACCCACTGGCCTGTTGAATATAGGATGAAAGACATCCATAAAGTGCCCCATATTGGCCCAGTTTGGTACTGCGTCCCAAGCCCATGGAGGAGCAGGGTCCATTGATGAAGTATGACAACTAGGTGGGTGAGATTCCGTGTATCCTAAACAAAGGATGTTCCCCAAAACAGGAACTATCCTATTTTAACCCAGTCAGAGTGTGTTTAAGCTACCTTGATAAACAATAATAGACCCTCTTCAAACATCGTACTCCATTCGTATGCTTCTAAAAAAAAAGGCTATAGAGCAGACTGGCCAGCCTCTCTTCAGCCCTGTTTAAAAGAGCTGGATTTACACAAACCAGGCTAAGTGACTTCCTTGCGTAAATTCTACCTTTGCGTCAAACTTGGTTTAACTGTATCCAGTCATTTTGTTCTATACTAATAGGCAAATATCCTTGGAAATTAAAATCGAAAATTACACTTTTGGGTCCCACCTTTTTCTTGCTCCCCACTTCACATATCTAACATGCAACAGTGAAGTAACACTATAGTACTTTTTATTTTGTTAGAAAGTTACAGGCAGAATCATCAAACAGCACTAATGTTATAAAAAAAAAAAAACATCCTACGGAAACGATTGCTACCCTCATATGTAAATGATTTTATTATATAGATTTATGGCATAGATATCTTAAACATAAATAGATATTTCACTGAAAAAAACAAATAGAGTAACATTATATTTAGGTGAATTTGTTTTGAGAAAACAAAGAAATGAACTAGTTATAGATAGCATAGCTAATTATAACTTTCACCCCTGCTGTGCACTGCTTATGATCTCACACATTACATTACTAATGATGTTTTATGACATCATTAATGACATCACCAATGTCATCTCAAATGATATAATTGACAACCTCACTGATGACATAATCCAAGCTTCTTTTCTACAGATTTCTCTATAAACAGGCATAGCATTAGAGCTCTGCATGTAAACACAAAATAGCTCAGAAAAGTATGAGGCATCATTGATGCCATCACAGAAAAAATGTCCACAGGTGTAGAAAGCATGGGCTATGTACCAAATTGACTTCACAGGTGATGTAGTTCACATTAACATTCAACCACAGCCCAAGGAGAGGGGAGGGCTTTATGGCACCCCTCTTCAAGCCTTATTAGGCCCTATGGACCCTATCCACAAGGGCCATTTTTTGCAATTAAAAGGAAGGGGCTGCATGCCCCCCTCTCTGAGCCTTCTAAAGCCCTTGGGACCCCTTCCCCTAGGACCATTTTTAATGAACAGGGAGGGAGATGCCTGACCCCTCTCCCTTTGCCTTATTAGCCTAATTAGGCCATGATGACTCCATTTCTCAGGGTTGTTTTTCTTTCAAAATTAAAGGGTAGGGTGGCTGTGTGCCCCCCTACCCAAGCCTTGTTAGACTATAGGGAACCCATCCCCTAGTGCACCTTTTTCAAATAAAAGGTAGAGGGGCTGTGCAGCCCCCATCCTCAAGCAGTGTTTGTCTCTGGGGACCAATCCCTCAGGGCCATTTATTTTAATTAATTTATTTTTTTAATTGAAGGGGAAGGTGCAGCTTGGCCCCCTCAACCCTGAGCCTTGTTAGGCCCTCAGGACCCTATCCCCAGGGCATTACTATAAAAAACAGGAGGGGCCACGTAGTCCCCCTTTCCAGACTCTTTAGGCACTGGGGACCCCACTCGTCAGGGCCCTACATATAAGTTAAATGAGTAGCTGGATGGCACAGCTCCCCCACCCTGAGCCTCTAGGGCTCTGGGGACCCCAGCCCCCAGCCCCCAGTCTGTAGATATTAGTTAAAGGGGGACCCCCCCAGGCTGTAGATATGCTAAAGGGGGTACCAGGGCACCCAAGAGACATGGTGTGGCCCCAGGGGATAGGGTCTCCAGTGATGAAATCAGCCCAGGGAAGGGGGACGTGCAGCCCCCTCCTCAAGTCAATGAAGGCTGGATTACGGGGGATGGGATCCCCAAGACCAAGATCGGCCCAGAGAAGGGGGCCGGGCAGCCCACCTCCCCCATTAAGTTGTATCCAGTCTACTGGGAAGCACTCATACATATATACATAGCAGGTGTCCCAGCTGAAGCTGGACTTCTGTAAAGGACAGGTGATTCTAACTCCTGGGTTGACAAGGCAAAGCAAGTGTATTTTCCCAGCAATTCCTTATTGAAACACAATCTGAAATCCTTCACGGAGGTGAATGCATTGTTGATCTCTTGGAGTACAATCTGTATGTGACTGTTCTTTCTTGTCCTCTCCTTGTGAGAGAAGAGTCCATGGTTCTACCTTTAAATTGCTACGAGTAGGCAAATGAACAAATCACTTAAAAGCTCTGCCCACTTGACTCCACCCGTAAACCTTACAAGTATGCAAAGGTCTTCCTCTTTCACCAGGATGATAGACAGCTTACTAAAGGGCCCCTCAGTGCATTTCCTACCAATTTTGGTGCCATGTTCTTAAATAAGAGTAATGTGAGGGCATCCCCACAAAACAAAGAAGCACTTACATCAAATAGGCAACAGCAAGGACCCTGGTTTGGTGGAGATTTGGGGCCAGACGTATCAAAGCAAACGGTGCGAATGCAAAAAGCCATTTCAGAATGTATCAAAGGCATTCTAAATGCAATTTTAAAGAATTGCTAAAATAAACAAAATCACAATTAAGGAATCCTTATTTGCGATTTCTAAAGCGCATGTAACAAGCAATTCCTTAATGTGAATTGGGCAATCAGGAATCGCTATTTACCACCAAGTTGAACTTGGTGTTAACCATGTGCAAATTTGAAAAATGCATTTAAAATGCATTTTTAAAATGTACATGTAAAGCACACAGGCCCTTTAGGAATGTGTGCACTTTAAATGTTGTAAAAAAATATTTTGGGGTGCAGCAGAGGGGGGCTAAGGCCCCCAGCACCCTGGACTTTGCATTTCCAAAAATTGCGAATTCCAGTTAGGAATTCACAATTATGGAAATGCAAAAAATATGCAAATATGCCCCTTGAGGCCCATAGGAGCGAATGGGGGCCGGTATCGCAATTTGCGATTCGGTAATAGCATTTGCAATTTTTAAGAAATCGCTATTACCGAATCGCAAATGTGATACATTGCATTTTGCGAATCAGAAATAGCAATTTCTTAAAAAATCGCTATTTCTGATTCGCAAAAGGCCTTTTTCATACATCTGGCCCTTAAACTTTTGTGGTTGTGTTGGCCCCCCTACTGTAGGATTAAATTTATCACATATTGCTGGATAATGATGCACCAGTAACAGTCATATTGCCAAAACGTGCAGAAGGTCACTGGTGACATTTTCTTGTGCTCCATTATGCAGCTGTAACGTAGAATACATACTGGACATTTATCCAAGGAGGCAGAAAGGGCTCAACTTGGGTAGTTATTTTGTGCAAAACAGTGGACTCTTGCTGGATAAAAGTGCAGGTGAGGTTCCTTTGTGGGCGAGTCACTCACAAAGGTACTGACACACATGCAGCCACTCACATACTGTAGGAAAGTCCTCCTTTTTGCCCTGGTCATCCCCAACCCCAAACGTCTTTGACAGATACTGGTTGATACTGACTCTTGGCTGTGCCCTGGATACTGCTTACCAGTCCCAGGGCCAGTGCTATGTGCAAAGTGGATACGTGATCAAGACCTTGGTGTTTGAAACGCGTTGGAGGTGGTTGGGTTACTCATCTCTGTTGGAAGAATACATTTCAAACAGAAGGATTCCTGTGTGTGTGCCGTGTTTGACTGTGTCAATTGATGGATATATATACAGTATATATATGTATATGATGACGTAATTTGTAGTTATATTAGATCAGCTGCACTGTAATTTGTAGTTATAGTTAGTTCAGCTGTCCAGCTGTTCCTGGTCCAAAGTTAAAGCTTTTTTGCATTGGTAATACATTTGCCACTATGTGACAGATCTTCACAAAACTTTTCAGAAAGGTGCTATTTTTTTATCAGTTTGCGCATGGAAAGTTTTGGGGTAATCCATCAAGCAGGGACCAATAATGAATGAGTGTCCAAAAACACAAAATCCCCATGCATTTTCCAAAGACTATTTTCTGATGGGCTACAACAAAAAACTGCTGAATGGAATTACATCAAATTTGACAGGAAGCAAAGATCTTGGATCGTAGATCGTGCCTTTTATAATTTGTTATAAATCTGTTCAATAGTTTTTGTGGAACCAAGCTTCAAAAACAATTGTATATCTGGAGGGTTAGTTTGTGTGAAGTAGAGTACTTCCATGCACAGGATCCAGGAGTCAAGTGAACTTGGGGTGATGACATGGCGTACGCTCCGCTGCGGTGTGCACCGTCACCACCAGCGGCAAACATGATAGGCCCAGGTTCCCCATTGACAACCAGGTTAACCAATGAATCGGCGCACGGCCTAGGACACGCCTAGTGCCATAATAACAACCACCAGCGGAATGAGGTCACTTGCTACATATCTGGATGGCAGGAGGCTGCCATTTTGCTAGCACGACACAGATATTTCCCGGTCATGGGCCCCATTCAGGCCCTATGGACCCCAACCCCTAGTCGCATGCCCACATGAGTGTTTGTTCCCCACAACAGTCCAGATGTATCACTTCTTACATGTCCCTACAGTTGTATATCATACATCGCTTGTGTGTGTGTAACCTACATATTGTACAGCAGTTATTCATACACAACATTTTATGCATGTGTATGTGTGTCCCTCATATGTGTTCCCTGCTCCCCCTAGGTACAGACCCATGTGGTGAGGGAGGGCTCCATCTGTGTACAGACCTCTTGTTGAGTTGGAAACCATGGTGGAACATCACATCATTGTCACCTACAGACTCAATCGTACAACAATCCATGAGCTATGTGCATTACTGGATCCAGTACTGAGACCGGCTATTCGGAATCAGCATGCCATCCCTACTGAACTGCAAGTGCTCTCTGTACTCCATTTTTTGGCCCCTGGCTCATTTCAGGTGAAAATGGGCATGAGTGCAGGGTTCTCACAGCCAGTGTTTAGCCTCATCCTGTCCAAATTCCTGGATGCGTTTGTAGTACACCTGGAAACGTATGTAAAGTTTCCTCAAAGGGCTGAACTTCCTGCCATCAAGTCTTACTTGTATGCCTTTGCTAACATTCCCCATGTGATATATGCCATCAATGGCACCCACATAGCTCTCATCCCCCCAATACTAAATGAACAGGTGTACAAAGACAGGAATAACTTCCACTCAATGAACATACAATTGGTCTGTACTGCAGACCAGTACATATCACATGTGAATGCCATGTTTCCAGGATCAGTCCATGATTCATTTGTCCTGAGAAACAGCATTGTACCACACATGATGTATCAAATACAAGGGGACAGAGGATGTCTCATAGGTGAGTGTGTATGACACTGGATCTGTACATAGCTAGCAGCCAGGCTGTCTGCAAGTGATGGCAGTTTGTTACAGTCCTGTTTCAAACACTTTTGCAGGTAATTCTGGCTGCCACAACATGCAATGGCTCCTGACACCTGTGAGAAATCCCAGTACAGATGCAGAGAGGAATTACAATGAGGCCCATGGACGTATTAGGAGGCTGATAGAGTGTACTATCGGTCTCCTGAAGGCTAGCTTCCGCTGCCTCCATCTCTCTGGGGGTTTCATATGCTATGGCCCTGAGAAGATGTGTAGAATAGTAGTGGCCTGCTGAATGCTGCACAACGTAGCTGTGAGGAAAGCTATCCCCCTACTGGAGGAGGAGGGTGCTGTGTATCCAGTCCTGCTTCCTCTGAGAGGGGATAAGAGAGATGGTGAGGATGATGAGGAGGAAGATGTCCACTCCAGTAACCAGCTGATCCAACTACACTCCAGTAACCAGCTGATCGAACTATACTTCCAGCGACTATGCAGTACTGTTCCCTGATGATGTTGTCTGCAATTCATAATGTCTGTTTGACTTATTCACTTTGGGGATGTGGGGTCCGGAGTCATTGACACTGTTACCTGAAGAATAAGGTGGCATGTGCCATGGAAACAAACATGGTATTTTTACTCCACACAATGTTGTGCGTGGGGTACCATTCCTAAATTAAAGGTCTGATTATGGAATTTACTGGCAAATGCATTCACATTTACAATTGATTCATCATTATGACAGGGGACAGATGAATTGGTGCACATGTGTTTTATTTGGTGTCCTAAATGCATTGGTGCGCTTTACGGAGATAGGGTGTGGGCTAATGGTGGATGTCCATACTAGGTTCATGGGCTCAGCAATTGGTGGCAGTGGGTATAGGTCCACCTGTTTATTGCAAGTTGTTATGTTGCTATTGGCGGGTGAGGATGATGGCACAGTGGCACACTTGGGAGACAGTCCATGTCAGAGTCACTTCTTAGTGGGGGCCTTGGTCTTGGCAGGTGCTCCTGTGCTATATCTGAGTCTGAGGGACCATTTGAGTGTCTGGTGCTGGGCTGCACGGGTAGGGATGCTGGTCTCCTGTGTGTCCTTTGCTAGTGCCACCAGTCCAGTTGCTGCTGCTGATGTTGATGGCTGGTCTGTATCCTGGGCAATGGAAGGGGCTTCCTGGTTTGTGGGAGGCTTAGGCTGGGTTAGGTAGTGGTGCTGCAGCAGCCCTCCTATAGTGGCCATGGGGGCATTCAGTTGTTTCCACTGCTCCATGGTCTCTTGATGTTGGGCTATCTATAGCCTTTGACTCTGTTCCTGGGTTGCCAGGATCTGGCCCATCCTGTCTTGTGGATGGTGGTATGCACCCAGGACCTCAGACATCACCTCCTGGGCTGCAGCATCCATCCTTTTGCTTCCCCCCTGGGCCACTGATACCCTCCCATTGGGCCTAGCCCCCTGTGCTTGTGTCCCCTGCACAGGTCTGGCAGAACCACTTGTCCTTGGGCCATTGTCATCTTGCCTAGGTGGAGACTCTTGCCTCTGTACTTGTGTTCTACCAGTCTGTGGCCTGGAGACACTGGTGTGGGGTTGTTTGGCCAGAGCTGATGTTGGTGGCTGAGTGATAGGGGTGTCAGTGGTGTCCTGGGTGGGGCTGCTGGAGGGTAACAGTCCAGGACTGTTTGATGGGCCAGGGTATTCCTCACTGTCCACACTTCCCTCTCCAGTGTCCTGAGTGAGGCCTCTGTCTCCATGTGGGGCGCTGGCACTCCTTCGCCTTTCCGTCAGGGTGGCATGGGTGGTGGTGCCAGTGGGGGGAAATGGACATGAATGTTACATGTACTAATTTGAATAAGGATGAAGAGCTCTGCTCTATTTTGTGCAGTTTATTCCCCTGTTGGGCCATGCAGGGACCTATTGTGGTGTTGCCATTGCATTTTGCATGGGATGTGGAGGTGCATTGTGGGTGTAGTGACATTGTGATTCTTTGCCGGGGTAGGGGGCTGTACACAGGGGGAGGGATGTGGGCCTAGTAGAGGGTTAGCGGGCATGCAGGGTGACTGAATGTAGTGATTGTGGCCTGGGTGGGGTAGTGGTCCTGGTGGTAGTTGGAGGGGTGGGGTGGTGCATGCATTACAGGTGTGGTGGATATGGGGTAATTGTAGATGACTTACCTGAGTCCATTCCTCCTGTGAGTTCAGTGAGGCCCTCAGGGTGCAGGGTGGCCAGTACCTTTTCCTCCCAGTCGGTGTAGTAGGGGGGTGTAGGTGGGGGTACTCCTCGAGTCTTCTGGACTGCAATGTTGTGCCTCGATGCCATCGACCTTACCTTCTCACGAAGGTCATTCCATCTCTTGTAGATGTCGTCCCTCGTGCGTGGATGGTTTCCCACTGCGTTGACCTTGTTTACAATCGTCTGCCATAACTCCATCTTCCTGGCGATGGGTGTCTGCTGGACCTGTGTCCCGAAGATTTTGTGGCTCGACCTTGAGTATTTCATCCACCATTGTTCTTAGCCCCTATCTGTGAAGAGTGGGTGTTTATGGGGTGCCATGGTGTGTGTTGTGGGTGGTGTGATGTGTGGATATTGGTGAGGTGCTGTTGCGTGTTTGGGTGCGTAACTTGTTTGATGTTGTGTTCAGTGTCTGTGTGTTGTGTTGTCAGTCTCAGTTGTCCTATTGTCGATGCAAGGGGTTGTGGGGTGTGTATGTGAGTGTTTTATAGTTTTGTGGATGTGTGTCAGGTGTGTGGGTTTTCAGCTTGCCAATGTGTGCATTTCTTGCTGTTGGGTCCACTTGCTGGCCGTGGCAGTCCGTACCGCCAATGGTCGTTCAACATCCACTATCCGCAGCAGTGATTTGTGCATCATTATTTTGAGGGCCACACACATATGTGTATGTATATATATATATATATATATATATATATATATATATATATATATGTGTATGTATATACATACACTTAAAAAACCAAAGGTTACAGGGAAGTTATAGTTAGGATCTGAATTTACTCACACAAAACCATAGAAGTTCAGCAGTTATAGCTAGACTTTTTTTAAATAACTATAACTTGCGCCCTAAGGTAATCAAAACTCAGACCCTCGCCATGCACTGCTAATTACCCCAGATATTACTGCACTAATGACAACTGCAATAACGTAATTAAAAAATACAAATGAAACATTAGCTGTCAAATTATTGAAGAAATAACTGTGCATGGCTATGATAATTAATATTTTTAATGACGTTATAAAAGTTGTCATGAGTGAAGAGGTTGCCTTCAGGGCCTGACCTGTAGCCAGGCTTTGTGGCTGACCCCTATAACCACCCAACACTGCTCCGTGCACAGCGGGCATTGGCTACAGGGCCTGTCTCTCTGGTTGTGAAAATAAGTTGGAGAGGGTATCTATGGGTGTGAGAGTGGCTGTGAGAGTGTCTGTCTGGGTGTGAGAGTTTCTGTCTGGGTGAGGGAGTATGTGTGAGATATATCTTTCAGTGGGTGGGCTAATCGCTAAGTGGGGCTGTCACAGGATGTATGAGTGTTTATGAGTGCTGTGTGAGGGTCTGAGTGGGTCTGTGAGTGTCCACGTGTCATGAGATGCATGAGTCACTAAGTTCGTGAGTGGGTGTGTGAGTGTCTGATTGGGAGTGGGAATATCTCAGTGGACCTGTGAGTTGTTGTGTCTTGCCTGAGTGGGCCTGTAAGTGGGTGCTTTAGTGTCTGAGTAGTCAGTTTGTGGCTGCATGAGTGTCTCAGTGGATTTGTGAATGGGTGCATGAGTGTCTGAGTGGGTCCGTGAGTGCATGCATATGTGTGTGAGTGAGTGAGTGAATATATATATTTATTTTCAGCAAGGTTCACGGCTCCGTTGTGGTGCTACACAGAGGGGCGCATGCTGAGCATCATGACAGTGGCCACTCTGTGCATTAAAATAAAAAAAATGATTTTCTACATTTTAAAACTTATAAGGTGTCCATCAGACACCCCTGAAATGCCCCATGGGTTCAGGGTAACTCTATCCGCACCCCTTCTATAGTATTTAGACTAAAAACTCACCCCAGCTGAGCGATGCAGCATCTTCTCTGGGTATCAATACCGTGCAATGCCAAACAAAGATGTTGCATCGCTCACGCTTGATGAGACCTTATACTTCATCAGAGGTGAAGTTTTTTCAAAGTTGGAGTTCATAGCTGCTGGCCCTAATTACGTGTCTTGTACTACTGCTACAGTTATTAATTACAGACTCATCATAACACTGAGGACCTTGTTCCCAGCTGGAGGTGGCTGCACTTCTGGAATTAATTAGAAAATTCTACCTTTACTAGAGGCAATCATCCTCCAGGTCATCGTGTGTTCTAATGCGACCACCGTATTCAGGGAGAGGTCGAAACGCCGTTGACGTATAAAAAAAAGACAGATTTTTTTAATAGTTATTCCATGAGGGAAATTTCCCTGTGGCTTTACCTCTCTTATCAGAGTTGGCTGTATTTTCTTTGTTTTATCAATGTACCAATAACTATATGCAAAATAAAAACTTTAGGTATTTAATTTAGTGCCTTTTCACTTGGGGTGCACTTTTTCTACTATATTGAAGTTTTTTCATTAATTTAATTCTTTTGCTCACTGTCTCTAAAAAAAAGATACCATTTGGACCCACATGAGCATTCCAGGTACTGGTTGCCTTGGATATATTCAATATATTTTCTATACATATAAGCCCTCATTACAACCCTGGCGGTAAATCCTACTTACAGCCGTGCTGAAGGCCGCCAACATACCGTTGCAGAAATCTTCTACAGGTATTACAATCCACATCTCGTAACCCGCCAGTATACAGACACTCACACAAGTCTGCCACACCAAAGGTCAGTGATAAACTGGCTATACCAAAACCCACACCGTCACGCCAACAAGAACACGCCCACACTATCACGACCCACGAATCAACACGGCGGTCTTTCAACCGTGGTAATCCATTGGCATTACACACCGCCACACTCAAAATACACACACACACTTACAAAACACAACCACATTGGACAAATCTAAATACACACACCTCATACACATACACACACCACACCCACACACTCACAACACTATAAAACACACACCCACAGTACCCACAAACCCATACAACAACATTTTTGTGAAGAAGCACAGAGAGAGAATAGCTAACACTACACCAGCATCCACAAGCACACCATACCATCACGCATACAACATCCACGCACCTCAAACAACACACACCAACACAACATTTCACACAGCACAACAAGCATCACCTCACACATCACCCACACCACATCATGGCACCTCAAAGACACCCCAGGTTTTCTGAGGAGGAGCTCAGGATCATGGTGGAGGAAATCATCCGGGTAGAGCCACAGCTTTTGGGATCACAGGTGCAGCACACCTCCATTGCTAGGAAGATGGAGCTATGGTGGAGAATCATCGACAGGGTCAACGCAGTGGGACAGCATCCAAAAACACGGAATGACATCAGGAAGAGGTGGAATTACCTACAGGGGAAGGTACGTTCCGTGGTATCCAGACACCAGATTGCTGTACAGAGGACTGGTGGTGAACCCCCACGTCCTCGCCCACACCCAACAACATGTGAGGAGCAAGTCTTGGCAATACTGCATCCCGAGGGCCTCGCAGGAGTAGCAGGAGGACTGGACTCTGGTAAGTCATATATTTATTACCATATCCCCCCACTCCACCTGCATGCCATCAAATACCCCCACCCTCACCCTCACCCCATCACTTCAACACCTCAAATATGCCCCACTATCACAACCTACACATCCCAATACCAAGCCCTGCATGCAACACCAAAGCATGGACACCCATTGCCAAAGCATATCTAGTACAGACACCCACACTGACACAAAAACACTAAACACAACAAGGCAAGCACAGGAGTAGAGGGTGACTCACCCAATGCATAAGATGGCACACACAGATACTAAAACTATGCATTTACACCCCAACAGGACCCATACCCAACGTCACCGGACAGGAGGTGCCAGACATATCCAGTCCCCCCCAGAGGAGGCCCACAGTGACGTCAGCAGCTCTGCACGCCTGGAACAAGAAGACCAGCCGGCCCATCAGGGACCTCTGGAAGGTTCCCCTGGCACAATCACAAGCCACCACAGAGCCTCCCCCCTCAGAAGACACCACCACAGCACCCACCAAGCGGGCCCATCCCTCTTTCCCCAGGACACGTCAATCAGCAGTGTGTTCTCCACTACAGGGACCCCAGCAAACCCACCAACCCAAGACAATCAGGGACCGGGGGTCAGTGGCAGTGGGCACAGGGTTCAGGGGACAGAGGCACAGGATAACAGGGAAACTGGGAGGACTGCTGTGGGACAGGGGGAGGACAGGCCCAGGGAACCCACTCTCCACAAGGCACTCTCCAACATCATGGGAGCATACCATCATTCCCAGGAGACCATGGGCACAGTACTGGCCAACTTTCAGGAGACCCAGCAGCTGCAGGAGGAATACTACCTGGGGATCAGGGAGGACTTGAAGTCCATCAACACCACCCTGGTCAACATTGCAGGGGTGCTGGCAGACCTGGCCAACACCATGAGGGACACAGTGGCACACAAACGTGCGCCTGACACTCGCCTGAACGATGAACAGCCCCCCACCTCCGCTGGCGCCAGTGGACAGCAGGCCCCACCACTGGACCAACAGGACACCAGCACCCCAACCCCTGCAGAAGGAGAAACACCCATCAAACGGTCCCTGAGATCCAGGAACAAGACAGAGAACATTGCCAAGACCCCCACCAGGAAATACAACTCTCCTGATTGTCACCCTTCTGTCCCACTTTGTCACCCTGTCCACCTTAAACTGCCATTGCTCCTCTTCCTATGCCCCCTTGGACAATGCACCTGTGAGACCAAGAGACTGAGCTCTACCATGGACATTCCTCCATCACCCCAGCCCATTGCACACTCCACTTATTAGCACATAAATAAACACCCTTGAATCACAAATCAATCTGGAGTCAGTCTGTACTTTTACAAATGTGTAATTACAACCTTTCATAAATATAGCAATGTCAATGTTCATGTTCACATACCATTGTAAAACAGTTGTTGGGCAGCCGTAAACATAGCAGAGGGCACAAAGTGGGACCCAGACCAGTGAAATGGAAAGCCAAAGTGACATGTCAGGGTCCATACACAGAGGGAAAAATGTCCAGTAGTATGAGATTTGAGAAGCAGTGCCATCCTCTTACCTCTGTCTCACTGGAAGTATTGCATGATGATTTTGTTTCGGTTGTCCATATCTTCATCTTCTGCCTCCTCTTCTTCACTGTCCACAGGCTCCCCAGCTGCCACAAGACCAGCATCAGGCCCATTCTCCTGAAGAAAACGCACCTGGTGTCGCAAAGCCAGGTTGTGCAACATACAGCATGCCACGATGATCTGGCACACCTTCTTGGGTGAGCAGTATAGGGAGCCACCTGTCAGATGGAGGCACCGGAACCTGGCCTTCAGGAGGCCGAAGGTGTGCTCTATTATCCTCCTAGTTTGCCATGTGCCTCATTGTAGCGTTCCTCTGCCCTTGTCCTGGAATTCCTCACTGGGTCAGTAGCCATGACAGGTTGGGGTAACCTGAGTCACCTGCAAATATCGAGGGACAACTATTAGACATCCTCCAAACATTATGGACTCTCCCATACCCAGACACCTATTTAAACTGTGTGGGGACCTTGGGCTCACCTATTAGCCACACCCGGTGCCTCTGGAGTTTCCCCATCACATAAGGGATGCTGCTATTCCTCAAAATGTAAGCGTCATGCACAGAACCAGGATACTTGGCATTCACATGAGAGATGTACTGGTCTGCCAAACACACCATCTGCACGTTCATAGAATGGTAGCTTTTGTGGTTTCTGTACACCTGTTCATTCCTGCGGGGAGACGACAAATGCCACTTGTGTACCATCAATGGCACCAATTATGTTGGGGATATGTCCCAGGGCATAGAAGTCACCTTTTACTGTGGGCAAATTCTCAACCTGAGGGAACACGATGTAGCTGCGCATGTGTTTCAGCAGGGCAGACAACACTCTAGACAACAAGTTAGAGAACATTGGCTGTGGCATCCCTGATGCCATGGCCACTGTTGTTTGAAAGGACCCACTGGCCAGGAAATGGAGTACTGACAGGACCTGAACTAGAGTGGGGGTTCCTGTGGGATGGCGGATAGCTGACAACAGGTCTGGCTCCAACTGGGCACACGGTTCCTGGATTGTGGCACAATCAAGTCTGTAAGTGATAATGATGTGTCTGTCTTCCATTGTCGACAGGTCCACCAGGGGTCTGTACACCGGAGGATGCTGCCATCTCATCACCTGCCCCAGCGGACGTGCCCTATGGAGGAGATGGATGAGCAGAGGGTCATACACCACATAGGTTTCACAAGGCTGTTTAACACAATTGTGAACTATTCTTTGTGTGCCTTTGTCTGTCCGTATTCATGGCCAAAAGTGTTGTGACGCAGTTAGTTGGCCTGCCATGTAGCCCCCTGAAATGGCAGCTGCCTGACCTGTCAGGAGGGACATGGGGAAATGAGATAACTGTGCTGGCGTTGTGCTGCGTCGCGGCAGGCGGTCGAATACTGCTGCGCTATTCAGCATTGGTTATCATTGGGCCCTATGGGTTCCAGGAGCCAATGACGATGTACGCTGGCGGTGGCGGTAAGCACCGCCGCGTACGTTGCTGCCATTTTCTATCTGTTCACTCACTTGATACCTGACCTTCAACAGGAGAGGACCTACACTGCAAGTGCTGTTGTGACCTGAGTCTGGAAGCTACAATGGCTACAGTGTCTGGGGAAAGGGCCCCTGCTTTCACTGTGGAGGAGTTGGACAAACTGGTGGATGGGGTTCACTCCCCGTACACGCAACTCTACGGTCCATTAGACAAACAGGTGAGTACACTGTGTGCATGGTGGATGGCACATGATTGTATGGAGTGTCGTGAATGGAAGAGATGGGGGGGGCACAGGCCAGCATGTGAGGATGGTGAGTGTATGTTTTTCTGGGCCAGGGTGGGAGGTTTGTGGCCAGTGAGTGAGTAGAACTGGACAAGGGAGTAACATCCATTTTTACTTCACTATTCCTCTAGGTCAGCACCCATCAGAAGAAGGGTATTTGGCGTGCCATAGCCAAGGAAATGCAGACCCAAGGGGTGTACCATACACTGACCACCCACTGCCGGAAAAGATGGAAGGACCTGCGCCGCTGGAGCAAGAAGACGGCTGAGGCCCAGCTGAGGATGGCCTCCCAACGTGGAAGAGGTGACCGTCGCACCTGATGTACCATATCCTGGCAGTGGCATATCCTGAGTTGGCTCAGCGCTTGAGGGCATCACAGCAGCCAACAGGGGGTGAGTACAGTCTTATTCAGCTGACTTGGCATGCTTGATGAGGTGTCTGGGTGGGGGCGGTGGGCTGTGGGTTCCCCTAGGGCAGGGCAGAAGCACCAAGGTACATCCATTGTTTTGCAGGCTCAGTGCCACTCCAAACCCAAAGGTGGTAGTTGCCCTCTACACCTAGTCAGGCTCCTCTACTAGTCATGGGTTACAGCTGTGCATTAAATGGGTCTAGGCAGAGTCCCCCATGTGCATGTGCTTTTCCCCTGCACTGTTAGTGCATGCACCAGGGCATAGGTACGTTCCCTGTGTGTTGTGTCCGCAAACGGAAGTGGTGTTGCAGGCATTTACTATGTGTCTCTTCTGTCTTCCCCCCTTTTTTGTTTTGTCACCCTGTCCCTGTGTGCATCAGCATCATCTGGCGGAGGAGCATTGGCACCAGAGCAGGAGGGAGCTGCAACCCACATAGCCCTGGAGGGTGAATGTACGGAGTCTGAAGGCACCAGTGGGACGAAGGGCGAGGAGAGCTCTCGACGGTGACAGGAGCAGATACCAGTGACAGCGACTCCTCCTCTGATGGGGGCTCCCTTGCGGAGGTGGGCTCCTCTGTGCCGCAACAACAGGTACAGCCACCATCCCCCCACCAGCACCGCCCTCCCAGCATCCCCTCATCGTGATTCCTGTGCCCACTCACCCAGGAGGGTGGGCATCTCCTTCACCCCAGGCACCCCAGGCACCTCAGGCCCTGCCCCAGTCAGCCCTGCTGCCCTCAATGAGGAGGCTATTGCTTCCTGAGATCCCTCACTGTTGGGCAATCAACCATTTTGAATGCCATCCAGGGTGCTGAGAGGCATTTGCATCAAACAAATGCATGCCTGGATGGCATTCATTTTGGCGTGGCGGCCCAACAGAGAACATTTCAGGCTCTGGCCTCAGCACTGATGGCAGCCATTGTCCCTGTGTCAAGCCTCCCCCTCCAACTTCCACTACCCAGACCCAATCCCCTCTACCTCAGCTTATCCCAAGCACACCATCAGACCAGCATGCACACTCATCAACACACAAGAGTGGACATGGCAAACATAAGCACCCCACATCCCACAGGCACTCACAAAAGCACCATCCCCATGCAGACACACCAACATCCACTGCCTCCACTGTGTCCCCCTCCTCCACACCCTCCTCCTTCCTCCCTGTCTCGTCTCCACTCACACCTGCATGCACTGCATCCTCAGCCACTACCTCCATCACCAGCATGCCCATCACCACACACCGCAGACGTGCAATCACCACCCCCACTACCATGCACATGTCCCCTGTGTCCTCTCCCAGTGTGTCTGTGAGCCCTCCTCCCAAACTACACAAATTCAGACACACACCCACCCAACAGCCATCCACCTCACAACAGCCTCCGGCCCATGCACCTTCACCTAAATTCAGCAGACATACACCTCCTACAACCAATCCCTCTTCCTCCACTCCCAAACTCCCTCCATCTTCCTATCCCAGTGTGTCTAAAAAACGATTCCTGGCTAACATTGACCGCTTCCCTGCATCTCCGCCCCGTCCTTCCCCTAGGGCCAGGATGTCCAGGTCCCAGACCAGCACATCAGCCACCAAATCCTCCAGCACTGTGGTCTCAGCAAGTCCAGCCACATCGAGGGTGGCACCCATCAGGGCTGCCAGTGTGCCACGTAGCGAGGCCAAGGATCAGCCCATTCTGCCACCTGCCAAGGTGAAGAAGGTGCCCACATGCTGTAGGGAGAAGCCGCACCAACCACCCAGTAAGGCCTCCTCCAAGCCAAAAGGGGACAGTGCCAAGGGACCAGCAGTGACATCCAAGGTGGGGAAGGGACACAAGGGCAAAGGGAAGTCAGGACAGGGCACGGAGCCTCCGGCTGAGGGACTAGAGTCACCCCTTCTGGCAACCAGAATAGCAACCTGTATGGCAGTGGACACCGCCACCTGCGTCTGAGGCTGCAGGAGACGTCCTGCTGTCTCCCTCCACAGGTGCTGACACATTCACCACCAGCAGCATCTCCGCCACAGACACCGCTGCAACGACCGGCACCAGCCCCGCGACGTGCTCAGACAGTTCCACCACAGCCGACATGGCTAACATTCTCAGTGGACAGCCGTCCGAGGCTGGAGGAGACGTCCTGGACCATGCACAGACTACTTGAGGCATGACACCCAGCACTGTTTGTACCAGCAGGTGGCAGGCAAAGTTGCAGCAGGGTGGAGTGCGTATCTGCCTCCATGGAGTATCATGCTACCTGTTCCCAGGCAATCTCGGCACACACACCCAGGTGAGGGGATGGGACCTGCCACACTGCTTGTGAAGCACTCTGGGCACCATGGCCCCTCCAGAACCAGTGGAGAACAGCATCACCTTCCCCAGTCATTGGCAGGATAAAGCACTCTGGGCACTAAGCCCCCTCAGAACCAGTGGAGAAGAGCATCCACTACCCCAGTCCTTGTCATGATGGAGCACTCTGGGCACTAAGCCCCCTCCAGGACCAGTGGAGAACAGCATCCACTACCCCAGTCCTTGGCAGGATGGAGCACTCTGGACACCATGCCCCCTCCAGAACCAGTGGAGAACAGCATCCAATTCCCCAGTCCTTGGCAGGATGGAGCACTCTGGGCACCATGCCCCCTCCAGAACCAGTGGAGAACAGCATCCAATTCCCCAGTACTTGGCAGGATGAAGCACTCTGGGCACTAAGCCCCCTACAGAACCAGTGGAGAACAGCATCCACTACCCCAGTCCTTGGCAGGAAGAAGCACTCTGGGCACCATGCCCCCTCCAGAACCAGTGGAACATGTCAACAACTTGAGAGACTGTGGCTGTGCACTCCCCAGGATAACACAGTGGGCAAACCACCCACTTGAGAGACTTGAGAGACTGTGGCTTTACACTCCCCAGGATAAAGCAGTAGGCAAACCACCCACTTGAGAGACTTGAGAGACTGTGGCTTTGCACTCCCCGGGATAAAGCAGTGGGAAAACCACCCACTTGAGAGACTGTGGCTTTGCACTCCCCAGGACCAATCAGTGGGCATGGAGCCTCCAAGTGGAGCAGAGGCGTCGTCCGTTCATCCGGCTGAGGTGCCACCCTCCCCTTCCCCCTGAGGTGCCTGTTCATTTTCGATCTGATGCCCCAACAGTGTTCTCTCCGTTTCGAGTCAGGTATCATGTGTGGGCTTCGCCCATGCATTTTGGGACCAGTGGTCCACGGAGAATGAATGGAACACTATCCAGACTTGTGTAGTTGCTGTACATATTTGTATATACTGATGATTTAAAGTTATCTTGGCCTATCTGATTTTTCGATGATTGCACTCATTACAATCATTTCATTTTGTCCTTGCGTTCTTCCAAGGGGTGACGGGGTGTAAATGTAATGTTGCTGCATACATATGTGTGTATGTTGTTGTGGGTGGGGGTGGGAGTGTTGCATATGTGTGTGTCACTCTCTCTTTCCTCCCCCTCCCCTGTGTGCTAGGTGCAGTACTCACCGTGGTCGTCCCCGGAGTCTTTGCTGCTCCTGGTAGAAGAGGAGGTATACCAATATGGGCAGGACCTGTAACTCAGGCTCCATGACGTCCTGGTTCCTCATTGGGTGTTGAGAGGTGAGTGGTATCCGTTCCAAGTCCTGTTTCCGCCGTGCTTTCGATGGCGTTGGTACCGCCCCGGAAAAGGTGGCGGATAGGCCTGTTGTAATACAGTGGGCGGTACATTGGGTTCCGCCTGTCTGTTGACAGTTACCGTTGTGGTGTTTGTTTCTACCGCCGTGGTGGTCGGAGTGTTAAAGTGGCTGTCTATGTTGGCGGTTTCCGCAATGGTCGTAATTCCTTTTTTTTAACCGTCGGCCTGTTGGCGGTATTACTGCCGCTTTAACACCAACCGCCAGGGTTGTAATGAGGGCCATAGTCTCATGATTTGGACACTTACCACAGAGAGTATTAACTGTTTTCATGTTGGAATCTAAACCATTGCCATAAGTATAGATTAATTCTAATGCAGCACTTTTTGCCTGATCTTATATTATAACTGACTGAGTTTCACAAGGATGTTTGTATGTAGACTTAGCATTGATATCCAGGTTCATGTGGGTCCATATGGGTTGGTCCTGTAATGTGTGAGAAAAATATAGGCAAGTCAAAAAACACGTTTTCTATGGAAACTAGGTCCTACCTATAACTCCCCTGTAACCTTTATTTTTTCAGTGAATATATATATATATATATATATGCATTACCTATAGGCGTTTGTCACTAGGTGGTTATGATTAGGACCTAGTTTACATAGAAAAAGGGTTTTTTGACTTGCCTATATCTTTGGCTTTGATTGACCAATCTTTGCGCCCTTGACATGCACTGCTAATTACCCCACAAATTACTCATGACTTCTTGATAACATCATTGATAATGTCAATAGAATAGATAGATAGATAGATAGATAGATAGATAGATAGATAGATAGATAGATAGATAGATAGATAGATAAATAGATAGATAGATTTCAGATACAAGTAAAGCCTAAAGCACTGGACGTCATTACAATAAATTTTGCAAAAAGCTAGCTCTTGGACCAGAAATTAATTACATATTTGCCATGAAAATGGCAGAGGATTCGTGAATCTCTGCAAAAAAAAAAGAAAAAAGAAGTGTTAGTTTATTTTTCAGCTCCGGTGGGCCAGGTACCGGGGACAAATGTAATTGAGCAATGTTGGCTCCTGCTGGAGGCAAGGAGCCAAAAGAGACTTTGAGGGAATAAAGGCTCCCCTTGCGGCCCCAAAACATCTGGGTGTGGCCAGGGAACCTACTATGAAGTGGCTGGGTCCCAGGGGATGGTGTCCTTGGGGCCCTGAGGGATGGGGATCCCGGGGTCAAAATTAGCCTGGGTAGGGGAACCTTCTGGCCCCACTTTCCCATTTGGTAATTGGCTGGGCCCAGGGGATGAGTCTCCAGGGACGAAATAAGCCCAGGGAGGGGGGCTGCGTGCCCCAATCCCGGATTGCCTAGATATGGGAGATGGGACACAGAGCCAGCGGCCAACCCCCACCATGCACAGCTAAAGGTCATGCATGGCACAGGGTTGGGTGCCTGCTGGAGCTTGACTGCTGGCTATGCGCAGTGGGGGTTGGATTAACATAATTGTTTGAAATGTCCCCTTTGCAGGGTCACCCCCAAACCTTTTCCCTTCCTCCATCTCTTTTTCTGACCTCATTTTCGCTTGATTTAGGTCTCGGGGCACTTTACCACTGCTAAACAATGCTAAAGTGCATGTGCTCTCTCCCTAAAACATGGTAACATCAGCTCATACCCAATTGGCATATTTCATTTACTTGTAAGTTCATTGTAAAATGCACTAAATGTGCCCAGGGCCTGTAAATTAAATGTTACTAATGGGCCTGCAGCACTAATTGTGTCACCCACATAAGTATCCCCCTAACCATGTCTCAGGCCTGCCAATGCAATGTCTGTGTGTGCAGTTACACTGCCACTTCGATTTGGCATTTAAAAGTACTTACCAAGCCTTAACCCCCCCTTTTTCTACACATGTCACCCCTAATGTAGGCCATGGGTAACCCATAGGGCAGGGGGCTATGTTGGTAAAAGGGAGGACATATACCTGTGTGTTTTATATGTCTTGGTAGGGGAAAACACCTAAAGTCGTTTTCCACTACTGTGAGGCCTGCTCCTTTCAGTGGCTTGCATTAGGGCTACCCTCATATACTGTTTGAGTCGTAGATTCTTATCAAAAAGGGGTAAACCAGTCATGTTTAGTATGGCCAGAATGGTAATAGAAAATCCTGCTTATTGGTGAGCTTGGATTTTTTATTACTATTTCAGAAACGCCACTTTTAGAAAGTAATCCTTTCCCTGCAAAATCCATCTGTGCCTTACAGCCTGTCTCCAATCTACGTCCAGGTTGGGCTGGTTAACAGCTCCCTGGTGCATTTCACACAGACAACCATAAACACAGGATACTCAGTGACTCCTGCACTCATATGCATACTGAATGGCTCTTTCTGGGCTGTAAGGGTGGAGGGTCTAACACGTGTATTTCAAAGGCTAGTGGCCTGCCCTCACACAATGGACTACCAAATCCCCTACTGGGACCCTGGCAGACAGACCTGTACTGAAAGGGGACCTTGTGTAGTTCTCCTACACTTCAAAGACATTTTATGGGTATACAAGCTGGGTCCCTGACCCCGCCAAATGAGACACTTCCTGGAACAGACACTTCTGGATCAAATCCTGCAACCTGAGGAGTTGCCTGGCTGACCAAAAGATTCTCCTGGATTGCTTTGCTGTGAAGGACCGCTGACTTGCTGTTGCCCTGCTGCCTTGCTGGCCTCTGACTTTTCTGGGAAGTGCTCTCCAAGGGCTTGGATTGAGCTTGCCTCCTGTTTCTGAAGTCTCAGGGCCAAAAAGACTTCCTCTCTTCAAGGAAACTCCTTGTGCAGCGAACATTGACACACAGCCTGCCAGAAACAATGCACAGTCTGCCCAGCGACAAGAAAATTGCTGCAATGTCGAACAGGAATGATACAGCCCGGTTCCCCCTTGTAGTGTGAGAAGAAATGACACATCATCTGTGCCACATATGGAAATTCAACACACATCTCCCTTTTTGCATGTGTCTCCTCCTCTGCAGTCTCCGTGAGCGTAATTTTGATGAAAACCAGGTACTGTGTGCACACAAAAGACAGTTGTTGATTTTCAAAGACTTAAGATTCTTTTTAGAATTGCAAAAGTGATATTTCAACTTGTGCTTATCAAATCTTGGTTGTTTTGACCTTAATTTAATAGGATACATATCTTATATGTTTCTAAACCTGTGTGGTGTATTTTGTGGTGCTTTCACTGTCTTATTGCCTGATTTATTGCACAAATACTTTACACATTGCCTTCTACGTTAAGCTTGACTGCTCAGTGCCAAGCTACCAGAGGGTGGGCACAGGATAATTTGGTATGTGTGTGACTTACCCTGATTAGGATTGTGGTCAATACTTGGACAAGGGTGTATACCTCTGCCACCTAGAGACCCCATTTCTCACAATCATGTTATTAAATATTACTCATCATTAAAAAAAAAACTACAAATTGATTGAAAAACCAAAGGTTAGAGGGACGGGTATGGTTAGGAAATAGAATTTGAAGAACCTTATAAATTCACTAACAAGCACACATAAAACTATAGAAATCCAGCAGTTATACGTACACTGATCTCAAGAACCTATAGCTCATACCCTAAAGTAACTATAACTCACTCCCTCCCCATTCACTGCTGTAATATGTAGGTAAACAGCAGTGCATGGTGAGGGCGCAAGTTGTAGTTACCTTAGGGCACGAGTTATTCTTTCTTGAGATAAGTGTAACTATAACTGAACCTAACTATAACATCCCTGTAACCTTTGTTGTTTTAGTGAATGTCTAAGGATTTTTTTAATTCCTTTTCCTAACTATATTGTCCCTACATCCTTAGTTTTTTTCAGTGAATTGTTAAGGTTATTTTAATGCTATTTCCTAACTATAAAATGGCTTTAACCTTTGTTTTTTCAGGTAATTCCTTGTGTTTTTTTAAATGTAAAATAATATTTAATTACCATATAATAATCGAACAACCACCGTAAATGGTCTTTGACCATATGTGGCAGGGGGTTGTCCGTCCAATTCCTCAAAGGCAACCTACCCAGGAGCCACCTTCCTGGGCTGCTTTTGGCTCCCATTCCTTGGGGTCTGGTGCATTTGTTAAGGGAGGGGGCACTAAGGGCCCCACTCCATCGGCCTAGCTCAGCCCCAGGGACCCGATTCCCCGGGGCCTGGCACATTTTGTGGAGTGGGGCACATGACCCCCACCATGACCCGATTTTGGCCTTAGGGACCACATTCCCTGGGGCCCACCATTATATTTATGGGGGAGGAGCCCACAGCCCTCCTACCTGGGCCCAAGTCAGCCCCAGGGACCCATGCCCCAGGACTTGGCCTTACTAAAATGTGAAAGTGGCATGTTGTCCCAGTCCCAGGCTAATTTCAGTCCTTGGGATCCATCCTCCAGGGCCTGGTCAATGTTAAGTAGGGAGAGGTGGGCATGCAGTCCCCTCCCAGGGCCTACATTGGTCCTGGGGACCCCATCCCCACAGGGCTGGACCAATGTGTACACATGGAGGTGGGCATATGGCCCCCTCATCAGGCTGGTTTCAGCCCCAGGAAACTCATCCTCTAGGGCCCATTAAGAAATGGTGGGTGCCCACCTAGGGTACCCATCATATTGTTGTTTGGGGCCATGGGAGGAAGCCAAAGGCCTCAAGGCCCCAGCCTGCTCCTGCATTCAGAGAGAGCGGACATTACTCAAGCCCACAGGGAGGAGCTAAAAATGCTGCTCCCATTGTGGATAGGGAAACCACTTTGTCCAGTGGGTGGACACCCCGGAACATAGCAGAAGCCGGTCTTGGGTGATGGGGTCCCCATTATTAGCTCTGGGAGATTGGGTGTCCTTTCTAATTTTAGCCAGCACTGGGGATGAGGTCCACAGGACCGAAACTGGCCAGAGGAGGGGGACCATGAAAATGATAAACACACAATCCTCCAGGGTCCATAGTTGTGACACCAATTAAAACACATTATCAATCAAACTGCTGAATATAGTTTGAATATGTAAGTGTGGGGGTGGTTCACCATATGTCATGCCAGATTTGTGGCTGAGTGGATTAATGCATCCACTCCACAAATCTGCTTTTGACCTCAGTGTGACAGATTTGAATCACAGCAGGTCTGCCTTCCGAGGTCAATAAAATGAATATCATTGAGTGGAGTAACAATACATATTTGTTATTTCAGTGCTAAAGAGACCCATGAGTTTGTGAATGTGTGCATTACAATTACACATTATGTTATATGTATCCACTACTCACAATTGTGTCTTTCCACAGTAACTAGTGCCTAGAGCTTCAGAGTTTGTAGCTAGGAAGCAATGTTTCCCACAAGTGTTACTTAAAAATGTAGATCGCTCCAGAACTTATGCATTGTTTTCAATTGGTTTGTTATTCATCTCAGCACAGCCTTTTCCAGTATGAGGCAACTTATTGCAATGAGAAGGATAGGCCTCATTAAATATGGAATTAATATGTTGCAACACATTTTCCTGTCTCGACTGCCTACATTATATATGATTTAAACAGAAATTGAGATCACAGGAAATACATGTACTACTTGGGAAGGGTGGCTCATATCCCGAAAAAAACTCCTCTTTCTTCAGAATTAGGGTATAGACTAAACATGCAAATAAGGCAGAATTTAGCAGTCTTTTCCTGCTGTTGGATTCAGCAGCCATTCTTGGCACACCGTGCCAGCTAATGACTTCATCCCTAAGGGTGATCTCAATACAAGAATCTCCAGCATGGTACAGACAATGATTACAAGCAACTTACTGAGTATGTTGTCCAGTAACACACTGTCTGGGTGCAGAGTATGCAGCCTTGCTCTTCAGGAAACACTTATGACATGCATGCTTGATTAGAGGAACGTAGTGTGGGTGATGAGTTTAGGTTTGCACACTTATTGGTTTGAAGAATCATTATCTATTCAAGGCTCTCCTCTACAGGAGGGCACTCACCAGCACCACATTCTGCACATTTGGGTCACTATTCATTACACAGCAAATTAGCACTGCTTCTTAGAAGACTTTGAACCAGCATCACACTAAAAGGGGGGGGGCGCTTTTCCTGGCACATGGCCAATTTAATGCCAGCATCCACAGGTCCAAGACCACAATCTATACTAGCACTCTCCAGCACTCTCCAGCAACTCAGGGTTGCATTCTCTTCCAAAGTGTCGACGTCTGCAGCAAGTGCCCACAGGAGTAATTCCAGCATAGCTATTCTTAAGGAATTAGGGCAACCTCACTCCATAAGAAGTTTTGTGGCGAATATGAGAAGGGGCATCACTAATTTTGGAGAAAATATAGTGAAAATAAGAGACATAGCCAACGAGCAGACATATCAACTAGGTTTCCTGGCAGGGGTCATCAGCAGAGTTGTTGCTTTCTCTTTATTCAAAATGTGTTGATTGTCCTCTGCTGTTCTTTTGGGTATTTCCAATGGTTCTGAATGTTTTAAACGGAGTTTGACACCTTAGACATTAGTAGGTCCCACTCCCAATCTGTCTCCGCTACCTCCCACTCCTCCTGCCTTCTACACTCTCCTGGGTTAACGCTCTGGCCTTTGCGTCATCACACTGGCTCACCAACACTTCCGGATAATCTGGGAGATTTAATGATGTCTGACTTCAAGATAAGAATTCATATCAACTCCTTTCTAACTCACTTTTCCTTCACTCCCTAAAGAACAACTACCATCAACGTGATCTCACGGTGAAATTTAGGAAAAAATAGCCCATGTTCATGCCTTTGTCCAGGCAGTGACGGCCTATGGCCTTGAGAGAGTGTAGCTTATATAATCTATATTAACATGAAATGTCGCGCCATGTCTTTGTATGAAGCAGTGGCGAAAATTGACTGAGAAAGAGGGATGTTTAGCGTTTCTGGAGCAAGGAACGTTCAATACAAGAATTGTAGAAATTTTGAGGTGGATGTTAAGTTTGCAGAAACCACCTCCAAGGCCAGCCCAGTATGAGGCATTAGCAGTCTGGGATTTAATGGCCATACGACAAAGACAGCAGAAATTTGAGAGGAGGATGAAAAGGGCAGAGAAGACTTTAGCCGAGGCTAGATGGAACAATGAGAGTAAAATGTGGAGAAGGGGAATAGTTGACGGACTCAAATTGTTTCCAGCAATAACACAAGAAGACGAGACACAGGGAAAGAGAGCCACCTGTAAGACAGACAAGGGTTCTTATAAGCCTAAAGAGACTAAGAGGTCTTGGGTAGATGAAGATGATTCAGAATATGAAGAGTTTTTTAATCAATTGTTGCATGACCGACCGCCACCTTATGCAATAAATGACAATGCCCCGAGCACTAGTGCGGGTCCTGGGAACCCGACGCAGGGTAAAGAAGTTACAAATACAGTGCAGACTAGTGCTACGGTTTTGATACAGAATGGTGTCAGTGTACCCACTGCGCCAAACATGCATATACAGTTGCAACCTCCGCCACAGTTACAGAGGATTTACCCTTAGTCCGATTGGAGCTCCTTTGGAGACAATGAGGCAAGCAGGGTTAAGTGTGTTAACCCCACAGACAATAAGTACAAACTCATCACAGTCGCCATTGATGCCTGCAGGGAACATTTCACTGCAAGGTTTTTCTGTGCAACAGTTGAATGAGTGGTTGGAAAAGACTTACGCTTTACAAATTACTGCGGTGGCCACAGATGAGCCAGAAAAGGAAGAATACCTGAATTTTGTGAGACTGGGTGTAGAAGCTGCGGAACTAGTAGAAGAGACAATGGGGGTACAAAGATTAGAGTCACACACAGAAGCAGAATTTAGGTATCTGTGCCCCAAGATCACTAAAGAAGTGGGCAAGGTACATCAGAGGTTGGCGAACCTGGCAAACAAATACAATATAGACATTGAGAATACTAAACATTTGAAAAGAAGCTACAGATTAGACTTTGACTCTAAAGATTTTGAGCACATGAGATCTAACAGAATGAAAGTGCATCTTAAAGAGATACTGCACAGTGCGCAGATCTGGGGAGCCTTAAAGAAGTGGGAAGGCAGATGGACAAAGAAAAGAGATAAGGAGAAAAGTGGCAGTCCGGAATCAAATCAGGCTAAAGCCTCACCGGACACGGGGACAGTAAAAATGCTACCAATGAGAGAAACAGCTGGAGGGGTCCTAGTCCATGTACCGTGGTCTAGAGGAGACATTTTGTCATTCACAAATGACTATCCCAGATTGACGGAGAAGCCGATAGAGTGGTACCAGCAGACAGATAGGTTTGTGAAGCTTGCGAATTGTCTCTGGGAGGACTTGAATACCCTGTTTGAGATTATAGTTCCACCTGACTTATGGCTTGAGTGCAAGAGAGGTGTGGATTGGCCGACGCAGGAGCCGGCGAGGGATAAGGTAACCGGAGCACCCTCCTAGGAGGTGATGAGGTACTATCATAAAGTGATTGAGTTTTCGAAGCAGAAAGTGTCGCCGAAAGTGACTGATTGGCAGAAAAGCGATCAAACCTCACAGGAGGCTAAAGAATCAATTCATACCTACTATGAGAGATTGCGGAAAGCGTTCAAACATTACAGTGGCACTGATACCATAGAGCTGAAAGACATGAATCATCTTGTGTTCAGGTTTGTTGAAGGACTGAGACCAGAGATTAGCCAGATGATTAAGAATCATTTGATCTGTTGGCAGGGAAAGCCGATTGATGAGGTGTTGCAGTATGCAAAATGCTGTAGTGATGAGGTTGAGTTGAAGCAGAGAAATTTGAAGGAAAAGGTGATGGTGATGCAGATCAAGGCAGCGCAGGCAGGGATGCTGGGAAATAGAGTACAGCAGATGATACAGCAGCAACCGCAAGGGAATGGCATGTTTAAGGCACAACCGAGAGTTCGAGGTCAAGGTTTTGTGAACCGCGGTCCATATTTGAATACTGTTGTGGTTCAAAATGATGTGCAGGGGATGAAAAAGATGTCACCATGTCACGCGTGTGGGGGCGTGGGGCATAGGAAGCGGAAATGCCCAAACGTGGTGGAGGATGGTGTTGTTCAACAAAGCACTGATGTCGGTACATTTCAAAATGTGAGGGGTCCAAAGGTGAGGGGCCAAAATCGGAATTTCCAGAATAACATGGTTCAGATGCAGGGGTTACAGCCCATGCAGCAAATACAAATGCTGCATGTTCAACCAGCACAAATGCAGAAGGTACAACAGCAGATTCCCCTGGTACCTAGACAGCAAATGCAATTACCATTAGCTCTGATGGGACAGCAACAGGTGATGCTTCCTCAGCAGGTCACAGGTCAAACAATGGGCCAAAATAATACTGTACAGCAATTTCCATTGCATGGTGAAGATGGATTGAATGATGAATGGTCGGATGACAGTTCTGACAGTAAGGAGTGCAGGCTTGCAGCGTCCCTAGAGGTAGACCAAAGGAGACTCTATGTAGAGGGAAAGGTGATGGGGCACAAGGTTTCATTTCTGGTTGGCACGGGAGCTACGCGATCTACAGTCAGAAGTGCAGAGGTTCCGAAATTACCACTTTCAGGACGTACATTAAGGGAGGTAGGAATGGCAAATCAGTTTTTGACAAACCCGATTACAGATCCAGTCCAAGTTGAGATTGGCAACTTCCAGGGATTACACAAGTTTGTAGTCTGTGATTCCAGACCTGTGTCCCTACTGGGAAGAGACTTAGGGCCATATTTATACTTTTTGACGCAAAACTGCACTAATGCAGTTTTGCGTCAAAAAAATTAGCGCCGGCTAACGCCATTCTGAAGCGCCATGCGGGCGCCGTATTTATTCAATGACGTTAGCCGACGTTAGCCGCCGGCGCTGCCTGGTGTGCGTGAAAAAAAATGACGTACACCAGGCAGCGCCGGCGTAGGGGAATATGGAGCTTGGGCGCCAAAAATATGGGGCAAGTCAGGCTGAGGCAAATTTTTCGCCTCAACCCGATTTGCGCCATTTTTCCCGACTCCCAACCCCCATTGAAATGACTCCTGTCTTAGCAAAGACAGGAGTCATGCCCCCTTGCCCAATGGCCATGCCCAGGGGACTTCTGTCCCCTGGGCATGGTCATTGGGCATAGGGGCATGTAGGGGGGCACAAATCAGGCCCCCCTATGCCACAAAAAAACAAAAATAAAATACTTACCTGAACTTACCTTTCCTTCCCTGGGATGGGTCCCTCCATCCTTGGGTGTCCTCCTGGGGTGGGCAAGGGTGGCAGGGGGTGTCCCTGGGGGCATGGGAGGGCACCTCTGGGCTCCTTCCGAGCCCACAGGTCACTTAACGCCTGCCCTGACCAGGCGCTAAAAAACGACGCAAAAGCGGCTGGACGTCATTTTTTTTGACCCGCCCACTCCCGGGCGTGAGTTTTGCCCGGGAGTGTAAATACGGCGCACATGCCTCGGAGTAAATTTTTTAGACGGGAACGCCTACCTTGCATATCATTAACGCAAAGTAGGTGTCCACGCTAAAAAATTACGCAAACTCCATGGACTTTGGCGCTAGACGCGTCTAACGACAAAGTATAAATATGGAGTTAGTTTTGCGTCGGAATTGCGTGAAAAAAAACGACGCAATTCCGGCGCAAACAGAGTATAAATATGCCCCTTACTGTGCAAGACGAAATGTTCGATTACCTATTCCAATGAAGGGATTGAAGTGCAGACAAACAGTGATGATGAAGGGGACGATGGCCAGTTCTTGGAATTAGAGACAGAGGCCATAAATGAGGAATACCCTTTGATAACCTTATTCCCAATGCTTACAGTAACTGACTTGCCACCTGAGTTGCAGGGAACAGTGACAGAAAAAGTGTGGGACCTGACAGGAAAAGAAGTAGGACTGATAAAGGGCGTAGAACCGGTTAAAGTGCAGGTTAAACCAAATGCAGTGTTTCCTCAGGTACCGCAGTACCACATGGCACAAGATGTCTTCATCTAGGTATTACAGATAATTGCAGACTTTGTAAAGCAAGGAGTTCTGAAAGAAGTGATGAGCAGCCCGTGTAATTCACCAATAATGGGTCTGAAAAAGCCTTGTGAGAAGGTCTGAATTGTCCAGGACCTGAGGAAAATAAACGAGATTGTGGTGAAGTGTTGCCCTACAGTGCCAAACCCAGACGTGTTCATGTTTCAGGTTCCGTGTGATGCAGAGTGGGTCACAGTTGTGGACCTGTCTCAAGCATTCTTTTGGGTCCCTCTTTAAGAGGACAGCCAATTTCTTTTCAGTTTCAAATTCCTGGACAAGGTGTACAGTTGGTGCAGAATTCCTCAAGGGTTTTCTGAGTCACCTTCCATCTTCAATCAGATATTGAAGAAGGAGTTGGAGTCGTTAGAATTGCCTTTCAGTTTGACTTTACTACAGTACATTGATGATTTGTTGATTGCGTCCAGAACAAAAGAAGACTGCAGGTATAACACAATTTCCTTACTGAACCATTTAGGAAAATACGGACATAAGGTGTCTCCAAAGAAGCTGCAGTACTGTCAGAAAGAGGTGAAGTACTCAGGTCACTTGAATGAAAAGGGCTCTAGGAGAATATCCAAAGAAAGTGTGACAGCCATACTGCAGGTGAATCCCCCGACAACTAAGAGAGATGTCAGGATGTTTTTGGGAATGGTGGGCTACTGTCGCCACTGGATTCCCAACTTTTCAATTATCTCCAAACCCTTGGTGAAGTTGACAGGTAAAGAAGTTCAGGATGACCCGGGTACCAAAATCATGTCAGAGGAAGAGATTGAGGCATTCATGGAATTGAGAGAGTGCATGTGAAAGGCGCCAGCTTTAGGTATGCCTGATAACACAAAGCCTTTCTTACTGTTTTGTCATGAACATGATGCTTGTTCTTTGTCTGTCTTAACACAGGTCCATGGAGGTGCAAACCGCCCAGTAGCATATTTTTCAGCTACTTTGGACCCAGTCGCAGCAGCCTTACCGGGTTGTTTGCGTGCAGTTGCAGCAGTTGGTCATAGCCTCACACAGTGTGAAGGCGTAGTGATGGGACATCCCTTAACAGTAATGGTCCCACATTCAGTTGAAATTCTGTTGACCCGAACTAAGACTCAGCACATGACAAATGCTAGGCTAACGAGATATGAGACCATTATACTGGGGTCTCCAAATGTCTCCCTCAAGAGGTGTACAATATTGAATCCGGCAACTTTACTTCCTGTGGAAAATGCTGAGATTAGTAATTCTGAGGAAGTGGAACACGATTGTCTTGAGTTAACAGAACTATGCACCAAACCCAGACCTGACATTAAAGATACACAGCTCGAGGAAAATGATTGCATGATGTTTGTTGATGGTTCATGCTTAAGAGATTCAATCGGAATACTGAGAGACAGTTACGCCGTGTGTACAATCACTGGTATTATAGAAGCTTCTTGGCTCGAAAGAGTGTACTCCGCAGAAGTGGCTGAATTAATTGCCCTTACTAAGGCATGCCACGCAGCTGCGAACCTAAAAGTCACTATCTATACTGACAGAAGATACGGATTTGGGATTGTACATGATTTAGGCCAATTATGGTCACAGAGTGGTTTCATTACCTCTTCTGGCTCATCAGTGAAAAATGGCAAAAATCTTAAGGATTTATTGCATGCGATTCAGTTACCTCTTGAAATTGCCGTGGTGAAATGCAATGCTCATGTCAAGTCACAAGACTTTGGGGGTCATTCCAACTTTGGCGGGCGGCGGAGGCCGCCCGCCAAAGTTCCCCCGTCGAAAGACCGCTCCGTGATCAAAAGACCGCGGGGGTCATTTCGACTTTCCCGCTGGGCCGGCGGGCGACCGCCAAAAGGGCGCCCGCCGGCCCAGCGGGAAAGACCCTGCAACAATGAAGCCGGCTCCGAATGGAGCCGGCGGAGTTGCAGGGGTGCGACGGGTGCTACTGCAGACAGTGAAAATCCTAATGGGGCCTTGTTAGGGGGCCCCTGCACTGCCCATGCCAGTGGCATGGGCAGTGCAGGGGCCCCGTTCCCGCCATCCTGGTTCTGGTGGTGTAAACCGCCAGAAACAGGCTGGCGGGAAGGGGGTCGGAATCCCCATGGCGGCGCTGCAAGCAGCGCCGCCATGGAGGATTCTCTGGGCCAGGGGTAATCCGGCGGGAAACCGCCGGATCCCCTTTTCTGACCGCGGCTTTACCGCCGCGGTCAGAATGGCCCTGGAAGCACCGCTGGTCTGTTGGCGGTGCTTCCGTTGCCCTCCGCCCTGGCGGTCATGGACCGCCAGGGTTGGAATGAGGGCCTTTGTGTCAATGGGAAAGGGTTATGCAGATCAAGTTGCAAGGTTTTGCGCATTTATCTGTATATTGTTCAAAGAACAGTGGGAACTATTACCTGAAACTGAAAATGAAACATGCTTAAACTTTGCATTAAGAGTGGTTGATACATTAGATGAGCTAAGATCACTGCAGGGCTGTGTTAGCAGAGAGGGAAAACGCTCCTGGCAAAGAATGCAATGTGTACAGAGGGCTGACGACTTGTTGGAGGAGGAGGGGAAATACCACGGTTCAGATTTCCGGTCTCTTTAGAATCACATAGGGGCAGACACTTCGACAATGAGGTGATTAAGCTCTTGTGTGCTGCACTGGACATTGAGCAGAAGCTGCATTGTAGCTACCGCCCTGAAGCCTCAGGACTAGTGGAACAGATGAATGGTACCTTGAAGTAGAGAATAGCGAAGATGTGTGCAGCTACCAATATGAAATGGCCAGATGCATTGCCATTAGTGCTGATGTAAATGAGAAACACACCTGATAAGAAGACAGGACTATCCCCCCATGAGATATTGATGGGCAGAGCTATGAGGCTGCCCGCAGTACCTGCAAATGGTCATGTGCATATCACGGATGATATGGTGTTGGACTACTGCAAGGGTCTGGCTGATGTGGTCCGCTCTTTTTCTCATCAGGTGGAGGCTAACACGTTGCTACCAATATGTGATCCAGGGCACACCTTGAGAGACGGTGACTGGGTGGTTGTCAAGAAACACATGAGGAAGTTGTGTTTGGAGCCACGTTGGAAGGGACCATATCAAGTAATATTGACTACAACCATTGCTGTGAAATGTGCAGGCATTCCAAACTGGATACATGCCAGTCACACAAAGAAGGTGACGTGTCCAACTGATGAGGAACTTGAAGTGTCCAAAACAACAACTCCAGAGAAGGAAGTTTCAGGGCAGGAGAATATTCAAAGGGGAACTGAGACTGAAGGAGAGCCCACTGAGAACGGCTTAGTCCCTCAAACAGTAAACGAGTTTGAGAGAGGTGATGGTGAGCCTATCTCAGTAGAGGCAGCCGGAGAATCAAGACAAGGAGAGGTTCTCCCAGAAGTAGACGAATACGGGTTAGAACTTGAACCCGTTACAGACCCCGAAGACGAAGGGGCAGGAGCAGAAGGAGGTCAAAGTACACCAGATCTTCCAGAGCCGCTTGCAGGTCCGTCAAGAGAAAACACCATAACACAAGAGGAGCGTGCTGTTCAACGTCCTGAAAGGCCAGGCAGAAAGAAAACGCATACAGGTGATAACTGGCCAAGGAAACAAGCTGCAAGAGAGAAAGTGGTCCCTGGTGACACAATAGAAGAAAAAAATGACACAACTAGAAAAGAGGATCTCAGTGAAGGAGAGTTGCAGAGTGAATGCAGACTGAAAAGAAAGAGAATCGCAAATAAAAGGTACGCGGGTCCTGAATGGGCATATGCAGCAGCATCTGAATGGCAACAAGAATTCTTAGAGTTCTGCTTTGATCGAGAGGTACCAGGTCAATACTACGGCACCTGAAATCAACCTGAATAAGAGACTGTGTGAAAATAAATAGAAAGAAAAGATGAGAAAAGAGACTGAAAAAAATTACCGGATGAAACACTGATAACCTGAAATTGACTTTTAAAACCGATTAAGACAAGCTGATAAACCTGATTTGACAAAAGGGTCCTGGGGTGAGTGAAATGCTGTAAATACACGCAGAGAGAAAGAGACACTTTGTTCTAGAAGAAAAAAAAAGAGCTTTTATATCGTCCTCAAATTGAGTGTTTGTTTTGAATTATTCTGCTATCTGATTCTTTACAGATCATGGCTTACACTAGAGGTAGTAGCAAAAAGGGTAGAGTGTGTGGTTGGTTAATTGTTTTCTTGGGTATTGTATGTGCAATAATAATTGTAGGTGTGATTGTGGGAATGCCATGGTTGGATAAGAAAGTGACTAACAATGCTTCAAAACCTGAGACTGCTACACTAACACCGTGGGAGAAGTTTGAGCAGGATACAAAGCTTACATTAGGGAACTAATTCAAAAGGGGAACTCTACTAATGTCTTCTATCGCTTGCTGAATGAGTATGTTGACACAATGGATGCAAAGAATTGTTATGTGTGTACAAAGATTCCTTCATCACTACAAGAAGGGGTCACCTATCATAGCTTGCTGCTAACGTACGGGATAAGCTGTAGTTTGCTATTGACAAAATTCTATAACTAGGAATATGTGCAATATTTTTACTCGAACTTAGATACAGTATTTTCTTTTCTGCCTGTGATTGAATTTTCAAATAAATTAGCTAAAGAGCATAGCATAAAATTAGTGGCACTTTTCCTGGCACAAGATCAATTTAATGCCAGCATCCACATGTCCAAGACCACAATCTATACTAGCACTCTCCAGCACTCTCCAGCAACTCAGGGTTGCATTCTATTCCAAAGTGTCGACGTCTGCAGCAAGTGCCCACAGGAGTAATTCCAGCATAGCTATTCTTAAGGAATTAGGGCTACCTCACTCCATAAGAAGTTTTGTGGCGAATGTGAGAAGGGGCATCGCTAATTTTGGAGAAAATATAGTGAAAATTAGAGACATAGCCAACGAGCAGACATATCAACTAGGTTTCCTGGCAGGGGTCATCAGCAGAGTTGTTGCTTTCTCTTTATTCAAAATGTGTTGATTGTCCTCTGCTTTTCTTTTGGGTATTTCCAATGGTTCTGAAAGTTTTAAACGGAGTTGAAAACCTTAGATATTAGTAGGTCCCGCTCCCAATCTGTCTCCGCTACCTCCCACTCCTCCTGCCTTCTACACTCTCCTGGGTTAACGCTCTGGCCTTCGCGTCATCACACTGGCTCACCAACACTTCCGGATAATCTGGGAGATTTAATGATGTCTGACTTCAAAATAAGAATTCATATCAACTCCGTTTTGCTTCCACCTACCGCACTAAGGCCCATATTTATACTTTTTAAGCGCCGCATTTGCGTCATTTTTTGACGCAAAAGCGTGGCAAACGTACAAAATACAATTGTACTTTGTAAGTTTGCCCAGCATTTGCATCAAAAAGCAGCGCAAATGCAGCGCTAAAAAAGTATAAATATGGGCCTAACTGTCCAATGGATTTGCACCAAACAAGGCATGAAAGTAAAATGTTACGCAGAAAGTGTACTTTTTGGGGTTGGGAAAGTTTGTTGAGAAGTTTTTGAAAAATAAGTGTTTTAAAAACGTGGTGGCTAAATTTAGAAGTCATAAGTCAGTGATTCAGAACTTCTATTCATTGTATTTGAATGTTTTGCAAATATGATTGGCTGGTGAAGGACTATATAATTATTTTACCCTCTAGAAAATATCAAATTGATTTGGATCATAAATTTCTCTCTGTGGAAAATAAGAAACATTATGACTCTTCTATGACATTGGTCGTGGCTACTCAAAGGCATGGGAAACTTGAATGTCAGGCCAGGGAAAAACATAAACTACATGTGATCCATCACCCAATTTGTGAGTGTGACTGTCTGCATTTGAAGTGGATTTGTTTGCCGTTTGTAAAAAAAAAAATGACTAACATTCAAATTGGTTAACTAAATATAAATGAAAAAGGGGTGGAAGACAGAAAAGGACAGAAAAAAAATGTAGGGAGCAGAAATTGTGCTCAGCAGTAGTTAGCTGTCCATGGCGGGCTAGGCATAGAGCTGGGCCACAAGTCAGGTCCTGCAACCAGTGGGTAACAGGGCCAGGCTTGCAGTTATGGGAGTTAAATGCCCTATTTTGGCTGCAGTGTGTGTTTACAACACCCACATATCCGACAACATTATATGGCTGCCAGGAACATTACTCTGTTCCTGCTGAGCTGCAATTTAAAAGCACTGCAGTAAAATGTGTCAAGGAAAAACTGTTTTGTCACATGGGAATTCCTATGTTTTTATATTAATATGTCACACTAAAGTGTACTTTTTAAGACCAGAAGATGGGATATATTATATTTAAGAAAGTGGCACACTATAAATTTACAGCTAAGCCCTCACAGTGACTGAGAGCCTAAAATCAATTTCACTGTGTAGATTCAACTACACTTTCCATAGGACAGGTCTCCATGTGTTTGGAAAATGCTAGTAAACTCCTTCAAAGTTATTTCTCATTATATTCTCAGAATTTGGTTTAATTGTGAAGTCATATTTATGATAATTTGATTGGGAAGGTAATTTTGTAAAAAATGTGCTTTAGGTTATCTGAGCCAGAACTGGCTTAAAACTAGTCCTGCCATTACACTCCAAGAGTTAGAATGCACATCTTTGGCTGGGTTAGTTAACAACACTTGCTCAGACTACAGTGGCCCACCTTAGAATCTAAAAAGGAGTGGCTGCTGTTAACTGCTGATCCCTAAGCAGGGACTATCTATATGGGATGGGGAGGAACAATTGGTAGAACCTTAGAACTCTTTTGCTTTGGAAAAGCCAGTGATGGCCTTTCTTAGCCAGTCCACCCTGACAATGTATGTGTCACTATTAAGTGTCCCAGGACCACAGAGGGAGCATTTAGAGTGCCATGACTCATTCCAGTAGGGCCCAGTCCCGTTCTAGTTGCTACCAGTCAGTCAGGCACTTCAGAAAAAGGCCTTTTGCAACTTGTTGTATCTGTGTAACCACAGAGGTGGTCAGCCCACTGACCCTTGGAGTGCAATTCTTAGTCTTATTCTTGGTTACAAGTAAGAACAGGTTAAGCCTTTCACATCTCTGCACAGATCTCAAAAGCACGTCCATTCCTCTTCTATTCTTTTGCAGGTTCAGAAAATATTCTGACTAGCCATGTGTGAGGATAGTAGAATGTAACAATTGTTGAATTGGACTCAGTATTCACAGCACCTCCTGTATATATTTCCAAGGTTCACAACTCAATTATACAATTCACATCTTATCAAAAAATAACAAAATAAGTGCAGAATGCATTTTTATTTGTTTCCACAAATAATGTGGTTTGTAGGAACATGATGCAGTATACACAGTGCAGTAATAGTGCGGACGACATGCTTAGCCAGTGAACATATATAAAAAATCATAATAAAGACATGTTACAAATCCCAAGCTTGTTAGATAATTTGAAACAAATACAATCAGAGATAGTATATGTATTTCTACAATATTTCCTAATGAAACCAGTCACAAAACAGCCAAGGGTGGTGGTGCCAACTCTTCAACCCATGTCAACTAGTCGGTTCTCATCAGGACCTTGGTCATCTGATGAATGCACCTATGATAAAAGAGAAAAATAAACTAATTCCATGTCCCTACATTGCCGAATATACTGACCAACAAAAGAAGGTACTCACCACACTCTGTGAGAGCACAGGGGCACTAATAATAGTCACCACCAAACATTCAAATATCTGGGATGAGGGAGTCATTTCTTATTATCACATTGTACACATGTACACCCTACCTAACTTGCCTGAATATACTTTTCTCAGCCATAATGGCACACACAAGTTACATGCTCTTCATGAGTCTATCCCATTACCAATCTAAGGCAACCTATTAATCACTGACCTTGTGAGTATGACCTTAAGCAAGTTTGCACTGACTAATTGTGCCATAGGGAGATTCCAATATGCAAATTTTCACTTGACTGATGGTCATGTCAGTGCCCTAGTCCAAACCATCTATGTGCCAATATATGATTACCAATCTAGATGTACTAAAAACAACTATAAATGGACATTTAGATGCCAGGGTGTGTCCAACTACTATCTTGCTTGCTGTTGAAAGGCATGCATTGTCAGGACCATATATCACCCAAATTCACATAGAGGATGGGTTTTCCAGTAATCTACATGGGCCATTGAGTCCATTCTACTCTCTCACCTCTGGGTTCATCTAATAAAATAATGGTAATTGCTTGAGACCATTCTAACAATCTGTCCTGGTATCCAAATTAAAAAGAAATCCTGATTTCATAACCCATTACAGCCAATAGGCCAATTGCAGAAGCCTGTGTCCTGTCCATATTGCCACTATCACTAAAAGAAAAAATGATGCATGGCAGATGAATCCTGTTAAGATCTCAGTGTGTGCCCTGAACAATTAGACCACTGTAAAATGTCTGCTTCTTGGAAGTATAAGCCAAAAAAAAGAATTACCTATGATCCTGTGAAAGAATCAGTGAAGGAGAGTAACTTCAAACCACATAGGAGTCAATCAGCCTACACTAAATGATAACCATGAGCTCTTAGTAATGCTCCCCAATTCTTGCACTCTAGAAATGGGTAAAAACTGTTAAAACCAATTAACCCTTTTAAATATGTAACATGCCACAACAAATTAGTGAGTCCACGGGGTGGCACAATAAATCAATGAGGAATCACAGAAAATGGAGTACTCTCTGGCATTATTATCTCCAGTGCCTGCACCACACGAAAGACCCAATCAACCATCATGTAGCACAAGATGTAAAGTGTCTATCTGGAATCTGATTCACATTAAGAGTATTAATTCATAAACTGGGCTGGTCCAACTATATTGCATCAATACATCAGTCACAAACAAGGTCTCTGAATGGACTGCCATCAGAAAATGACATTTATTTGATCATTTCCCCTTCAGTGATATGTCTCTTAAACTCAGTCTTCAGTCCTTAGTGTGTTCTCAGTTTCTTTTCAGAACTCAGTAATACATATGTATATATTGATAAAGAAAAGATGAGATCGTTATAGTCTGAAAGTCCATAGCTGCAACACCTATAGCCTCTGTAGATCATAGAATAAACATAATTCAAACCCAATGTTATGATTTCGAACCAGTTCATTCATCTACTTTCTTTGATTTACAGCAAGGTGGAGATGTTGCTACGACTGTTGTCCATTGTCACTACGGCCACCATCTCCTAGCAAATGTTATTTTCTGTGTGTCCTCCTTTGATGAAGTGTTATATCAATGGGGCACTTTCATCCTTGTACTTGTTGTCTGATCTGTTGTTTTATCATCTGTGAAGTCAGATCCACATACTGTATATTAAAAACATTTAATGAACTACATAACATTCTGTGTGCTATAATTAGTAAATCTTCTGGTTTCAGTAACCAGTGTCTTGGCATTCAAGGCAAATTTATAAAAACAAAAAATGCAATTCCCACATTTTAAATGGCCTCATACATTTGGTATATCCCATAGTAGTCTAATGCCACTGTTGGTTTTTGTTTCTTTATGAGCTCCTATCACAACATCCTTAATGCTCAAAGTGGTGCCTCAGAACAAGTGTCTTTCAAAGATGGCCATTGTCATCTGATTATATTTTAATAAAATTGCTGACATGATTGAATGAGCTCATCATCTCCTTTATGCCGTTGAGACTTCTGTCTAGTTTTAAGGGGTCAATAGACTCAGTCTGAGAGAACCATGCCCACTTGTGTGCTCTGGAGATTTTCTTCAGGTAGCCTCTCTATCAATATAGTTTTCTGGACTTCTGATTTTCTGAAATAGTCCTCCTTCAGAAAACAACCTTTGCATAGTAAAAAGGTTGACCAAAGGGTAGGTTGTCTCTAATGGCCCAAGGGTGGTGACCGTTTTACCTCAGTAGATCATTTGGCTCTGTGGGTTTCTTTAAATAGAGTGGTGTTTAACATATATTCTTTATGTCTGATCAAGAGATTAGAGTAATTGCTTTCTTTCTTGATATGATTTGCTATAAACTTGATACCATTGCGTTTAATATTGAGCCAAATGATGAAGTCTAAAGGTTCTGCCTTCCACGAAGTAAATGTAAAATGAAAAAATCACTATTTACAGTATCAGATTCTCTCTGTAAGTATGTTACTTAAATGGTAGACCTTATTCATTTCGAATTTGCAAACATAGAGAATAGCTACATTGCAGCAAAACAGGCCCCAATCACTACCCCTATGATCTTCTCGTAGAACTCATTGTTAGATATTAAACAGTTTTTCTTGAGGGTGAATTTGGCTTACCCTACAATGAATCAATGTAATTCATTTCTCCTTTCTCAGGATCCATCACTCAATCTTCTCAATAAATGTTTGTGTACAGTCATTCCATGTCAAGAATGACCAGGATCTCATCCCTGTCATTGTAGGTCATCTATTCTATGTCATTGATTAATCACATCCAATTGATGCAAATTAGCTTACTGGAAATTCACAAAAACAAATGTTATTCTTTAAGTGTCACTTTTCCTAAACATTTTTTTAAAACATCTGACACGCCACTGAATTGGATGTTTAATAAACATAATGTAGCGTTTGAATTACTCTGGTGGCACATCCTATCCTAAACCAGAGACAACAGGGTTATGATATTTTTATTCTTTACAGTGAAAATAGTGTTCCGTGAGAGGAGATTTATATTTGTTCTGTCCGCAAGAAGGTGGAATTTTGATTAAAGAATCTACCATAGATGCATCCTTAGTGCATGATCTCACCAAAGTAGTAGACCACAGCAAATGATTTTAGGTTGCCTGCGTGGAGTTCTAGCTGTGCAGTGCTTCCTTTTTATTGCTTTTAGGGGTTCCCCTAAGTGAGTACTATTAATTTCTTCATTTCTCTGTGTTTCCACATTGGGTGAGATTTCACTACACTACCCCACTGCTTAAGAACAGCATTGTTGTTGTGCTGCAATTTGCGTATGCCCTAAATCATCCTGTCCCGATGTGACTCTATATCTAGCGGCAAGGGTTTAAACTTCATCAACACTATACATACAGACAATCCAAAAAGCATGATTGTGCAACAAGCTAAGGGTCACTAGGCCATTATGCCTTTGGGCTGGAAAATTCAGGGCAGTTTGTTGTTGTAATACACTTTCTTGTTCTTGTCACATTTGTTTATTGTTCACACTCTTTTTCAGTAGTTTCATTCACTCGGGACATGTTGCATTGTATGGGTGGGTAAGATATTTGATAAAAACTACTATGAAAATTGTGAAATGAATGGTGCCTTTATATTTGCCTTATTTGAGAACAGTAAGTGTTACTCACATTTCACAAATTATGATTAATGATACCAATGTGAGTCACTGTTGCCTTGAAGCAGTGTTTAAGGTCAGCCATTAGAATAAACCTGTTTGTTTCTCAAACCTACTCACTTTTTAAGGCAGATAAAGAGGTCTTAGATGCAGAAACGAATTTTGCTTGTATGCACCAAAATACAGAACTTTGGAAGTATTTTGTATTGCAGCTGTTTTCTTAGGCTCTTTTCCAGCTGACCTAAGGACCAACCCTTCCATACTGTCTTTTGAATGTCACCTAAAAAACTAATCAACTCTGAGTTTTTCTGAAATATCAATGATTAACTCTGGGTTCATTACTCACACTTTCCCAAATACCCTTAAACCCTAAATAGGGTAAAGTAGCACTAGTTAAAACTGTTTAATAAATAATAAAGGAGAGGATGCCAAAGGAATAGTGCTTGGGCTCAAATCTAGTAGAACCAACCTGAGCTTACGGGAATGTTCTCCAGGCATCACTAAAACCATTGCAACATAATGCTGGTTAAGACCATTTAAGGTGTGAAGATTGTCATGCAGAGTTCATTGACCTATCTTATTAAATGTGTGGATAGGTTGACTTTGTCAAGAAGTTAAGGTTCATCATTGTCATAGATCTAATCAAGGGTTTTGAATGATTTAATCTCCATGCTGCACTGGGGTTTCAACCCACACAAGCATCATCTTTAAAGGTGGCTCAGTTTTTTTCTGTTGGGTTGATTGCTGTTTTGTTCAAGGCACTCACCTGAATCCCAGGCGTTCCGTTGGAGCGTTGACAATTCCCCAATCCCGGTGACAACTAAGGTGATCACAATGAAGAGTACATTGCCCTCTCACTAGTTCTCAAGAGGATCAGCTTCTGCTTCATGGACTGCAGAATTGGACTGCCAGACCCTGGACTGAGTTTCGTGTTGGACTTCTGACTTCTCAAAATTCTGGTATCTTGGTTTTTAGGATTCTGGGCTGCAGAATAATTATATGTTATATAGTGTATTCTTTACATATGTTTCTATAAGGCTGAACCGGTCTCGTCCTCAAACGTCTGAACTCAAAAAATAATCAACTCAACTGAAGGGCTTGTTTGTCTTCTAGCGTAATCTCTTGCCAATAATAGTTTTGATAATCAGGGTAGCACTTGCTACAGGAAGTACATGTTGTACTAATGTCTGTCTAAGGGTACTCGGATTCCCAGCCAAATGATAAATCATGCTAGTTCTTGTTGTCATAATTTATTTAAAAGACAGAGCTCTGTTCTTTTCGTTGATTTTAGTGCAGCACATTGAGCAATTCATTTTTCTTTACCTTGAAGTGAAGTTGCTTGTTTGAAAACTTCAGAAGAGCCCAAACTGGGTGTTTTCACCTTTCTTATTTTCTCTGTTACAGGAAATATGGGATCATCAGCAGAAGATGGAATACGAGAGCCAGGACTCTGCAGGAAGCTGACCAGAAGGTGAGGATCACAGAAACTCAACTAGATGCTGTCCTGAGACGAGAAATGCTAGAACTCGACTGGAAGCTGGTCGGAGAACAAGGAACATTGGAACTCAACTGCAGGCAGGCTGGAGGACAAGGAACTTGGCTTGACTGGAGACAGGTGAGCAGAGCAATAGGCATGAAGCCAAGCATGCCCTCAGACTCACAAGCATCCTTAAATATTCAAATGTACACATGTGCCTTTTGGCAGTTGATTGCTTGTTAAGGAAATGAACAGTTATCCTCCTGATTAGGGAATATGTTCATGACAGATGAAGAGCACATGTTTTCGAAGTTAGAGTTGGCGCAAGTTTAGCAGGTGGGATACAATGTGCATAATCAACAAGCATTTGTTATTATAAAGGAGATATTTAATAAGCATTGGTTATTGCAAACTTGGTATTCAAGAATGTAATTAATATACCAAAATAAATCTGAATGTAGCATGTAACATCACCTTACTGTCATTGAGCTCTTGGATGTGCTACTACTGTACCTACAACAATTGCCCAGGTATTTCTAAATGATTTTCCCCAGCAGTGGCAGAGGGCGCTAGATCCAATGGCAGAGCAATCCAACAAAGTTTGCTACATTTCTTGTTACAAAAGCTACCTTAGTTGATATACAAGAGTTAGCTACTAAAGTGATTCCACTTTAGCAGGACGAGCAGATAGAGGACAGTATAGGGAAAATTGGATTTAAAACGATTGGTAAATAACAAAAATATGTAGACTATTAGTTATAAGGCAGTTGGTGGAGCAGGGTTTTTTTGTAAATATTTAGTATACGTTGTAAATCTTACCAACACATACAGACGGAATTCCCCACTCTTACTGGGACCAAGGTCAATCATCCTTTGCCATTTGTAAGAATTAATCATGAACTGTAAATCATAATCAATTTATACAACAGTTTCATTTTCAATTTTGTGAGTCCATGATGAGAGTTTGTGTAACTGTCAAAGCTTTATTTAAAATCTTTTACTAAGTAAATCGTTATTGATCATCGTTAGAGATAATCAGCCAATTTATCAATACAAATCATTAACATCAAATATCAAGTTTATAGCAAATATAATTGCAAAAGTGTGCGTTCGATAAAGGGAAAGTCCCTACCCTAAGCTATGGCGAGTGACAGAAAAGCATCAGTCAGAACCCATAACCAGCACCAAATCGGAGAGATGAAAGCATGAAACTTTTAACATAAAATATCAAATAAGAACTTCCCATAAAGAGAGGTTCAAGAAACTCAGTAGAGTCTCAGAACAGCACAAATTCAGGCAGGGGAAATAGAGGCCCTCTTTAGAATGAATCCCAGAAGCATCTGCAAAGGGCTTTGCAAAGAATCTGGAATTAGAGTGTTTCTGTCCTACTCTAGGAACATACATTTTCATCAATTCTTTATGTCTGTAGTTGCAACAGTTAGTAATAGGTACTGGTTGTCTCATCTAGTCAGCTCACAGTGTCGTCATGGGAACAGGAAAGATTCTGTCATATAAGCAGTCAAAGGAAAAGGCGTGCAGATATTAAACCTTTAGATAGAAACATTAAATGAAACATTTAGCAAGTCGAGGTAAGATTCCCTCCATTCCCAAAGTGCAAGACAAAGCAGTTAATGGTTAGGCCTCTGCATTACAATATGAGGATATGGGTGTCTCTATCATCTAAACTAACAAACCTCATTCTTCGTTCTACAGAAATTAACTAAACACTCTAATAAATTATTCTATTCTATATACTATGCCTATGGGAAGGTCAAATTATAACCCTTTATATTAAGTTATTCTATCTCAACACATTTGTGCCATTGAAAGTTTAACATTTCACATTCCTGAACTAGGCCAGAATTTTCTGAAAGAAAAGAAAAATGCATTCTACAGACTTTCTATCTTAATACACATTGATGTGAAAGCCTAGTGTTCTCACTTGCATTTAAAATGCAGCTTTTTGTCTCATTTCTCAACATTATTTCTGCATTTTATTTAACATAATTTTCATTATTTAGAATGCCTTATCAACCTCCCCCATCTGATAGTTTCTAACATTACAAATTATTCACAGATAAACTCACACTTAACTCTTATCTTCAGTTGAGTCTTGTCTTTTTCTTGTAAAATGTTTTCTTTTAGTTTATTGTTTTCTTTAATACATTCACTCAATTCTAAATCTTTATCTGTTTGTTTCTTTCCCTGTTCCTTTTCTTTTGCAATATCATTTTAAGAGACTTGTATACTCGTAATGTAGTCAGGAAACAGTGATGAATATAGGTACTAATATAACTTTGAGCATTCCACCTCCTCCTGGTTTAATCCAGTTGCCCATTGCAGAAACAACCTTTCTGATACCTTTTACATTTCTAATGTTTTCTAAGGGTTCTAAGTCAAACTTTATTTCAGAAAATGTTTTTTGCACATTTTACTTTTGTATTTTTCTTGTCAAATACTTATTGTCAGCAATTTTCTGTCTTCAACATCTTGCAGACTCCATATTTCTCTGTCAGTAAAATGTCTAAGGCTTATCCGTCGTGCAAACCCATTGATCTAACAGATACTCATTCTGTGTTTTCAACTAATAAAGCTTGAGATGTAGTATTTGTTGTTTTGTCCACTATTGTTGAAAGCTTCCTAATCTTTTCATCATTTAGTGTCACTCCTAGTGCTGAAATAATTGCTCCAAATAAGTCTTACTCTAAGTGTGTTCCTTCATCAACGCTACATGCATATCTGTGTGCAGGTGTTGTCAAAGCATCTAAATACTGTATATGGTACATTTTCAGAAATAGCAAACCTAAACAGCAAATACCCTCTAATTCAGAAGGTAATCTGAAATATGCATTCTTGCTACAGATCCAAGAATAGTTGTATTGTCTCCCTATAAAACTTGGCATGAAACTCTTGATAATTCAAATGTTTGGTCACAGTTACTATTTCCTACATGTCTCTTTCTACTTTCAAATCTTGTTTTGAAAACACATATTTTCCCCTTATACCTCCTCTCTAGCTTTAATCTTGGATGTCATCTTTCTTCTATATTCATCTTCTTCCCTTTTCTAAATATTCTTCAAAATCTCATCATTTTTCTTCGTACTACATGCAAAGTGTGTTCTTCTCTCCTCTAACCTCAATATAAAAGGTTTCTCTAATGGACTCATTAAGCAGGTTAGATTATTCTTGTATGCCTGAACATTGCCAATGAGAAGAAAATGTCTAAAATAAGGCCAATCTGCCTCCATTTTTTACCTGTGGTTATACATTCACGCTCTTCTGCAAAACCACTTTTGAAAGAATCCTGTCAAAGTGAGAAGAGTAAAATTCAAAGTGCTGTTGCATATCAACTAAGTAAAATACTGCATGAAGTAGCATATGAAAGAGGAATACGATGGTATGCCACCTCCTCATCAGCCGATGAAGGTAAGCCGCACACACACATAATTATCCTGAACATCTAAAGCTAGTGTCTAATCTTCAACCAATCTAGAATAAATATTTGTTGAGTAATCTTCTTTCATGTTATTTACAAATGAGGTATTCATCTCATCCTCATCGATGTCAGGAACAGATGCTGTTTTAGTAAATGACAACACACATTTCTCTTTCTCTGGTATGAAGTGAATCAATAATAATACTATAGCTAATAAAACTACTAATACAAATGTAATACCCATTAAAATCCTGCAGCTAGCTCTGGTAGAACACACATATTTGTCTGAAGTCATCTCTTTTAAAACAGGAAGTGTAGCAGCAAGTGCTAATTCTTTGCTTTCAGTTACTTAGTCCACAGTCTTTATTTTTCTTCTTTTTCTGTGTAATTCAGTTAGTTTCTTGCAGCTTTATTTACAGCAATATTCATATAGTCATCCTCATCCCTACTCAATCTTCTTCTAATATCTCTCTATACCTACACTTCTACTGCAGCCTTCGGCCTAAGTAAATCTTGTTAACTAATTTTGCTTATGAATTTATCATTTTTTATTTCAGTCTATTAGCAGTTAATTCAAATGTGTTTTCAGCAACAGTTCCCTAACTAAATTCAGGACAATCTCAAGGTGGCTAAGGTAGTTCTTTGTTCCAGTCAAGTATATCTGATATTGGAATATTTAGCACTTGGCTCACGTAATAAGGGGAAGATTTATGGAAAGTGGTGCTACACCGAGTGCAGTGCCACTTTCCCTGTGCCACTTAGCACCCCCCTATCGCTATTGATGTACTCTGCAGGAGTAGTGCCAAAATATTGACGCTACTCCTGCATAGTAAATAGGGCCCCATTCTAAAGAATGGAAGCCCCCTTTTAATGCCATTTTTCCGGCTCCCCTAAAGGGGGAATGCACCCTTTGTATACCTTATGCCTGGTGCAGGCAGAATATAGCTGAAAGGGTTACAGAGTGGTGCAATGCATGCATTGCACCGCCTTGTAAATAAGGTGTGTGGATTTCGGCCTTGTTGGGACACATTAACGTCAAAAATAATTACGTTAATGTGCTGCAAGGTGGCGCCAGGGCATTATCAATGTGCCTTTAAGTCCCTGACACTGCTTGATTCTGTCTCCTCAGCAGTAATTGGCAGGATGGATCCAACTGACACACTTGACTTCAGTTTCTTGCGACTGTAGGGTCTTGGCCATTTAGCAGTGTGGATATTTCTTTTTTGTTCTCAATTCAGTACTTTTTCCTTCTCCTGGATCTTCTTGTTGCTCTGGAGGTGTCTCAACTGTTACTTTAGTCTGAGTTCTTGCTTCTCATCCTTCTACACCAAGAGCTCCATTGCTACTTTGTGAAATATCCAACATGGGATTTCTTCACCTGTCTTCATTTCTTCACCCCTTTTTCTTCTTGCTGTTGTGCTACTTGCTGTTTTGCTCCTTTTACTTGTGTGGCTTGTACAGGTTGCTGTAGTACAGTCACAGATGTTCTCAGTTCTGGCTCATAGAACAGTATTTCTTCATTCGGCTCTCTTGTTCTCTGAAAATGCGAGGCATGCACCCAATTTGGCACTCCCGCACAATTTAACATCAGTGTTTGTGATTAATATAATCTGGTAGGGGCTTTTCCACTTAGACAGGATTTTCTACTGTGTTTCCTAATGAGTAGGCAAACCCCTTGGTTCAAATCATGACACTTCTCTTGATGGCGATTTGCAGTGACAGCTTCAATCTCATGACAGAATGCACCAAATCAGCCAATCCTTTGGAGTAATCAAGCACCATGTCATCTGTTATGTTCACAAATGCATTTGCAGGTACAACAGGTATTCTCAGGCTCTTTACAAAAGGATCTTGTTATGAGATAAACCTGTATTCTTAGCTATATACTCTTTGTCAACACCAAAGGTGAAGCCTTAGGCCATTTCCATTGATTGTTCTGTTGAATTGCTCGACTATACCAGAAGCTTCCGGTCGATAGTTTCAATGCAACTTCTACTCTACTTGTAATGCTGTACACAATATCTTAAGGATCTTACTGTAAAGTGAGTTCCTCAATTTGACTCTAAAGAAACTTGCATTCCATGCCTTGCTACCGGTTCTCTTATCAGCAGTTTAGCTACAGTGAGACTGTAATTTCTCCTTGTTGGGGAGGCTTCTACACATCAACCAGGACATAACCAGGACATTTCTCAGCCAGTTACAAACAGGCATTTCAATGAAGCCCATCTGCATCCCATTGAAGGGACTACTTAATCTCCCTACATGATTCAATGTAACCAGTGTCCATTTCTTTATATTAATTTGTTGGCATATTATAAAATGGTGACCCAATTCTCCTACGTGCATCCTGAATCTGGAATTAAACCATTTTTTGTCTAAAAGACCTGGTCATTGCATAACTTCCCAAGTGTGTGGGGCCATGAAAGTGTTGTGTTATGGGAGATAGTAAACCATCAGCCAACACTGGTCTGCTGAAATCCAAAAATTATTTATGTCAGGTCACTCACCTGGAGAACTTGCCCGCAGAGACAATATTGGACCCTACTTTCTCCCAACACAACGCCTGACCAAGGAATGATAACCTTAAATAAGGTGCTGTTCTAGGAGGGAAAGGGGTCAGGAAAAAATAATGAAGGACACAAATACTTGCACTCCCTGAGTGGTGTCTAGCTCAGTATGCTGTTCTGGAACACACCAAGGCCCATATTTAAACCTTTTTAGCACCGCGTTTGCGCTGGTTTTTGACGCAAAAACAGGGCAAACTTACAAAATACCATTGTATTTTGCAAGTTTGCGCCACTTTTGTGTCAAAAAGCGGCACAAACGTGACGCTAAAAAAGTATAAATATGGACCCAAGTGTCTTCCTCTTTCGGGGTGTACAGGACAGTCAACTAAAGGGTAGGAACACATACACTATATTAGCATTGGCACGCGTTAACAGAGTTAGTTCAAATAACATTGGAGCAAAGAAAGTACATACACTCAGAGATGGTTATAACAACATAGAAAATATGTACTACATTGTCCATTCCTTTTGTGAACTTTGGATAACAGTTCACAGTTTTTTTCCCTGGCAGCATGTTAAGTCATATGTTCTTGTTATGTGACTGTTCTTTATTTTGCATTCTCTTTTCTTCTTTAAAGGTTTGCAAATTGTCTCTTGAACTTCCAGCAGATAGCGTGGAATTCTTATGCCTGGATTATTCACAGGTCTTGAAGTGTTTTTATTTTTGAAGAATTGTTGCGATGAGAAACAAAGAATAGTGAACTAACCTTGTTTACTCTTTCCTTTATTTGCAAGTTACGCTTTCACATGTGAGAATGACCCACGGGCCAGATACTGAATGGCTGAAGCCGCAATAATGATTTCCCACCGGTGCTCACAGTAGATCTCTTTGGAATGCAGGAATCAGAGAAGTGCGAGGAGCTGCTCAGAGATGTCTTTGGGGGCACAGAAGTCACCAGGTCAGGCTAGGAAGGTTGATTCAGGGAGAATAGGGTGCGATGATCCAGGATGGGAGTGGGAGGGATGATAAGGGTTCTATTTCCGGAAATAAAGCCAAGCGCCTGACTGGGGTTTGATTGAGTATTTATAGGTAGAAAGTACTTTCTAGAAGGGCACATGTTTCACTCTGGAAAGTCTCTGACTGGAAAATTCCTGTATTGGTGGCACATAAATCACTTTAGAAAGTACCTGTCTGCAGCCACTCTAGAAAAGCCCTGACTGAAAAGTCCCTCTGTGCATGCACATGGATAATTATCAAGCACATAAACAATTACAATAACAGAAAAAGGGTAATCATTGAAGTGAGACTTGTATAAACGTGGCACAAAAACATGAGGCCTTTTAGTCAAACCTAGGGACAATTACAAGCATATAGAACCTTGCAAACATGAAGCTAACGTAAAGGTTTGGTATAGGCAACAGTGATACCACACGTAGCTCAAATCCATAATCTAAGGTGTGTGAGACTGAGGAGCAGCTCCATGATTTATTAAGCGATGGGTCGCGGAACAAAAGGTACATGGTTGGGCATGGGAATTAGTGATCGTAACAGTTTGTTTTGTTTCCACATCCTGCTCCTATTCAATGCTGCTGTTCTTCTTCTGTGACATTTTCCTGCAAACCTTTTAATATATCCCAAGTGTCATCTATAGACATCAACATCGAAAAGACAGTGCCCTCTAGAGATTCATCTCTGAATGTTCTATCAAATGTAGAGACCACAATTGCAGAATGTTGTGCCAGTTCATCAGCATATTTGTTGCCAACTGTGACATAACCATTGCCATTCCTGTGAGCTGCATATTCAACAACAGCAATTTCATTTGGGAGCTGAAAAGCTTCCAATCATTTTCCCACATGCTCACCATTGTGAATAGGTGAACCAGATGATGTCATAAAACATTTTTGTAATCATAAGTTAACAAAATCATGGACCACACCAAAGCCATACTCACTATCTGTAAGTATAGTCACTCTCCTTTGGGCTGTTGAACTGCAAGCTCTGGTAAGGGCAAGCAATTCAGGAACTTAGGTAACACCTTGAAGTCAAGAGGCTTCCACAATGTCTTGGATTGTGCAAACAGCATAAGATGCTCTCAAAGAACCATCATTTGTTCTCAAACAAGAGCTATCAACGAAAAGCACAAAATCAGGTCCAATGAAAGGCTCACGTTTTATGGCAGGTTTTGGATTAGTGCATTGTTGGAAAATGGGTTATTGGTAGGGCACGTAGGTACCTACACCTAGCAACAAGCCACTAACCTCCACATAGGTACAGTTAGGTCTCAGTAAATTAATCCCAGCTCAACCCTTGGTAGCTTGGCAACGAGCGTCAAGGCTTAACTTAGGAGACAAAGTGTAAAGCATTCAAATATCACAAAACAGTAATTAAATAAAACACGGGAAACAGTTTAAAAATCCAAAACCAATTTATAAAAATAGTTTATATTTTTATCTTTAAAATGACACAAAAACGATTAAAATCGGTTCAGGGGAACCGGAGATATGAATTTTTAAAGAATTATTACTTTTCGAGCGCTTAGAAACAAAAAGTGCCAATTGGGTCATCTGGTTGCACCTCGACCGGGGCAAAGTCAAACTTTCAGGCCGACCGCGATGGAGCCCTGCTCGGCTACAGGTCGCGGGAGGCCTTGGTTAAAAAGTTACCTTCTGACTTAGTCTTTATTTTGAAGTTTTTCTTCACCGGGACGAACCTGCCAGTTGAATCCGACCTCCTGGAGCCCTTGTCCGGATACGCGATGTGTGTTTCCTCGGTGGAGACTTTTACCTTCGGACTTAGTCGTTTTTTCGAGATGAAAATCCTTCGACCGGGGTAAACCTGGATCTTGATCCGACGTCCATGGAGCCCTTCTCGGATACGATGGCTGGGAGGTCCCGGTCAACTTTTTACGTTCGGACTTAGGGGGTTATTCTAACTTTGGAGGAGGTGTTAATCCGTCCCAAAAGTGACGGAAAAGTGACGGATTTACCACCAGCCGTATTACGAGTCCATTATATCCTATGGAACTCGTAATACGGCTGGTGGTATATCCGTCACTTTACCGTCACTTTTGGGATGGATTAACACTCCTCCAAAGTTAGAATAACCCCCTTAGTCTCTTTTTTGGATGTTTTTCTTTACCGGGACGAACCACGAAGTCAGGCCGGGTCGCGGTTGAGGCAAGCCGGCTAGAATTTCCGCGGCAGGTCGGTCCCTCTCTGGAGCTTTTTTCCAAAAATTCTCAAATCTTTTCCAAACTTCTGGGGCTTCACCCAGATGTTCTTTTAAGGTTCTTTTGGGGTCCACAGCTCACCCCAAGGGTCCAGAAGTTCTGTGATGGTCCTTGGGGGGTGCGGACTTCAACTCCCAGAATGCACCTGGCGCAAACTCCTTTTTGGCCACTGGAGAGTGGTCAGCTGGTCGCTTTCTTCAGGAGTTGGTGCAGGGGACTCTGGTTTAGCAATTTTTCACCTGTAGCAAACAGGGAGTCCCTCCTTGAACCAGTTGAAGCCAGGCAAAGTCCTTCTTGTGGTGAAGCCCAAGTGTGCAGCTGGTGCAGTCCTTCTGAGTGCAGGGTCCAGGTGCAGGCCAGGGGTCCAGCAGGGCAGTCCTTCTTCTCCTTAAGTTCTTTCTTCTTGAAATTTGGTGGGGATCTGAGGCGTGGGTGCAGGTCTGCCAGTTTTATCCTTGCTCCTGGGTGAAAAGCAGGGGGGCCCTGGTTCTCCAATCAGGGACAGGATCGTCCCCCTGTGATGACCACTTCCTGGGGAAGTGTGGCAAAAATCCATCCCAGAAGGCAACAGTCTCTAAAAATCCAACATGGATGAATCTGATTTTTGGAGGTTACATCTGGCTGAGCCCAACCACTGGTGTGGCTAAAAATCATAAACACACCCCTCTCCTGCCCTCTCCTAATCTAATCAAGGGGGCACCTAATTGTCTGGGGTTGCAGGATGTGGGGGTGTTGCTGGGTGCTCCAAATGTCCTTCTCTGCCTTTGAAGACCAGTTTGGCAGCCCTCCCCCTTCCTGCCTCACCATCTGCTGAGGGGAGATTCTCTCCCCCAAGCACATTCCTTTGTGTGAAGTCAGGCCACTTCACACCTCATCAAGGTAGCCTGGCAAAAGCTGCTGCAGGCTGGCCAATCAGAGCACAGCAGCAAAAACAATGCAGAGCTGAAATTGGCAACTTTTTAGGTAAAGTCTAAACTTTTTACCTGAACTAGTTATATTAAATCCAACAACTGGAACTTGTAGGATTTATTACAACAATTAATTTGATACCAAATTCTTGGTATGCAACATTTAAGGAGACTTTAAAATTTAAAATAAAGTCTGCCCATTCTAGCCTATGAAGGCCATTTACTTCAATGAGGGAAAAACAAATTTGGCTGTTTTTACCTCACCAGGGCTTATAAATCTATTTTTATAAAGTCCCTGCTTATAGTTACATGGCACCCAGCCCTAGGGGCACATAGGGCACACCTTAGGGGTGACTTATATGTAAAAATAAGGTAGTTTAAGACTTTGGAAGTACCTTTAATTCCAAAGTCGAATTTGCATATAACTTTAATTTAAAAGCAGCCAGCAAGGCAGGCTTGCTTTTAAAATGACACTGGGCACCTCAGCAGTGCACCTAGGTGTGCACCACCTATGCTGTGGTCCCTAAACCTACATGCCCTACCATATACTAGGGACTTATAGGTAGGTTAACTTAGCCAATTATAATTAGCCTAATTTGCATATCCATTTTACACAGAGCACAGGCCCTGGGACTGGTTAGCAGTACCCAGGGCACCATCAAAGTCAGGAAAACACCAGCAAAAAGAGGAAAATGGAGGCAAAAAGTTATGGGGCCTCTGCAATCAGCCCTGTTTTCTCACATGCATCAATCCATGGTATCTAGACAATCATGCTTAAAATCATCAAAATGTTCATTTTTTTCAGGAAGAGGCATCAAAGTCCTAGGATTCAGAAGCTGGCACCCTGTCAATGTTATGTTGTCAGATGCAAGAGTTTTCTGCTCTTATTTGGTTAATCTGGAATTAGTCATATCCTGGGTTTTGGTTCTGGTAAACAAGATCTCAACCGAGTGAGGGACCACAACAGTTAACAGTTAAAGGGTCTCCTAGCACTATACTTTCACACCTCTCTAGACTGATACTCACAGCCACTGCTGATTTCAGACAACCAGGCAGCCCTGCAGCGAAGGGGTCAGGGATACTTGAAAAGTGGGTCACAAGCCTTCTTCCTTCTCTGTGTAACTGAGTAAGCACTGAGAGAGCATGGCCCTCTGTCACACTGCAAAATAATATAACTCTCTTGGAATAATATGCTATTCCTAGTGTTGGGGCACCCCAGAGACTTTCTCACCGCTCTAGGAATGTTTTCAGACATTCGTTGTCCCAGAGAAGCAGATCAAGCTGATCTCGGTGCATCTGCGCCAGTAAAGGCATAATCACTAAGGAAAAGATAGGTATCTACTTTCTATAGTAGCCAACTATTCCCAGAAACATTGTGACTTCTCTTTGAAATTTTGGAGGACCCAGCCTTAGAATAGTCTCTACTCTCTCTCATGACACTTTTCTCATTACTTTTTCAATAATATGTTCCAGATATTGGACATTTTTTTCAATAGTACTGCGATTTTCACAGGGACACTTGATGTCCATTCTCAGCTAGGTGATTTAAGAAAGCAATGATATCCTGTTTACAAGCTTACCTAGTGCTTGATGCCACAAGCATGTCATCAATGTACTGTAAAAGGACTGAATTACAAGGTATCTGTAATGTTTCAAGATTATTCTACAGAATCTGATTAAAGGTTGAAACATTCTCCGTATACCCTTGTGGGACTCTACATCATGCTAAGACTTTCTCTCAAAACACAAGTGAGAATAGGAACTGGTTATCCTCATGCAATGGAATAAAAAAGAATCCTTACAAGGGTATATGACAGTGAACCAGTCTAGTATGCACAAAATTTGGCAAAGTGTGGTGGCTGGATTTGATACCACAGGACAAGATGGGATTGTAATGTTATTAATCTTTGACTAGTCTAAATTTCCCATTAAACTTCTGTAATCCAATAATCAGTGAGTTGCATGGACTCCCTATTATCGCCCTCAAAATTCCTTTCTGAAAAAAGTCTTCAATTATTGGTGTTATCCATACTACTATTTCTGTGGTCCTATGATATGGCGGTGTCCCTGAAAAAATTGCATTGGGCTTGGCTATGATTCACACCCATTCCACACCTTTAATTAGTATGAGGTCTTTCCACATTTCTGGATTTATAGTCTCTCAAACCAGGGGAAAATTCCTCTGCAGTTCTCATTGGGTAAAACCCTACAGCATTTAATCAACCTAACTTAAACTCCACAACCTCACCATGAGTTTGAAACTCAACTCAATTACGAGTGCAATAGATTGTGCAATCTAACTTGTACTACAAATCACTTACCAGCAGGTTTACAGGACTAGAGTAATGCCCTACAAACTGGTGATTTTCTTCAAAGGAAGCTATTTTTACAGAACTTCTTTTGAAACTGGATTTGCAATCTGTTTATTGGTAACTGCTAAAACTTGGACCTTCTTTCCAGAGAGGGGTAGATTTGGCACTTGTGCTGTTCTGAGAGTAGAACCTGTAGTTCCAGTGTCAATACGAAATGACACTTGGTGGCCATTCACCTCACCTTCTAGAAATGTCCACTCTGTTCTACCTCTAAGACTACCAAGCACACAATCTGCCACCCTTCTCAGGCACTATCATTGTGACATATCAGACTAAAAGCTCTCAGTCTCAATCATATGGAATTTCTGAATTTTGTTCTGGTTCAGTACCTAAAATGTATTTTTATTTACTCGGGGCACCTGGTTCATGTTTATTTTAGGATTTCCCATGTGCTGTTGAACCATTGAGGATTGTGGGACCTGCGTTATTGGAACTTGACTTTGCACTGGCACTTGCATTTGTTGAACAGGTTCATTTTGCATTTGTATTCGATTTTCTCCTTGCATCTGATTATTTGTCTACACTCCCTCTTCTAATGCCCAATTTGTTAAAGAAGTGACAATGAGTCATTTTCTTCAATGCTGCAACATCCACACCTGTATTTGAATCAATCAGAACTCCTCAACCTCTATCCTGTGAAGCAAGCATACCTCCTTGAACACCTTCTATGCAGCTTGAAACCCAACATCTTACATGTCATTTTAATAACCAACACTTTGCATTGTACCAATATTTCCTGCAAATGACCGATTCTGAAAACCTTTGTGAACCATTTTTGTTTGTGCCAGCATGAACCTTTCCATGAGCTTTTCTGCCTCATTTCTGTTCATCACTACAATGCTTTGCTCATTTCTGAATCTCATCCAACAACTTTGTCTGTCAACACATCACATACTGCTGTATATGCTGAATAATACCTGGTCTGAAACCAAGAAGAAACTGTGAAATAAAGAACCCCGTATAATTCAGCTCAAGATGCTTTTGCTCTGTGTGCTGCTGAAACACCTTCAGCAAATTCTCATAATCCTTATACACAGACACTTCCACCTCCTGCTGAATTTCAACATCCCATACCCCAAGTATTTTGTAGGAACTCAGCATTTCAAGAATGTAATCACCTCATTGTATTTATCCATCACAGTAAGTGATGGTGCATGAGTGCGAGAATCTCTCGGTGGCTCTAATCTGGCCAATGTACTGCAGTTTTACATTCAAATCACAGATCATTTGGAACATCAGTATCAAAGAATGCATTCAAATCAATCCACAACACTTAACAAACCTTTCAACCTTTGTTTGCCACTGCATAGGGTTTTCTCTCAGCTTGGGGAAACTGTCCGTAAATGATGCATCATCTCCCAGGCTCCTAGACACATGAACATGCTCTCCACCTGATATTTCTCTTAATGGAGAAGCCGAAGCTTCTGCCTCATCTCAGGGACCTGATGGCTTTCTCTTTACTTCAGCCACCTCTGTTGGTTTCTTTTTCTATTCATGTTTCTTTGTCCACTTGCTTTCTGATTTTTTAAACCCACTCCATCTGCATACGCACTTCACTAATTCATTAACATGCAATCGCATTCCTGAAGAATTCATTCTCTCAAAGGAATCCTGAAACCTTTCTGCAATGGGTGCTTTTTGAAAGACCAAGTTTATATTTGCTAATTCAGTTAATTTGCATGTGCATCTGCATCTTGCCTGGTAATTTCTTTGCACAAATAAATTGTTTATTTTTGTTGGTACTGCTAAGTGTTCCTTTCCAATTCTATTTTTAGTCTTGGGACATTGAGTGGTCTTTCTTTTTCTGCACTCTGACTAGTACTCATGCTTTCTGCACTCTCAGATTTTGTATTTTTCCTGGCAGCTTCCTCAAAACATGGGGGAAAAATCTAATCTTCAAACAAATTGGTTTCACCTTGTGCTGTATGTGTCATAAAGAAAAACATCCTTTCCATTAACCCTTTGTACGCCATGGACGTAATGGGTACGTGTGTGGTGGCACCTCTCAGGTGCCTCGGACGTAACCATTACGTCCGTGTACAGGCCATCGGGGGAAGCGCAAGCACTCCACCCGAAGGCCGCCCCTCTGGTCAGGGTTGGAAGGGGAATCGCTTCCCCTTCCAGCCCCACCCTCCGCCCCCATGACATCAGCACGCAATGGCATTATGACATCATGTAACAGTGCAAAGACGTGCTGGAAGCCATTTGCTTCCAGTGCATTGACCAGAAAGGAGGTAATTTTTACCTCTGGGGGAGGGGAATCCCTCTGAAAGAGGCAACGAGGGAAAGGAAAGGGTTTTCCTTTCCCTCGATGGAATGCCCACTAGACACCAGGGAATTAGTGTGTATGTGTGTGTGTGCGTGTGTTTTTATGGTGTGGGAGAGCGACCCCTTGGGCAAGGGTCGCTCTGCATTGGGGGGCAATGTATTGTTCACCATTTTTGTTATTTTTAGCTGATCTGCCCCGAAGTGGGACAGAAAGCCACTAGAAACCTTGGATTGTTTATTTTTTTGCTGATTATTTTTTGTGTTGGGGGGTGACCCCTTGGCCAAGGGTCATCCCCAAGGGGCAAAAAGCACTTTTGGGCAGTTGTGCCCCCCTGTGGGCAGATAGGCCTATTTTTTTTAGGCTCATCTGCCACCAAAGGGGACAGAATCCACTTAGCACCAGAGATCATGTGTGTGTGTGTGCTTTGTGTGGGGGTGGCCCCTTGGGCATGGGTCGCCCCCGATGGGGGCAATATAATCTATGCCATTTCTGCACCTGTTGGGGGCAGATTGGCCTACTTTTTTAGACCCTTCAGAAACCATGAAGACGCCAGGGATTTTAATTTTTTCTTTCTTTTGTTTTGTTTTTGTGTTGGGGGATGCCCCTTTGGGCAAGAGTCGCCCCCAAGGGGTAAAACGCACTATTGGGCAGTTCTGCCCCTTGGGGGCAGAGAGGCCTATTTTTTTTTTTTTTGGCTCATCTGCCCCTAAGGGGGGCAGAATCCACTTAGTGCCAGGGATCATGTGTGTGTGTTTGTGTGTGTGTGTGCTTTGTGTGGGGGGGTGGCCCCTTGGGCAATGGTCACCCCCCAAAGGAGGCAATATATTCTATGACATTTCTGCCCTATTTTTTTTAGGCCCATCTGCCCCCAAGCAGAGAACACTAGACACGAGGGAAAATGTAAAAAATTTTGTTGGCAGGGTGTTTGTCAACTGGCGAAGTATTTGCATTTATGATAATAAAAGTTTATTTCTCCTTTTTGTTCTAGTTCAAAGCTTTTGCTTCCTTTGCTGTGGCTTGTTGCAGTTTTGGCAGTGGTTGTCCTGCGGTTTGCGTAGTTGCATGATTTAGGTAAGTAAATACATTTACTCCAAAGGTGTAATGTTGCCATGCATGAATGGCATGTTTGTAGTGTCGTAGTTTGGACTCTTGCTCTGGACAAGACTGCTGGTTAAAGGATGACAGTACTTTTGCTTGTAGGCGACTACGCCTTTCCTACAACAAATCTCAAATGTTGTCCCAACCTTACCGGCTCACTAGCAGCACCTCACCAGAAACATAATAGTAAAAGGTGATTTGTGGCAGCCTCTACGCATGGACTCGAGAGTAAGACATCTCAGGGAGTGTCGTGGTTAAACAGAGATTACCCCTTTCTCACAGATATATCATGTCTCATACAAACACAGGCAATGACAAAGATGCAGTAAAGTTTCAATAGTTTTTATTCAACATAACTGCAATTTGCGATAAGTTTCATGGGCTGCAATGATTAGGATAATGAATAATGCAAGGAACAGAATTGAGAAAAAGAGAGTCATTAGTACAAAGACCCCCACCATCTTACAATGCATAGAAAAGACATACGAGATGTAAAATGCTCTAACACCCTAATGTGAAAAGCCTAACCTCCTACCTAAAAGTGAGCTGGGTTTGTTAAACCTAATCTGTCAATGCCATGTCCATGAGAGGAGCCCCCACCCCTTGTTACCTTGGAATGAGGTATCTATCTCAGACTCCACAGGGACACGAAGACTGGGTCAGCGTCAAGACGACTGCAGCATCAATATCAGCGATGCTGGCGATGCCCTCTGGTCGGAATCCCTCTGATTATCTGTCTAAAGTGTGATATATTTATACAGATCTACAAGGACCCCAGACGTAGGTGTGTTCCCAAACAATAGATAACAGTCATGCTTGGGACGGCAATTAATATAAACAATCCCTCGAAAGTATAGAGAGGGAAAATCCCTAAGTGTGAACACCTACTGTTTGTTGGTCTTTGTTGCTTGATCCTAATACCTTAGCGCAGTGACACTGATATTGTAACTCATAACAAGTGGCCTAACTATAAACAAAGTCAGCCATCTTAGAAGAATTAAATAATTAAATGGGCTAAGACAGAGCAAGCTAAGTAGGTTAAAAGTCACTAGGTGACGGGGGCACAAGCCTGCAAGCTGAAGGCTAAGCTAACTCCTGTTATCCCATCAAAATGAACTAGGGTTCACTACACCCTCCCCATTGCCATAACAGTTATGACGAAGGTACAGGAACCCAGTCTAAAATTGCTCTGAACTAAAAGCTAAAAGCATAAAAACAAGCTAAAAAAATCTTTAAAATATGTTAAAAGATATTAAAAACAAATCTGCTAAATACACATACAGAGATGTTAATGTCAACCATGACAAGCACAGCGTGCCAAAGCAAGTTAATGTAAATGCATTATTTTGAATTGGGAATGGCAAGTCAATTCATCAGTTATTTGCGGTACGCATGATCTTGAAGAGTGTCATCGAAGTCACCAACCAAGGACCTAAAAAATGAGTCAACATCATCTGAAGTCAAATCGAGTGCTGGACGGACAAACGGATCCACAGAGCAGTATTTCCTAGCATAACGTTATCCGTTTCAGTGTCCTCATCCACGGTGGATCTCAAAACGGAAGGCTCATAGGTAGCCTTGCGAGGCAACCTCAGTCTCAAGGGGCATGACCGTGTATGAACCCTCATCGGGGACATCAGCAATTCGTGGTCCACAGGAGATGTCGGTGCAACAGCAAGACAGACCATAGGCAGATGTTCAAAGAAACACCATATGCAGTAGAAGACCGGTTGTACGCACCAGAGAAGGGGACGAAATGACAATGACCAGTCATGCTCCAGTTCCACCAGCAAGGGTGCACCAAGGAGCCGAACCATGAGCTCACAGCACAGTGGAGTTGGTGGGAGCATCTCCATTGCTGTGTGTAGCTGGAAAGAAACAACCACTCTGAATCAGAAGAAATAGCAGTAGTAGTCTGCCAATTAAAGCCAAAATAATTGGAAAGCCACCAAACACACATGAAAAGAGCGAATGGATGGCTGACGGGATGACTCCGAAGGCAGTCTGGAAGATGGACATGAAACCAGACCCGAAAGCCTTAAAGAAGTGAACAATCCCAGTGGTGCTTGAAGCATTGAATATTCTGTATACCAGTTCTCCAAAATGGTTGGGGACGTTGTATTTAATAGGGATTGTATCTCAGCTGATGATCTCGCAATCTGGAGAGCATACGTCTCCTTTGCGGATGTCAAGGTGACTTGTTTTTGAAACAATAGTGCCTTTAGCCTGCTCAGCTTGTCATAGTTCACATTAATAGTATCTATGTGGGGCCATATGTCAGACACTTTTATCTCTCATGTGGGGGGGAAACAAAACATGTCCACAACACCTAACGACCTTCGAGACCGAGATTGCGTAGGCAATTCCTGGTCACATGCCGCAACAACTTTGATCGTTCAGTACCACATAACTTCCATTGGAAAGTACATGAAATACCGGGCAAATCAAAGGGACGGGAGTACCCTTCAGCAAACAGGCCAAATTTGTGACCCCAGCATTGCAAAGACCGTGAAGAGACACCTGCTTGTATATCATGGAATGACGAACAGCAGTCTCACATTCACTTCAGCTAAGAAAAAACTCTGTTTCGCCGTTCAGACATTTATAGTCAAAGGGCAACTCCTACTCTTCCTTAATATACCTATCTCCTATTTGCTTGTACCCTCCCACTGCAGGATGTTTTAGGCAGCTCGAGAAACGAAAGGTCGAAACCGGTAAATTAATTATGCCATGTAAGAGCCAGATAGTTGAAGGACTCTCTGCTACCGTGAAAGGCAACTTATCAAATTTTTCTACGCGAAGCATGGTAAAACTAGCCTCCCTTTTAGCCATTGTCTTTTGTTCCTTGGAAAAATTAAAAGCAATGAAGAATTCACTCCCATTAATATACTTCCATGGAATGTGGCCATTTTTCAGTGTCTGTAAAGTCCAACCCAGCTGCATGATGGAACGTAGCTGTGTCTGCCCATGACATAACCGGGACAGGTCTCTCTGAGTGATATCAATAGCAGATGACACTATATTCGATAGTGAATAAATCCTGTTGGACAGTGTATTCATGCTGTTGTCGACAACAGCTAACATCTTTTCTAAATTTTCTTTATCCAATTGCTTTAATCATGCAGCAGCCTCAATCTGGGAAAGTTGCCAAATGTTATGGTACATAGCACATAAAAACCTTTTCAAGAGCTTTTTCCTAGGACCCAGCAGAAAATCCTGCAAGTCTATATCTTCGGAAAGGGTATTCAGGTGTTTCTTAACCGCGGCTAACATGTTGGTCTGTACCCATTGCAGGCACAGCTTACCCACACTGTAAGTCGTAACTATACCTGTATGTTGACCTGATACAAAGCAAGGGTCTGGTCTGTTAATGAGGGAACCCCCTGAAGAGTTCAAAAAACGCGTCTGACACTCATTAGTGTCAGTGGGCCAGATTAACCACCCGCCGGGACTAGAAAGTGAAGAATTATAAGTACCAGCCTTAACCATTACTTCTGGCTTGTCCTCGGTGATATTGAGGAAGTATTACCAATCTTTAAACCTTGCCGGGGTGGGGATACTGGGCATGTTCAGGTCTTTAATTTTTGCTAACCCCAGACAGGATGTCTGCTGAATAGTGTCATTTAAGAAAATCATCTGCACAGGAATCAGGCATGCTCGAAATAAAGCCTCCCTACCTTGTATCTGCCAATCTTGCGTTCCCCATACATTTTTCAAATCAATAGTGCTCTTCCAATATTCGTAACCTTCAACTGCGAGCCGGGAAACAAAGGGGTCTGAATAAATCAATTTTGTATCAGTTAGCAAAATTTTCCTAATTTGTGCCTGAGGTATTTTAAAATAATACGACTCTGCTTTTCTTGTGTCATGCCCAGAAAAGTATGTACATTTATCACTATAGTACTTCGGGCTCCCCACCGGTGGTGTAGAACAGTGTTCCCACAGTGTGTAGTTCAATACTGGCCTGTATCTAGTGGCCGGTGTAGGTAGTAATGCCCCCAATTGTTATAGCAGAGCATTTCCCCATAATTCATTGTATGTTCATATACATCATCACTTTCAAAAGCGGAATAGTCCTTCATTTCAGTTAGCATAAAATCAACTGTTTGGACATCCCAATCATCAGAGACAACATCAGGTGTAATTACATCAGTCACTGAAATTTTGAACACGTATGGTATTTGAATAATTTCAGTAGGCCTGCACATATCGAATGGAACATTGTCCCACACAATCCCATCAGAAATCAGTATTGCTGTAATATTCACAGGGGACAAATCTCTTCGGACCTTATGTGAAGAATGATGTGGAGTTAAAACTTCATCTACAGGCTCCACAGAGGAGCGATCAGGAATATAGTGACCATTTATAAGCAAAAAGAAAACAGTCACAAAACCAATCCATAAAAATAATGCAAAAAATGTCAAATAGAACCATAAGTAGTTCCATGGGTATTTCAAATAGTTCTTTTTAAGCCACTGATACAGCTTACTACTTTTTGAAACATTGTCGATCACAGTAGTGGATGAGTCTGAAGAAAAATCATCAATGTTCATGAAATAGCCAGAGGCAGTCTCTGCAAACACGGGAGCCAGTGCACCATCCGTACTTTGGTCCATTTCACGTGGGGACTCTTGGTAGACAGTGTTGTTAGTATGTGATGTGTTTGTGTAAAAAACAGCTAGATCCTGAACCGGGGTGGTCACTGAAGAAGTGACTGGAACCAGCATGAGTTCATTTTTCGTCCTCCCCATGGTCAGGGAGGTGTCTGGAACAGCAGTTGACATTGTTGCATAGTCTGTAGTAGCGATGTTAATCCTACTATGTAGATGTATGTCCTGTTGGGTGGTGAGAGGGGATCGGGAACCACCCAAGGAACCTCTTGGTCTACTGTGAAGGATCGGCCACATGGTATAGTTTGATGTCATCAATGGAGATGAATCTGTTCGTTTTAGAACCAGACAGTGGTGGTAAGATGACAGTCCTGGTGCCTTTTATTCCCATGACCGGCACAGGTACTCTGTATGATGGACCGAGTTCCTTCTTCACTGTGATCTTCTCACAAACCAGATTCCCAACTTTAGGAATACAGCCAGTCGAAGGTTTCGCTAAATCCCTTATTCCTAAGGTGGCAGCACTTGCAGATGATTTATCATCACGAAATTGCTGAAGCTCCTGTAAAACAGTGAGACGTTAATTTATGTCAAATGGTGTTTCTGCAGCCACCATATCAGGGGCATCAAGATCTGGGACATACATAGGTATCCCAAAGAGAACCTCATATGTAGTGCGTCCCCCCAAGGACCGTCTTGGCAGAATATTCAGTGCTCTCTGGATCCCATATAGGTGATGTAACCAACTGCTGCCTGAACCTAATACTCAAGCTGTTAAGGACTGCTTTAGATCACGATTCCGCCTCTCCACGAGTGAATTTCCCTCGGGATAGTATGGTGAGGAGTAACCGAGTTCAACACCCATCGTCCCCATGGTGTCCCTGAATGCCTTAAAGGCAAATGCAGGGCCCTGGTCCAAATGGAATGCTGCAACCACATATGTAGCGATAAAGATCAGCAAGTCTTTTATAACAGTCCGGGCATCATCCGACCACTGTGGCCATACCCACAGGAATCTAGAACAAGAATCTACAGTGACTAAAGTGTATTTGTATGCACCATCAGGCTGTAAGGGACCACAATGGTCTAGGTACACACACTGTAGTGGCCTATTGGGCACTAAGAGGGATATCTGCGGTGGGCTTTGATATTAGAGCCCTTGATGTGCTGGCAAATGTCACAGCAAAGGACATACTGTTTTGTTCGTCTGCATAGACCAGGCCATCAGAAGCGTTTCTGTAGGAGTGTTATCGTGGCCTGTATACTAGCATGTGCAGAAGCTACACCCTCATGCGCTGCTTTAATTAGATCTAATCTCTGGTCTTCATTCGGAATCACTCGATCTCCAACCCCAGGAATTGTTGTGTAAGCAAAATTCTGCGCACTGATATGGTAATTAAAGTTTGTAGGGTATCCTTTCAGAAGGGGCTTGCCTGCTGCCAAAGCTTTAATGGCAATCAATATTTCATTATCCAATCTCATCTGAGAATGAGTCACTGCAGCCACAGAAGCCGTAGCCACTGCTGCTTTGGCAGCTTCATCAGCCAATGTATTGCCAGTAACGTGTACTCCTACATGTTGGTGTCCCAATGTATGGACTACATGGACACACGGCAGCTTATCTTTAAGATCAACCACCTTCCCCCAGTATTTTGTGTTTAATGGTATTCCCTTTAGAATCTCTAAACCCGTTCAGTTTCCAATGATTGAGATAGTCAATGTATGACTGGACTCAGTAATAAGAGTCACAGACTATTAAAGTCTGGAATCCTGGCTCAGTATGTTCGAGCACTAGAATAAGAGCTTTAAGCTCAGCCAACTGAGCTGTGCAGTCCCCTAAGGTCTGCGTGTAGGTATTGTGAGGGTGGAAAACTCCATCTTCCATCACTCCTCCCATGGCTGCGCAAGCTGCCGAGTATTGATGCTTAGTACCTACAGCTGGTTGTGCTGAACCATCAGTGTATATGACAGTATGGTAGTTGTCTAGTGGCAAGATATTTAGAGGAGCGGGGTACACTTGTTCGTACTGGAGAAACTCTTGTGTCTGAAGTTTTGGATCGAACATATAATCGACATATATGGTGGTCAGAGACGTTGCCCATTGAATCCCACGTGGATGTAATGCTTTAGCATTAGGGACGCTTGCTTTGGTGACAGCCTCTAATGCCGGCACCGGGGAGACAACAATAATACTTTTCCCCTGGGCAAGTGGTCTCTCTTTTATGACGGCCATCTGAACTGCCGTCAGGATATTTTCTGTAGGTGCATAATGGCACCAGCGATTATTCTGATGACCAAATTTGTTTTACTGTCACGTGTGTGCAAGTGTTTGGCTTCTAGCATGTCCTGTTGCATCTCCCTAAGGATGCGTGTGTGTTCAAGTGTCCAGTGTCTGCTAGAAAAATTGGTCTGAACCAAAACATAAAGCGGCTTGATCCTTTGTGCATATTCTGGAATGTATGTTCTGCCAAAATTAAAGAAACCTAGTAATGACTGGAGTTTCTTAAGTGTGTTTGGAGGGTGAAGTTGAGCACATTTTTCTAGAAGGTGCGGGCCAGGCTCTTTCCCTATAATCAATGACTATTGTATATGAATGGTCCGGCTTTGCAACGGGGAATAACGGATTATTCATTGCTGATGTACAGGGCTCAATCACTCCCTGGTACTCAAGTTGGGTGAGGATCACTCTCACTGGAGCTTTTGCTTCATGCTTAACAGGATATTGTGGCTGTGGTTGGGGTGTAGACTTAACGGGAATAACATGACAAGGAGACTCCTTGTCCAAACCTACTTGATTGCGGTATAATGCAGGTGCCTGCGCTAGAGCCCATTCAGAAGCATAGGCTTCTTTGTCTGCTTCTGGAACAAGATGGGAGAAAGGAGGCAAAATTACATCTTCCCCATGTGGGAGCTTGCGGACGTGTTCAGGTTGCCAGTCTCTTTCGGCCAATAGGATATCACTAGTAAGTTCATCCCAAAACATCACACTAATAATGCGCTCCACGTCTCCCTCTATCTGAATTTTTAAATCACAAATCCTATTGGGGGGGAGAACGTGGCCATCCGCTGTTTCAACTGCAATGTAATCGCTAGTTGCTGTTGCATCCAGATGATCTTTCAGACCTCTGCTGCGCTGTCTAACAGAGTAACTGCCCACGTCTTGTTCCTCAACAGTGTTCTCAAGTATACTGGCATTCTTAGCTGTCAGTGCTGCCACCTTCTTCTTTTTAAACTGTGGCTTTTGCTGAGGAGTCTTTTCTTCTTTTTTAGTGGTAGACTGCTGCGAGTCTTTCTTTTCTTTCACGTATTCAGGACGTCGATCTTGACGGCCCCCTCTCTCGCTACGTCTATCCGGTGCATCCTGAGAGGAACGAGAGGGACGTGAATCAGTATATCTGTCTGGAGTTTTAATGTTCTCCCTATTTCTGAGATTTAATCTCCTTTCGGAGTTCTCTGGGTGTGGAGAATCAGCTCTCTTATTTCTTCTTTCTTTGAAATCTTTTTGTTTATCTCAGCGCTTCTTAGAGCCCTCTTGTGCCTGCTTTGTACCCTCCTTATGGGCGTGACATTGTAACTCCAATTTCTTCAGTTTGGCTCCCAAACTATCCCGTCCTATACTAGTATAGGAAATTATTTTCGGTAGCTGTCTCTCTTGTTCCTGGTGTGGAATTTCCCGGGGACACTGGCGAATTGCCAGTGCTACCGCTTCCCCTTTAATGTTACTGAGTATTATTGAGGATACGGCGTCAAAGTTACGCATTAATTTCATCCCCAAGTCCAGGGCTGGTGCAGCCCCATGCTCATTTTGTATTTGTTTTAATACTTCCGGTAAATTGGCAAGTTTTCGGGGTACCATGTTTGGTAGTATATATGGCAGCGAAGACTGTACCCCATGTGGCACAGTCATCCACTGAGGGTACCATCCCAAAAGGCAAGCACATAGTGAGCAGTCTATGTTTTTCCTGTGGTCCCGTATGGAGAAACACAGCTTCCAGCTGATTAGTTTTCTGGGCAATCCAGAGCGGTATTTTTTCCCGTTCCGCGGGCACTTTACTCATAATAGTATGTACTGTTTGTGGATTAATCCCAGTAGCCAATTGATAACCACCAGTTACTGGCGGTGCTGGACGCGCTGGTGTTGTGTTCAATGTTCGCATTACGAACTGAACTAATCGTCTATATAATGTCACTAATTCATTATATAAATTTTGCAGATCTACTATTTGCATATTTTGTATGCCTGGGTGAGGTGTGTAGGTGGCAAACATAGGCCATGTTGGTCCATCATTACTTAATGGACCTAGCCTCACTCTTTGTAGTACATGTGGTAGGACGCCTTCAAACCAATTTTGATGCTCTTGATATGTGAGTGATATTTCATGATACTGGTATGCTCGGTACCGTTGAGGTATGTTCGCAATTTCATATGTGTGGAACATATGTGTTCTTTGGTCGACCTCAGGAAAGGTGACCCAACAATAAAATGTTTCTGTTTGGTACGCTTCATTAGCTTCTATTATAAGAGTAACATCCCCGCCCTCATCTGTAAGGCCATGCATTAATAAATGTTGTGTTAGTGCTTGTCTAGCATTTTAATGAATGTCAATGGCGTTAGCCATATTTGTTTAGCAAAACGGAACACCAAAAATGGGGAGTAAATTCCTTTTATGAGTTTGAGCTCGAAAAATCTACAGCTTAATCAGGTGTTACCTTTTCGGCTGAGGAGGATTATCCCAAAGACCACGGACGTCACCGTATAATGGTACTTAGGGTACCTGTTGTCTGTGAGACAGTGATAGTTGGGGTATCTGTAAATTAGTGCCTAAATACCATCGTTGGTGGCACCATGTCGTAGTTTGTACTCTTGTTCTGGGCAAGACTGCTGGTGAAAGGATGACAGTACTTTTGCTTGTAGGCGACTACGCCTTTCCTACAACAAATCTCAACTGTTGCACCAACCTTACCGGCTCACTAGCAGCACCTCACCAGAAACATAATAGTAAAAGGTGATTTGTGGCAGCCTTTCTGCATGGACTCAAGAGTAAGACATCTCAGGGAGTGTCGTGGTTAAACAGAGATTACCCCTTTCTCACAGATATATCATGTCTCATACAAACACAGGCAATGACAAAGATGCAGTAAAGTTTCAATAGTTTTTATTCAACGTAACTGCAATTTGCGATAAGTTGCATGGGCTACAATGATTAGGATAATGAATAATGCAAGGAACAGAATTGAGAAAAAGAGAGTCATTAGTACAAAAACCCCCACCATCTTGCAATGCATAGAAAAGACATACGAGATGTAATATGCCCTAATACCCTAATGTGAAAGGCCTAACCTCCTACCTAAAGCAGAGCTGGGTTTGTTAAACCTAATCTGCCAATGCCATGTTCATGAGAGGAGCCCCCAACCCTTGTTACCTTGGAATGAGGTCTCTATCTCAGACTACGCAGGGACACGAAGACTGGGTCAGCGTCAAGACGACTGCGGCATCGATATCAACGATGGTGGCGATGCCCTCTGGTCGGAATCCCTCTGATTATCTGTCTAAAGTGTCATATATTTATACAGATCTACAAGGACCCCTGAAGTAGGTGTGTTCCTAAACAATAGATAACAGTCATGCTTGGGACGGCAATTAATATAAACAATCCCTTGAAAGAATAGAGAGGGAACATCCTTAAGTGTGAACACCTACTGTTTGTTTGTCTTTGTTGCTTGATCCTGACGCCTTAGCGCGGTGACACTGATAATGTAACTCATAACAATTGGCCTAACTATAAACAAAGGCAGCCATCTTAGAAGAAATAAATAATTAAATGGGCTAAGACAGAGCAAGCTAAGTAGGTTAAAAGTCACTAGGTGACGGGGGCACGAGTCTGCAAGCCAGAGGCTAAGCCAACTCCCGTTATCTCCTTAAATCAAACTGGGATTCACTTCAGTATGTGGTGTACCGAATGCAGGATTGTTAGTGAAATTGTCCTTAGATTTAGGCACAATGATTATTGTGTTGTCTTATGTCTAATTTGCTTTTTTTTGTCTTTTTAGTGGGATATCATTGTCGATTGCTTTAGCTGTGCAGAATAGCTAAGGGTGAGTTAAGCTTTTTCAGGCAAGTGAGCGTTATATAGTTTTTGAGTTTATAATTCTAAGCGATAAAGCTGCAATTTGTTTGTTACTTATCTTACACAGTACTGGTTGTAGGTGGTGCATTTGTCCAGTTAATGTTTGTAGGAAGGATCATGGCTAGCCGTAGGATGACAGATCAGCAGGTTGTTGGTCTGCTTTTTGAGTCGTATTCTGACCATGAGACTGACTCTGCATCTGAGGCAGAGGAGGGAGTGCAAGATTCTGGAAATTAATTTTCTGTCAGAGAGGAATCATCTGATGATAAAGCCACTCTCAGTGCTGATGAAGAGCCTGTTTTAGAGAAGGACACTGATGTGCCAATGGTGCAGCAGCCAGCAGCTAAAAGGCTTCCCATTGGAAGACCTGACATGTGGGTTGCACCAAACATTGAGCAGCCACAGTTGCTGTGTTTTCTGGTTTTCCAGGGTGTCGAATTAATATGGAAATCTTATTGCCTGTCAACTTTTTTGAGTTGTTTATGGACAATATATTTTTGGAAGAGATTGTTGAGCAGACTAATTTGCATGCAGAGCAGTATTTGAGGGACAACGCTGCCAGACCACAATCTAGAGCTAGCCGGTGGATTCCCACAAATCTGTAAGAGTTGAAAAAGTTCTTTGGTTTAACTTTTTTGATGGGGCTGATAAGGAAGCCATCACTGTCTTCATATTAGTCTACTAGTCCCTTGATGGCAACTTCCTGCAATCATGAGTCATATCAGGTATGAGCTTCTTCTTCGCATGTTGCATTTTGTAGATAATGCTTTAGCCTTGCCACGAGTCACACTGATTCTGACCGCCTTTTAAAGATTAGACCTGTTGTTGATCATTTGGTAGATCAGTTTTCAGAGATCTATGTTCTATGTAGGGTCTACACTGGTAGGGATTCCAATATTGAGCCCCTGATTTTCCACCCACTTTTGGAGTTAGTGAGAAAATTGTGTGGGAACTTCGTAGACGACTGTTTAACAAAGGTCACCAATTATTTATAGATAACTTCTACACTCGAGTTCAGTTGTTCAAGGAGTTGTTCAGAGTGGACACTGTTGCTTGTGGCATAATCCGCTCTAATCGGAAGGGCTATCCAAGAGAGCTTGTCTGTAAAAAACCTGAGAAGGGACAGTGCAGTGCCTTGTGGAATGAAGAGCTGCTAGCTCTGAAATGTGTAGACAGGAGGGATGTGTACATGCTAACTACCATCTATGATGAGAGTACTTCACCTGTGGCTGTTTGGGGACAAGTTGCTGAAGTGCGCAAACCTGTGTGCATTTTAGACTATAATAAGAACATGGGTGGTGTTGATAGAGTGGATCAGAGGGTGGAACCTTACACTGCTGCTCGTAAGTCTTATGTTTGGTATAAGAAATTAGAGGTTCACCTATTCCACTTAGCACATTGTAATGCTTTTGTTGTGTTCAAGGATAGTTCTCCAGAGTCAAGGATGACATTTGCGAAATTTCAGGACTCTATCATAGCAAGCCTTGTTGTGCCGAACAGGCAAGAGTTCCTCTAGAAGCAGTGGTGGAGGATGTGGCTTGATTGAAAGATCATCACTTTGCTGAGCACATTCCTCCCACAGCCAAAAAAAACTCTCCTGCTATGAGATGTAGAGTCTGTGCTCAAAGAGGTATCAGGAAGGAGACTAGGATGGACTGCCCTTATTGCGCTTCAAAGCCTGGGCTGTGTATGGGCGGCTGTTTCAAGAGCTACCACACACAGAAGAATTATTGCGAAATACTGTGAGCGTAAACTGCTGTTTTATATTTTCATATGTTCTGTTTCACGGTTGGTATTACTGTCATGTATTCAGTTACAGCTTTTGTGTTTGTAGTTTTGTACTTTTTTATAATTAGTGGTTTCTGTGTTGTTTAAAAACAAAAAAAAAGTGATGACGGTTTGAGTGGGGCAGCCCTTGGCTGGCGGTGTGCATGGGGTTGCACTTGGCTGGCGGTGTGCGTGGGGTGGCGCTTGGCTGGCGGTGTGCATGGTGTGGCATTTGGCTGGAAGTGTGCATGGGGTGGCGCTTGGCTGGCGGTATGTGTGGGGTTGTGCTTGGCTGGCGGTGTGAGTGGGGTGGTGCTTGGCTGGCGGTGTGAGTGGGGTGGTGCTTGGCTGGTGGTGTGAGTGGGGTGGCGCTTGACTGGCAGTATGAGTGGGGTTACGCTTCACTGGCGGTATAAATATTGACTTGCTGTTGCCTACTGCAACACACTGCCAGGCAAACGACAGTCCGATCAGCTGGTGTGATTGCTGTACAAGGCATGAGGGGGTATGTAAGTGATAAGCCTTTGAGTGGCACTGTCTATTGATGCAAGTGTTGTAATGTGCTGGGCCCGTGGCTGTTGGCGTGAATGGTCTTGTGCATGTCATATATCAAAGGAGTGTGAATGGACTGTAAAGCGGTTGGTGCCTTGTCGTGACTTTACAGCTCACGAGCTGTGAGTCATTGGTTCCGTTTTTTGGCCTTTCAGTTATTAACAGTGCATTTCATTTTTGTGAAATCTCTTGTTGAAAAAATTTGATCTACTGAACCATCACTCACCCTCGTGCCAAATCCAACCAGTATGTGTGGTAAAAATAACAAAACCTGCTCTGCTGTAATCAGCCGGCGCAGCACACCTGTGACACGCTAGGTGTCTCAGGTGGGACCCCGATGATGAAGCATGCCACCAAGTTGGTTGGTGGGTGCGGGGTCTTTTTAACATAACCTAAGAGCATTTCTTTTCACAAATTTAGTGTTTGGAACATCACATAAGTACGTGGACACATCAAAATGATGTATTGCAAAACTACCTGTGTTCGGGGGGCGCCTATGTTTTTGGTCCTGGGTGCAGCCTTCATCTAGGGAAACCTAACAAACCCAGACATGTTTTAAAACTAGACACCCCAAGGAGTCCAGGGAGGTGCAGCTTGCCTGGATCCCTCAAAATGTCTTACCCGGACTCCTGTGCAAACCTCAAAATCTGCTTAAAAAAGCATGTTTTCCTCACTTTTCTTTGGAGGATCACCGCTCTGCCAAAAATTTCCTACCACCCAGCATTCCCCTCAGTCTCCGAAGCAAAATGATGCGTCACTTTTGTGGGTCCCTAAAACAGAGTCAGCATAAAAGATGTATAAAAGAAAAATATGTGCTTATCAACTCACTGTGCTAACCCCTCAATCTCTACAGCTTATTGGCATTTTTCTGCTGCAGGCACCTGGGCCACCCACACAAGTGAGGTATCATTTTTATTGGGAAACATGGAGGAACGCTGTGTGGAAGGAAATTTGTGGATCCTCTCAGATTCCAGAACTTCCTGTCACCAAAATGTTAGGAGAACGTGTTTTTTAGACAAATTCTGAGGTTTGTAAAGAATTCTGGGTAACGGAACCTGGTAAGAGCCCCACAAGTCACCCCAGATTTAAAAAAATGCACAAGTTTGGTAGGTTTTCCTGGGTTCCAGCTGAACTAGAGGCCCAAATCCACAGGAAGGCACTTTGCAAAAAACATCTCTGTTTTCTTTGAGAAAATTTGATGTGTCCACGTTGTGTTTTGGGGCATTTCCTATTGCGGGCACTAGGCCTACCCACACAAATGACATATCATTTTTATTGGGTGACTTGGGGAAACGCTGAGTGGAAGGAAAAGTGTGGCTCCTCTCAGATTCCAGAACTTCTGTCACCAAAATGCGAGAAGAAAGTATTTTTTTAGCAATATTTTGAGGTTTGTAAAGGATTCTGGGTAACAAAACCTGGTGAGAGCCCCACAAGTCACCTCACCTTGGATTCCCCTAGGTGTCTAGGTTTCAGAAATGCACAGGATTGGTAGGTTTCCCTAGGTGCCGGCTGAGCTAGAGGCCAAAATCCACAGTTAGGCACTTTGCAAAAAACACCTCTGTTTTCTTTGGGAAAATGTGAAGTGTCCATATTGTGTTTTAGGGCATATCCTGTCGCGGGCACTAGGCCTGCCCATACCAGTGAGGTATTATTTTTATTGGGAGACTTTGGGGATCACTAGCTAGAAGGAAATTTGTGGCTCCTCTCAGATTCCAGAATCTTCTGTCACCGAAATGTGAGAAAAAGTGTTTTTTTAGACAAATATTGAGGATTGCAAAAGATTCAGGGTAACTGAACCTGGTGAGAGCCCCACCAGTGACCCCAACTTGGATTCCCCTAGTTGTCTAGTTTTCAAAAATGCACAGGATTGGTAGTTTTCCTAGGTGCTGGCTGAGCTAGACGCCAAAATCCACAGGTAGACACTTTGCAAAAAAACAGCTCTATTTTCTTTGGGAAAATGTAATGTGTCCACATTGTGTTTTGGGGCATTTCCTGTTGCGGGCAGTAGGCCTACCCACACAAGTGAGGTGTGATTTTTTTCAGGAGACTTGGGGGAACGCTGGGTGGAAGGAAATGTGTGGCTCCTCTCAGATTCTAGAACTTTCTGTCACCTAAATGTGAGGAGAAAGTGTTTTTGTAGCCAAATTTTAAGGTTTGCTAATTATTCTGGGTAATAAAACCTGGTGAGAGCCCCAGAAGTCCCCCCATCATGGATTTCCCTAGATGTCTATTTTAAAAAAATGCACAGGTTTGGTAGGTTTCCCTAGGTGCTGGCAGAGCTAGAGGCCAAAATCCACAGGTAGGCACTTTGCAATAAACACCTCTGTTTTCTTTGGGAAAATGGATGTGTCCACATTGTGTTTTGGGCCATTTCCTGTCGCGGGCACTAGGTCTACCCACACAAGTGAGGTGTCATTTTTATCGGGCGACTTAAGGGAATGCTGGGTGGAAGAAAATTTGTGGCACCTCTCAGATTCCAGAACTTTCTGTCACCCAAATGCGAGGAGAAAGTGTTTTTGTAGCCAAATTTTGAGGTTTGCAAAATATTCTGGGTAACAGAACCTGGTGAGAGCCCCACAAGTGACACCGTCTTGGATTCCGATAGCTGTCTAATTTTCAAAAATGCACAGGATTTGTAGTTTCCCAAGGTGCTGGCTGAGCTAGAGGCCAAAATCCATAGGTAGACACTTTGTCAAAAACAGCTCTGTTTTGTTTGGGAAAATGTGATGTGTCCATGTTGTGTTTTGGGGCATTTCCTGTCGCGGGCACTAGGCCTACCAACACAAGTGAGGTGTCATTTTCATTGTGAGACTTGGGGGAACGCTGGGAGGAAGGAAGTTTGTGGCTCCTCTCAGATTCCAGAACATTCTGTCACCGAAATGTGAGGAAAAAGTGTTTTTTAGCCAAATTGTGAGGTTTTCAAAGGATTCTGGGTAACAAAACCTGGTGTGAGCCCCATAAGTCACCCCATCTTGGATTCCCCTAGATGTCTAGTTTTCAAAAATGCACAGGTTTGATAGGTTTCCCTAGGTGTTGTCTGAGCTAGAAGCCAAAATCGAGAGGTAGGCACTTTGCAATAAACACCTCTGTTTTCTTTGGGAAAATGTGATGTGTCCACGTTGTGTTTTGCGGCATTTCCTGTTGTGGGCACTAGGCCTACCCACACAAGTGAGGTATAATTTTGATATGGAGACTTGGGGAACGCTGGGTGGAAGGACATTTGTGGCTCCTCTCAGATTCTAGAACTTTCTGTCACCTAAATTTGAGGAGAAAGTGTTTTTTAGCCAAATGTTAAGGTTTGCAAAGGATTCTGGGTAACAAAACCTGGTGAGAGCCCCAGAAGTCACCCCATTATGGATTTCCCTAGGTGGCTATTTTTTAAAAATACACAGGTTTGGTAGGTTTCCCTAGGTGCCGGATGAGCTAGCGGCCAAAATCCACAGGTGGGCACTTTGCAATAAACAACTCTGTTTTCTTTGGGAAAATGTGATGTGTCCACGTTGTGTTTTGGGGCATTTCCTCTTGCAGGCACTAGCCCTACCCACACAAGTGAGATATCATTCTTAACTGGAGATTTGGGGAACACTGGGTGGAAGGAAATGCGTTGCTCCTCTCAGATTCCAGAACTTTCCTTCACTGAAATGTGAGGAGAAAGTGTTTTTTAGCCAAATTTTGAGGTTGCCAACGATTCTGGGTAACAGAACCTGGTGAGAGCCCCACAAGTGACGCCATCCTGGATTCCCCTTGGTGTCTAATTTTCAAAAATGCACAGGAATGGTAGTTACCCTAGGTTCCGGCTGAGCTAGAGGCCAAAATCCACAGGTAGGGCTACCCTTGCAAGTGAGGTACCATTTTTATTGAGAGACTTGGGGGTACACAGGATACCAAAACAAGTGTTATTGTCCCTTGTCTTTCTCTTCATTTTTTCCTTCAAAATGTAAGACAGTGTTTAAATAAAACGTCCAATTGATAAATGCCCTGTAATTCACATGCTAGCTTGGGCACCCCGGAATTCAGAGATGTGCAAATAACCACTGCTTCTCAACACCTTATCTTGTGCCTATTTTGGAAATACAAAGGTTTTCTTGATACCTATTTTTCACTCTTTATATTTCAGGAAATGAATTGCTGTATACCCGGAATAGAATGAAAACCCATTGCAAGGTGCATGCCATTTATTGGGTCTGGGTAACTAGGGTTCTTGATGAACCTACAAGCCCTATATATCCCCACAACCAGAAGATTCCATCAGACGTAACGGTATATTGCTTTAAAAAATCTGACATTGCATGAAAAAGTTACAGAGTAAAACATTGAGAAAAATTGCTGTTTTTTCACCTCAATTTCAATATTTTTTTATATCAGGTGTTATTTTCCAATAGAAAGCCTTGTAGGATCTACACAAATTACCCCTTTCTAAATTTAGAATCTTGGCTACTTTTTAGGAATGTTTAGCTTTCCGGGTTCCAGCATTGGTTTCACACCCATTTCTGTCCATATCTGGAAGGAGACTGAAAGCACAAAAAATAGTAAAAATGGGGTATGTCCCAGTAAAATGCCAAAATTGTGTTGGAACATTGGGTTTTCTGATTCAAGTCTGCCTGTTCCTGGAGGCTGGGAAGATGTTGATTTTAGCACCGCAAACCCTTTTTTGATGCCATTTTCAGGGGAAAATCACAAGCCTTGTTCTGCAGCCCTTGTTCCCCATTTCAAAAAACAAACAAAAAATGTTCGCTGAATTTTGGTGAATTTCTTGGTCTCTTTCAGGGGAACCCACAAAGTCTGGGTACCTCTAGAATACCTAGGATGTTGGAAAAAAGGACACAAATTTGGCGTGGGTAGCTTATGTGGACAAAACGTTATGAGGGCCTAAGCGCAAACTGCCCCAAACAGCCGAAAAAGGCTTGGCTCCTGAGGGGGAAAAGTCCTGGCAGAAAAGGGGTTAATATTTCAATTGTCTGTGGTGGTGTCCATAAAACAATCTGTAAATTCTGTAAAGTTGGGAGAAATCCGGTTATTGGAGCTCCTTCAACAGCTCCTTGAGCTACTGCATTTAGGACATGAATAATCGGAGCATTTGGTGTGCACACCTCTACAGACTGTTCTGTGATAACCCTAGCAACAGGTGATAGTACAACAGAAGCACACCAGTAGGCATCACTGCCTGTACAGTCTCATCTTATACAGGCACATTATTTGGTATCACAGCAGGCTGTGTCATAACAGGCTGTACTGCAACATTATCCTACAATGGGCTGGGTCATTTGTAATGGTCTTTCAATTTGACATACATTTGGTTCAACAGGTGCTACGATCACTGTCACATTATTGTTCCATCAGTATTTTTCACATGATCCTCATAAAGTGACAGACATGCAGCCAAAACCTGGCCCAAAATATCATCATCAGTATCAATGTCTGATTTCATTAATCTTTTGCCTCATTTTTGTAATTGCAGGGTATAATATAGCTTGCTTCACTATGTTCTTTTTCCATCTTTGCTGTTGCTCATCCCATATTACATCTGTATAGTTTCTCATAGCTCTTTTTTGATCATCTTAAGTATTTCTCTCTATCCACTTTACAAGCCATTTTCTCCTAACCAGTTAATGCTTCAAATTTTATAGGCTTAGGAACAGGCTTCATGTCACAAAGTGCTTCTCATAATCAGTCTACACGCTATAAATTTCAAATTAAATGAACCCATCCAGGAAAGCTCAATGGATCCTCTTTTCTGGTGATCTTGCACCATTTGTGAAGCCATAACCCTTTGATAATCATCAAATGGTAAGCTGGTATACCATCAGGAGATGCCTCTTTATCAACCCATACTGCAATAGGCACATCACCTCTCGTTAAAATGCTAATAGCATTGAAAAATGTCATGATTTTGTATTCAAAATAATAAATGGCAAACAATGAAATATAAATCTTCAATGTTTTAATTCTATTCTGCATATATGTCAAATTTTCAGAAAACCCATCTACCATTCTAAGTGTGGCTCTGCAAACCAAACACCCAATCATTATGCGGCTCTTCATGCAGCTCAACCAATCTCAGTAAGCTTTTCACAGCAGCTGACCAATACAGCACAATACGACACAATAGCCTTCTCCCCCGCAGCAATGGCTCACTCCAGTACATTTCATTTAAATTCAAACAAAGCATCAATTCTACTATTCTATGCAATATAAAGTAACAATCTTTATCAGCCCCTTCTAGGGAAAACAAAAGAACAATTCAACAACCGGATATTCAGGTTTTTATACCTTCTGACTTTTGAAATGAAAAAAGAGTTTGATGCATACCAATGAAATCTTGGCCAACAAAAAAACCACCTATTCAATGCAATGTCACCTTTGTGCATCGGTTTCACTAACATTGACCAATATTAGTACAATCATAACAAATTGTTACTGTCCCTGTATCAAAAGTGAAGTCAACAATGTATCATAACGAGCACTACAAATCATTGGCAGAGAAGAAAACCATAAATGATTTCTTTGTTTATCAATCCCAGGTCAGATTGTTTCTTAGTCAAGTAACTTCTTTATATTCTTCAACAAAAGCACAAAGGCATCAGCAATACATAAACACAATTTATAAGCTTCAATAATCCATTCAACATGCATACCAATACACATTTACAACCACAATGGTCGATAATCTGCAATCAATTTCAGAGCATAATCCTATTGACACTAACACATCCAATTCAGCAATTGCCTTAGAAAACTGCACACCATCAATCTTCAAGCTTGGGCCTTGGGGCAGGGGCATTTATCTAGCTCAGGGTAATTTTAATTACCGCGCCTCCTCTTTATCATTACATAAACAGTCCATCCCTACCAACTTGGGTGGATCAGAGACTTTGGTTTATGGCGTACATTTTACCAATTCATCCAGATGAATTCTATCCGGTCTTCCCCATAAGTAAGAGTTAATCAGGACTATAATTCAAAGTCAATTTATTCATCACAGTTTAAATTTCAATCTTTGGGAGTCAATGATGAGAGTTGTTGTGAGTTTTAAAGCTTTATTCCAAATCTTTTAGTAAGTACTTCTTTATTGATCATCATTAGATATAATCAGTCAGTTTATCAATAACAATTGTTAATATCAGAACAATTGCACAAAACACACCCATAAAGGAGACATCCCTTTTCTAAGTTACAGAGAATTAGATAAAAGCATCAGTCAGAAACCAGAAAGAGCTCTAAATTCACAATAAGAAGAGAACTTTCCATGAAGAGAGGATCAAGAAACTCAGTAGAAGCTCAGAGCACCATAAATTCAGTCAGAGGAAATAAAGGGTCTCTTCAGAATGAATCTGAGAAGCATCTACAAAGGGCTTTTCATAGAGTCTAAAATCAGAGTGTATCTGCCCTACTCTAGGAACACGCATTTTTATACTTCTTTATATCAGGAGTTTCAACAACAGTTCCTGGTTGCATCATCCAATCGGAGCACGGTGTCATCATGGGAACAGGAAAGCTTCAGTGATCTAAGCAAGTATAGACAAAGGCTTACAGTTCTTAAACCATTAGAAAGAAATATTACTACAAAACAAAAGAGTTCATGTTGAGTCATTTACAAACAAACCTCATTGTTCATATGAAACATTCTACAGAAACTAACTAAACATTTTAGTACATTATTATATTCTATGAAAACTATGCCTTTGGGAAGATCAAAATCTAATATGTTGTCAATAACTCATTCTATCTCAACACCAGTACAATTGTGTCATTGAAAGTTTAACACGTTACATTCCCTCCAGGCGCCAAGATGGCGAATGCACCTTAGGAGTGCTCCCGACCCCTCTGTCATCCGCCTCCATCTGCATCGTGACGACAGGATATCTCAAGACATCCTTGTCCCACTGGGACGCTGAGACCACCACTGGCCCAAATTAGAGTGGTGGAGGTGCCGACGCTGATCGCAGATGGTTGCTCTCCAGCTCACAGCACACACCGTAACATAATTCCGGCCGGCATTGGAGCAGTCTGGAGGGCCTGAGTCGGTTCCGTGGGCACCGCTGGAGAGAGATACAGAGGACTGAGGTGACCACGCAGCGCCCAGAAGGAGCCCCAAGGGTGCAGTGTTGAATCTCCATTGGTGGCCCTGTCCCTCGCTGCCTGTCCCACCTCTGGAAGTGCGGACCTCCTGCAAAGGCTGTGAGACTGTGTGGGGGGAGGCTGCACCAACCTGAGTGTACAGAGGTGGGTGGGGGGCCGTGCTCCAGGGGGCTGGGACGGCATGATGCATAGGGCCGGATGCCCATAGAGCAATGGTCTAAAGCCTGGCCCCCGGTAGATATCCAGCGATTGATAGCGGGCCTCGGAATACAGTGAAACTGACCCATCTCAGAAGACATAATGGCAGACACGGCGGTGTGAGACGAGGAGCGGTGGCAATCCATCACACATCAGAAGAGCCTGGTGAGTGCAATAGTGACACTCGTACAGAGCCTGGCCCTTTGGTATTTGGCCCTTCAGAGAGGGAAGATTTGGAGCGGGGAAGTGGCATCGGATGGAGTGTGCAGTGCCCCAAGGGGGAAGCCGCAAGCAAAATTGTTGGCAGCGGCTCAGTGCTTGGCTGCCCTGCACCCTGAATTTTGGCCCTGACCCTGGGTGTCCCCTGTTGGGGATCTGAGGATTGGGGGTGACCCCTGGATGTGACTGGCCTGCCCTGGACAAAGTGAGGGTGGACCACAGCAGACGAGCAGGGGCAAAGGAGCAATCCGAGGTGAGTTTAGTCAGAGGCTTGGATCTTCTGAGACTGACTGGAGGGGAGCGCTTGGATCAGGGCACCTTCAACTGCTCAGAGAAGGACTGACTGGGCTGGCTGGAGGGGACCCTTGAGAACTACAATTGGACAGAGAGTGGTTCATACTCTTGGGTTGGGGGCTGACTGCGGTTCCTCTGGCAGCAGAGAGGGGCCCAAAGGGATTAGAACTGGAGCTTTTTTATAAAGGGAGGCCCTGGAACTCTGGTGATGGCCCCTGAGGGAACCCCTCGAGCACTCTAGGAATCTCCTCCTCCTGTGCACATCTACTGAAATCAAGTAGTTCAGATCCCTACACTCGAATGCTCGTGTTACCACGCTTGCGGTAAGCGTGTCGAGATACAGAGGCAAGCCTGGAGCAGCCATGGAGTAATATGATTGGCAGTGACTGAGGCTGTGAATAATTATATTGCTTTTCACACTACAAACAGTGGCAAACCTATAATCACCAACTTAGACAGAGCTGCGCTGGGAGTACTTAACCAGACTTCCCAGAGCTAGGCAAACTGAGGTGCCTCCGGCCTTCGATTGCTGCTGTCTCCTGAGACAAGAGCATCAGCCTTACCTTTTTGGCTCAACTGCTCATGCTGTTACGAGAGCATGACAAGCGGGTTGAGCTGCTGCACTACATCTTCACAGCGACCTCACTATGGAAAAAGATAGACCATACCACTCCTCAACCGCCCACACACGCATGGACCAATTTAATACTGGCCCTCCGATGGCCTCCAGAGGGGGAAATGAACGCAGTGCGATGAACCACCAAGTCTTCAAGAGAGGCTGTTAAAACAAAGATTAGGAAGGTCATGGTTGACATCCCGCTGGTGTGCCAAGATCTCTGTAATGCCCCAACCAGGTTCACTGATGAGGTGAAAATCCTCAAATCCCAGGTCTCAACTCTCCTGGAATGCACATCAAAGCTACACTGTCGTGCCAAAGATGCTGAAAAATGTTCACGGTGTAACAATGTACGCATAATTGGCATCCCCGAAGGCATGGAGACCCAGCCCATGAATGACTATCTAGAAAGCTGGTTTAAATCTTCGACCGGCCTATCGCCCTGGTTTGCAATCAAGTGGGCCCACCGGCCATTGACTATGCAGCATCCACCTGACGCTGCACCCAGGCCAGTGATTGTCCTGTTTTTCAATTTTCGAGATAAAGATGCAGCCTTACAGGAGGCCCGGACCCAAGAAGATCTCTGATGCAGGAATGCTAAAGTTCTTCTTTTCCCTATATGTACTCAAGAGGTTCAACAACAGCGCAAGTCATATCTTGAAGTTAAACAGAAACTCAGGGTGATGGGACTAACCTACCAACTCCTGTTTCTAGCCCAGCTCAAAGTGGTTGATGAGGACAAGTCATGTTTTTTTGAGACATCGGCATCCGCATGGGAATGGCTTACAGAAGAGCGTCTGCTGACTAGCCTTGGGCGAAACCCCTCTCCTTCCACTGCCGGGGCAGACTTGCGTTGAACTGAGACGAGGCCCAAGAATCAAAACAAACGGATCAGCTCTTGAAGGTGCGGGTTTGCCCAGTGTGCAGTGTCTACATCTCCACTGCCGAGACCCCATGAGGGCTCCCATTGGTGGCAGCCAAGGGAGGAACTACCAGTGCAACGGCTCGAGAAACCGCACCAGATATGCCCATGGAGAGGCTTTCCCTGATGAGATGAACTCTAGTAGTGACACCAATCTATCCCGGAGTCCCACACTTTAATACATTTCCTACGTCCAGATATGGGGCACTGTGGATTGTGTTGTATGAATAGCCCTGCTGTTGGGGTGATCTACTGTGCAACTGAATCCTAGGTTATGAAGGGGTCAGCCACTGTCCTTTTAGTTTGACATTATGATGTTTACAGAGGGTTTCTTATTTATGGATGAACAATGCTTCTTGGGGTAAGTATGGGGAGAGGAGGGAGATGGGATGACTGAAAGCATGTTTGAGGGAATGTTAATATCCCAGTTGGTTTGGATATCGGTTCAATTAGTCTTTGTTGCATCTTAAGTAAACTGAGGTACACATTCACAGAGGGCAGACACCAGATATTGGTGCCTTCAAACTCCAGAAGGTTAGATAGACCTGGCACATATTGACAAGCAGTGCTGGGGAGTGGATCCCTCCCCAAGATAGAACATTAATCAGCAAGAATAAATGGTAGGCCCCCTACAAGTGTTATCATGGAGCATTAATGGTCTCCTAGACAAAAGTGAAATGCACAGAAGTTTTCACCTTTGCCCACTGGCATCGGCCAGACATCCTTCTAATGCAAGAAACTCATCATTTGGGTGAGCAATGCCCCTTTTTGGCTCAGTGAGGCTTTGACAGGGTCTACCATGCTGGGTTCACCCAGGGATTCAGGGGGGTGGGAATTCTCCTGACTAGCACCTTTCCCATGGTGGTTGATCAGGTGATGAGGGATGGGTAAGGGCGGTTTGTGGCAATGGTGAGTATGCTGGAAAGAGTACAATCATTGCATATTCCCCACCCGGCGGCCATACACAGTTTTGTAAGGGAGCTCTTCAGGGTCATATTGGACTTAGACAATGGGCTGACACTGATAGGAGGCGATTTCAATGTGGTCCCAGACCCCATGAGGGACAGGTCGGACCCCCTTCTGTATCCATATGTGGAGCTGCAAGTCAACTTTCAGACTGTTTGTCATCCTTAGGACTTTGTGATGTGTGGAGGGTCTGGCAGCCCAGTGGTCGATTATTTACTCACACATCAGCTTTACATCATATGCAATCTAGACTAGATCTTATCCCAATGCCTGCCACACACTGTGGAATCCTCTCTCACATACAAAGTCTCCCCAGGGGCCTATCTGACAACTCCCCAATTCTTCAAAATCTTGGATCAGCTAGAGTGGAGATTCAACTGGCATCTGCAAAACAAGCCTTGCATCCAACACTTGCAGACCGAACTTCAGGCATAATTCGACATGAATGATAACTCAGTTTCATCTCCAGAAGTTCTCTGGGCCAACGATAAGACAGTGATACAGGGTCTTGTCAAAAGTTTTATACGCTCTCAGGAGCGAATATTTATGGTGCAAATCACACAATTGGAGGCCTAAGCTCTCCGGCTTGAACAGATTTTGACAACACAACCCCCTGAAATGACCTTTCGACAACCTGCACTGTTGTGGGAGGAAATACACAACCACTCAATGGAGGCAGCAAAGTATTTACTGCAAACCTCTATGGCCCGAGTCAATACCTGGGGGGATAATAATGGGAAACTGCTTTACTGGTTGGTTTCCCATCAACAATTATCCTGAAATATACCCCAAACTGTAGATTTGGAGAGTAGAAGGGTGACCACACTCCCTGATGTGGCCTGAATATTTGCCAGGTACTACCAGCTAGTCTATACTGCACCCCTGCTGTTGACCCTAAAATACTTAACTCATTTTCTCGAGGAGGTATCCCTCCCCTGACTGCCCCTTCCAGAAAAAGATTTCCTGGATGAGCCTATTACAAACACTGAAGTAGCAATGGCGATCTCCTCTCCCACCTCTGGGAAGACTCCAGGCCCTGACAGCTTTCCAGCCGAATATTATGTTGCATGTCGAGAGATATTAACGCCTAGGCTGCTCACCCTATACAGCAAAGTGGACCGCACAGGTACCTTCCCACGTGGCCTAGACACAGCAACCATAGTGGTTATTCCAAAGACCTAGCCCACCTCTCGGGCCTGTGCAGACTATCGTCCCATCTCAGTTATTAATGGGGATCTTAACATTTATGCTACAATTTGGCTACCTGCCTTAAGTGAGTGCTGCCCCTTTTAATTCACCCAGACCAATGTGGGTTTATGGCTAACCGGGGAACGCTCACTGTAAACGCTGGCTTCAGGTGGCCTTGGCCTTGGCCCACCGGGCCCACCAGGCTCAATTGCCTTTGGATCTAGTGTTATTTTGAGAAGGCATTTGACTCAGTGGATTGGAACTACCTGCAACTGGTTCTGAGCCGAGCCAGTAGGGGTCCTAGGTTTTGTAGGTTAGACCAAGCATTACACATTAACCTGAGGGCCCGAGTCCAGATTAATGGTATGCTTTCTGGTCACTGAGGAGCCCGTCAGGGCTGACCCCTGTCCCCTCTCCTCTTTGCCCTTGCTATAGAGACATTGGTGCAACTGATCAGGAGCCACTGTATCTTTAAGGGATGGAGATGGGACACTGATCACAAAGACTGCATAGCATTGTATGTGGATGATGTTCTTCTTTATCGGGCAGACCTAGGCCCCTCTGGCAAACGTAGTGCCCACCTCTTATGATGATTTGACGAGGCCTCAGGAGTCCGAATGGATCCCTCCAAGTCCATATTGGTACACCATTGGAAGACTGTTTTACATGGCAAGAGGTAGTACCCATCCAGAGGCTCACTTTTAAATACTTGGGAAGTTGGGCGGCACTCCTCCCTGAGATAACCTGCTACCTAAACCTCTAACCGCTGACTCCAGAAGCAAATGCAGATCTGGTGAGATGGCAGTCCCTCCCACTAAATGTTCTGGGTCACATAGCGCTCTTTGAGATGATTATCCTCCCAAGATTCCTATACATCTTTCAGAGTCTATTGGTCCACTGACACGTCCATGGTTCCGCACCTTGGACAGGACCATAACGTCCTTCACTTAGCAGAGCACTAGACATAGATTGGAGAGACATCACTGTCAGAGAGGCCACTATGATGGTGGTTTGGGGCTGACTAATCTACATCTTTACTACCTGCTGACCCAACTCATTGTTCTACATGACTGGTTCAGTGGGGGGGGTCTGACCCAACATATCGTCTTGAACTCATGACTCTTAGCTTCCCTCAGATACTGGAGATACTTTATGGCTCCCCGATTCCCAATACTATGGCACCGGAGACCAACATGTTTTTCCTGGCGTGGAAGATGGCCCTATGTCACACTCGGTGGACGAATATTCTGACTCAGCAGACACCCCCTTTTGGAGAGGCGTCTGGCTTCGGGAATCAGCCTTGCTGAAAGGCTTTGTCAAATGGGATCTGCCGGGCATCTCTCACCTCGCGACATATGGAAGGGAATGCATATGTGTGCATTTGAAGACCTACAAGTGACCTACCAACTATCCGACACCCAATTCTACAAGTACCTCCAACTCCTCCATGCACTGCACACACACATAACAAGCACTGATCCCCTTCCAGAGTACAGTCCACTGGAAGCCATAATACTTATGGGGGCACTGGGAAAAGTGGGAATATCAAAAGAGACATTGTGGCAGGCTGGAGCACATCTGCAATGCCGACCCTATCGAAATGGACACGAGGAGCAGACTGGGGTGCACCGCAGGAGAAAAGAGTTTATGAGATGTTGGGATGCCTCCGCAAACATACTAAAATATTGGGGAAATGGTTAGGCCAAATGGCTTGATAGTTTCTTGGGGTCATGTCCCATTGCTGATGTTGTTCTATGAATACATGGTCTGTGTCTGGAAGGAAACGAATGTGACTGTCTGTAAACTGACAATAATGAGCTAGCTTTGTAGATTGCTGTGCCCCACCTGCTTCGTTTTTAAAATTAATAAAAATTGTTTATCAAAAAGCATCTCACATTCCTGAACTACATCCGGATTTTGTGAAAGAAAAGAAAAATGCATTTTACAGCCTTCCTAACTTAACAACTTGCGTTTAAAATGCAGCTTTTTTGTGTGAGGCCTACACATTATTTCCACATGTTACGTGTATTCATTTTTATTATTTAAAACACTTTATCACAGTTATACTTCCTGTAGGGGTGTAAGAAAGAACACATCTGCATTATCTGAGGTTCCCAAGGTTTTGCCTTTACGTCCTAATTTTAAATGGAAGATTGGTAAGTATGCAAAATGGATACAGCTGTTATGAGTAATGGAGTACAAGTCAGTTAAAAGTAGAATGGATTAGTAGTTAGATATATGACAGGCGAGGCAGCTTCACATAAGTAATTATAAACTTGGAAAGTGTGTCTTCTCTAAAAAAAAGTTCAAACAGCTGGCCCTTCTTGCCTAATGTTTCCAAAATATGTGTCTGCACATTTATTGCTTTAAATTGTTGCAGACTTTTGAAACTCAGAAAGGTACGATATTTCTAAACATATTCATGGAATCCTGCAACAATTGTAGGTGTCTAGAATTATAACTAGGAATGTTTTGTGAATTCCTGTCTGAATACTTGGAAGGGCTTGCACACATGCTTAATAGTACACAATACCCATGCAAAATACCTTTGCATGAGTGCATTTCATCATTTTTATGTTTTGATTTTTTTTCTTCAAATGATGTATAGTTTTACCTTGTAGATACCCTTACCCCATTACCGCCACCAACAATGTGTTTTTCCTAACTGTTCTCAACCTTGGAGGATATGTTTCCTGACCCTGAAAGGCTCAAATGTATGCGTATTCCTGAGTAGGAATAGCTTGTGGAGAAGTTCATGGATATTCACAAACTAAAGAGTTTTGGGCTTTCCTAAACATTTCTGGCTATAGCACTTTCCTTCTGCTCCTTAGTGACGACTTAATCAATCATAATATTACACCACATCGGGAAATATAGAGCGTATACATAAAGTAATTCGCACATGCAAGTTGAATTTAATCATACAATGTGTTTGTGAACGAGGCCGCTCACATGTAAGTGTATTTATTGTATTGATTTTCCATTATGTTGTATTTACTAGTCTTACAGAAAGGAATATTTGTGCTATCGTTCACATGGGCATGTGATTGAACACCTATGAGCGATGCTGAAGTAGTTCTGCTGTTATATGTCTAATGTAAGAAGGGTGTCTCAATTGGTTGGCGTGCCAGTTGTGATATATTGGCGAGCTGAACATACCTATGGGGTAGTGTATCAAGGAAATCAAATATGGGGTGCCAGGCAGCAGTTGGCACAAACCTTGCTTCTCAGGATCAAGGATCATGAAATAAGTGTCTGTGAGAAAAAAAAGCAAGGCACTACAAATAAAGTTACTTTATGAGGTTAACACTCTTCTTACTATAGGCCATGAGGATGAAAAAGGGTTCTGGGAAAGGATCGAACAAAAGATCAGTCACGGAGTGTTTATGGTCGAAGGATGAGTGATTTCGCTTTCAATAAGTTGGCATTTTGTTGAATCTGTGTTTATTGAACTTCATTTAGTAACTTGGAAATGAAGCATTAAATAAAAAGCAGCATGCAATATGGTGTTAACCAGTGTGCTATCGTGCTTTAACCCTGAACGCATTTAAAGGGAAGGGAGGGGTTTCAAAATGCCTTTCTTTTCTAAGTAATGTACATCTCAGGGTATATTCCTCGCATCTGATATTTTCTTTCAAATGAGCGTACAGATTACTGTGGACAACCATTCCATATTATTTAGAATAAATGCTACAGTGATGCCTCTATTTGAAATCTGGCCACCTACAAATGTTCAAATCTTGCAAAATAATCCTAAAATTACGCATAATCACTCCAAGGTTAAACATAATTTGATGCTCTGCATTAATATTTGTTTTAGAAGTGCAGTGGTTAATCACACGTATTTTCCTTCCAGGAGCAAAGATAGTTATAAAGGGCTGTTTTGCGAATTTGAGATTGATGAATGTGCCTCATCACCTTGCCTACACGGAGCAACCAGTGAAGATATTGTTAATGGATACGCTTGCAAATGTCAACAAGATAATCGTTCACAACCGTTTTCTTTCTCAACAACTGACCTAGTCATGCCTAAAAATGTGACAGTGTTTATACATCTAGCTATAGGATGCAGGCAGCTGTGACAAATATCATCCCTTCTCCCAATATACAATAGCCCCACAGTGGACTCAAAATAGTTTTTAAATATTATGGAAGGGTATTGTTTCCTAGAAACCACTGCATTTTCCGCTTATCTTAGAAATATTGTATTTTAATTATAGGAAAGGTTGAATTTACTGTGCTACTTTTTGATATTTTCTATGCTTAACAATGAAAATAGGATCAAACACATCACAGAAAAGAGAAGAAATAAAGGATGTAGGCCCAGATTTGTGTGGGCCTAGTGCCATTCCAACACCACACTTTCGTCATTTATTTACACTTATGTAGCGTTGGATGACCAAAAAGGCTGCGCCGTATTTACAAAGTGGTGCAAGAAATGGTGCAAAGAAATCTAATAGATTTCTTTGTGTCATTTTTACCAGCATTTTTTAATGCCTGCTAAGAGCCGGCATTAAAAAGAGGCACCCATTGTTTTCAATGAGCCTCTGGGTGCTTTGCAGGGTTAGCATCAACATTTTTTATGCTAATCCTGCAAAGCGCCAGACTCATGTCAAAAGTGGTGGTGCTAGTCCTCCTGACTACCGCCATGATGCGCCATATTTTAAATACTGGGCACACATGGTGGCTTTAGGGGGATGCTATGGGGCGCAAGAAAAGTGGAGCTTCCCTAGGTGCAGCACCACATTTCATAAATCTCCCCTGTAATGTTTTATCCTATTTTTAAAAAACTTAAAAAATGTTTAGCGACTTGCACAAAGTTGTGATTAGTCCACAAACTCCACAATACATGACTTTTCACTCATCCATCCAAACAGCAAACACATAAAATGCACTACTAGAACGGGAATGTATTTTGAACTCATTTTCAGAAAGTGAAGCAGGAGCTAAAACCTAATTATTAAAAATAGCAATATCAGGCATTTTAGTTTTACGAGGATGAAGAAAGAGTTGATGGCAAATTCAGCTAGATACTAAAGATAAATCTTCTCCTGAGTGGGGTATTTTCGTATTAAATAATGGCACTAGCACTTAAGCAGAAAAACTCTGTAGGCCGAAAATACTATGTACACAGGAATCTAAGAAATAGACTATCTTTTAAAGCTTATTTTTCCGGCATGACCACTTCACTGTTTAGAGAGATAGGTCAAACACTGTCTAATACATTGTCTAGCAAAAGTTTAAGAATCTTAGCTACAGAAGATAAAAAAGGTCTGGAAGAATAGGAAATGAAAGACATACTCCAAAGCTACAGCAGAAAATCTCTTGCTGTAGTGCTGTACACAATCACTCAAAAAAGGCAAGAATTGCTGGATTTGTTATTCTGTATTGGACTCAAAACAGACAAAAATTAAAAGAAACTACTAGCTGGCATAAAGACACGATGAAGACACGATGATGAAGTTTGTAGTGAGCCACCATGGACTGTTGTGCATGATGAGGTTGACCAGGATGCATACAGCATGCATCCTCTGGTCAGGCGTGACCAAAGGCCAAAAATAAAAGGTTTGTAGACCACACAGGGTCTTTAAGACCATACTGTATCTCGAGTGTGTTGTGTCCATTATAAAACTGTTAGGCGTAGGCCTCTTAGCACTGAGGCGCTGTGGAGAGGCTTGTTACATTTGGCAATGAGACGAGTTCCTTATGTGCCTCACCACCCCCCCCGAGACACTATGCTCCATCACCACAACAGTGCCTCAGCCAACATGGCACACCGGCATCCATCGGAAAACGTGCAACTGCTCGCAGCTTCACGCCACAGTATCCCTCATGACCTAGAAGAACAAGGTCATGCCTCAAATAGCATCTGCAGCTGACATCCCTCAGCACCACTCACCTGCTCTCAAACACCAGGCTTCACCAGACTCTGACGCACAGCAGCAAAGCGGTCCATCCCCGCTTCTGTCAAATGCCTCCTCTGTAGCACAGTGTTCCTCCCTGTGTGCCACACCAAGCACACGCCCACAGTCAGAGAATGAGACCCCCAGACCTCTGGACACATTGGATAACATTACTTGAAGATGTCCCTGACTACCAGATTGTGGCCCGTATTTATACTTTTTTTGCGCCGCATTTGCGTCGTTTTTTGATGCAAAAACGGTGCAAACTTGCAAAATACCATTGTATTTTGTAGGTTTGCGCCGTTTTGCGTCAAAAAGCGGCGCAAATGCGGCGCTAAAAAAAGTATAAATACGGGCCTGTATTTCTACACTGGATTTTAGGTGCTACAGACATGAATTTCCCTGTCCTAATGATGACCCACTTTTGATTTGTTTCTACAACTGGGTTGAAACGTCGACATATCTTTGAGGGTGGAATATAGAAATATAAAGAAATCTTATGAGACTTCAGGGCTTCCTGGACTGACGTAGCCACTAGAAGTCCATAATATTCTTAAAACCACCCTTTGTACATACTGTATATATCACCTTCACTTATCTGCACTTTTTATCACCTTCACTGTTTTTACTAGGAGCACCTACTTAGACAAATGTAAATTTTATGTCTAGAATAACATGGTTAAAAAATATACACCTCATGTCTGGAATAACATGTTTAAAGAAATATAAAATGCAATACATTTCTATTGATGTTACATTATTCGTACGCATAGAATGAATTCAGGCCAGGGCCATAGGCAGTGAAAGCAGCCGTTTGAGGTCTCTTGTGCACCGGCCTGTCCTGCTGTTTCACTGCCTAAGGCGAATTCAGGGGTGGGCTGTAGGCAGCGAAAGAAAACTGCTGTTTCAGGCCTCTTGTACACTGTCTGTGAGCACAGCACACAGGACAGGACAGTGCACAAGAGGCCTGGAATGGCAGTTTTTACTGCCTACGATCCTGGCCTGAATTCAGGCCAGAGCCATAGGCAGTGAAAGCTGCTGTTTCAGTCCTTGCTGATCAGGCCCAACTCTGCTTAGTGCTACCAATATCTGGCGCATTCAGGACTCCGCAGGTCACGGAACTCCGCCTCTTTTTAACTCCACAGAATTCCACAGAGTCGAACTCTGTGAACTCCACCCAGTCCTACTTCACTGTAGCAGAGCTGAATAAGTTGGGTGAGGAGAGTAGATCAGAAGCTAGAAAAAAGGCTCCAAGAACTGGAGTACCAGATAGTCCTCAATGCCTGGGAAGAGGTCAGCCTATTACAGTCTATATCACTGGGGCAGAAAGATGATGGGGCGAAAGAAGAGAGAAATAATGGCACAGATGAGGAAGGAGGGCCCACAAGATTGAGGTCCAGGGCCAGAAGCAGTGGGTCCTCCAACAACCTGAACCCTGAAGAGCTTGAGGACAGGCAAGTTGAGGCTGCAAGTAGCCATTCTAGCCATGGAGGAGAAAGGTTTGGCCTGAATGAAAACATCTGCTGGCTCATGAGGTGGGACAAAAGGAGCTGAATCTGAAGGCCAGCAGGGTCACAGAGGTTTCTGCGACAGAACCCCAGGAAAGGTGGATAGGGTCCCACCAACAGAAAAAGGAGGTAACAAGGAACACCACTTGTTCTCTAAAAGCCCCCAAAATATTTCCAGGGAAAGGAATCCCAGTCCAATCCTGAGCTAAAGTGTGGATTTATTTGAAGGAATTCCTCTAGCTACTTCTGACTCAAGTGGCTTCAATGTTTCTAGTGTGGGCAAAAAGTGTAATGCCATCTCTCTCTGCAGGAAGCACCTGCCTACTGAAGGGCCTACCCCAGGAATGGCCAGTGTAGTGCTGGTGGAGGCGATTGCATCAGTTAGTTTTAGGGGGAGTACAGAGTTTACCTCAGATTTACTGGTTGACAGGAAGATGGTGCCCAAGGCTCACATGCTTGACAATGCTAACAAGTATTGACAGTCGGCCACCACTAATGACAGAGATGGAGGCTCTGAGAAAGGCAGGATCCAGTATAATTACTGTTAAGTGTTGTCTCAGAGTATGTGTCTCAGGATCCTGAAGGAAGCTGTGGGTCTGGTTATGCCTTTTGATTCTCTGTTAGGAAATAACCTATATAATACCATTGGTACAGAGGAGGAGCTCAGGTACCACTTAGAGATGCTGAGATTGGTCCATGACAACCAATCAGATCGGTCAGGGACTCCTGAAGCCTGAAAAAGGGGTCCAGATGCATGCCAGGAAGAGTAGGGGGAATGAAAAACACATCCTGAGATTCCCAGAGTTCAAGAGGATTCCAAACCTGAGAGTGATGCATGAGAACCTTTAAGCTAAGACATTACTGCCCTTGGAGATCTCCCTGAACTAGTTGGGTGAAAAATGAAGGAGGACCATCCCAGGCAGGGTTCTGCAAGGCACACGGGAATTGCCCCACTCTTAAGGGCCTAAAGTGGCTGGCCAAGGTCCACTCAACTGATAATACCTCTGAAGAACACCCTTATTTATTGGGAATATGGTCTCCTGTATAGAGAACCTAACTCCACTCAACTGATAATACCTCTGAAGAACACCCTTATTTATTGGGAATATGGTCTCTTGTATAGTGAACATAATTGCCGATAACGTACATCACCTTGTGTGCCGGTGATCCTCTACTGCTACTAGGCATTCCTACTATAGTTGGATCATAATATCCCCCCTGGTAGGACATCAGGGGTAGGCCAAACCCTTTGACCAACTGGTCCGCCTCTTTTATCTGCCCAGATGAGGATGCAGTCAGATGCTTTCTGCAGATACTTTGTTATTGTCCAGGCCAGTGGGAAGTCAGCTGTAAACCAAAAAAAGCCCTGCTTCCCTTTCCTGTAGTAGGAACACCTTTGTGAGGGTGGACATTGAAATTGTTGGACCTCTGGGCCCAAAGACTGCCTTAGGCAACAGGTTCATCCCGGTCCTGATGGCCCATGTCACATGGTACCCTAAGGCCATTCATTTGACCTAGGTGACTGTACCTCTGGTGGCCAGGGAACTAATAGGTATCTTTGCCCATGTGGGTTTCCCCAAGCATGTTGCGTTTGACAGAGTCACCTTCTTCATGTCTGCACACATGAAGTTGATGTGGGATGAGTATGGCATAATTTACAGGTTCTCCACACAATATCAACTGCAGGCCAACGGGCTTGCTGAATTACTCTACAAGCATCACATAGACCCTCTAAGACAAGCTTATGGACCTATTAGAACCCATGTGGTGTAAATGGGATGTCTTGCTGCCATGCCACCTATTTGCTGTCAGGGAGTTGTCTCAGAAGGGAGTGGGGTTCCGTCCCTTTGAACTTCTGTTTGGCCATTCTGTGTAAACATTTCAGTTTTGTGAAGCAGGGATGGGGGCAAGTGCCCAATAAAGCACCTCAGAATGTAGTGAGCTGCAATTTGACCCTTAGGTCTCAGATAAAGCCCTTCAGAGAGGAGGACATTGAGAACCTTGATTCCACAAGGAAGTCATGAAGCATTGGGGTGGCCAGAAAACAACTCTAGTAGAGCGTTAGACTATGATGCCTGTGGAGCCGTGGCCTTGAAGGACCGTTGGATTGGCTCCTATGAGGGGAAGGACTGGAAAGGAGTGGTCAGCTATCTTTAATACCTCAAGATATCAAGGAACCCCTTAAAGGTCCTGCATGTGAACTGCCTCATGCCCAATTTTGAGAGGTCTGAAGTCACTATTCTCTTGGTGACAAATGATGGTGAGGAGGGGAAAAGTGAACAGACCTCCTATCTTCCAAGGAGCAAAGTGGTTTAGTGGAAAGAATTGTCCTCTCTGCTATCCTAACCGAATCACAACAGCAGGACTGTCACCACTTTTTGGGACAGCTCGCTTCTCTATTCTGTCTTTCCCCAGGGCTCACTAATTGGTGTGATCATGACATTGACATAGGGGACAGCATGTCTGAAATGAATGAAATCTACATGCTGTTGGACAAAGTAAATTTCAGCGCAAAGGATGAGGAATCCACAATGCTGGATTTGAGGGTGGCTAAGGGGGTCATTCCGACCCTGGCGGTCCAAGACCGCCAGGGCCGGGGACCACAGAAGCACCGCCAACAGGCTGGCGGTGCTTCCCAGCCCATTCTGAAGGGGATCCGGCGGTTTCCCGACGGATTTCCCCTGCATGGGCTGAATCTCCATGGCGGCGCTGCAAGCAGCGCCGCCATGGAGATTCCGACCCCTTTCCCGCCATCCTGTTTCTGGCGGTTTTTACCGCCAGGAACAGGATGGCGGGAACGGGTGTCGTGGGGACCCTGGGGACCCCTGCACTGCCCATGCCACTGGCATGGGCAGTGCAGGGGCCCCCTAACAGGGCCCCATAAAGATTTTTACTGTCTGCTTAGCAGACAGTGAAAATCGCGATGGGTGCAACTGCACCCGTCGCACCCCTGCAACTCCGCCGGCTTCATTCGGAGCCGGCTTCCTTGTTGCAGGGCCTTTCCCGCTGGGCCGGCGGGCGCTCTTTTGGCGGTCGCCCTCCGGCCCAGCGGGAAAGCCAGAATGGCATCCGCGGTCTTCTGACCGCGGAGCGGCCATTTGGCGGTTCCCGCCAGGCGGGCGGCTCCCGCTGCCCGCCAGGGTCAGAATGACCCTCTAAGTCTTTTGTAGCCCTTAGTCCAGTCTAGTTGTACTGGAACCCAAACCTGCCCTATGGCTCAAGGGGAGATCAGCAATGGCTCAAGGGTAGGTCAGCATTTTCCACCCCAGAGAGCACTTTCAAAGTAAAGTTATGTCTTTAGACTAAAGAATGCCCCTGCCACTTTCCTGAGTTCAGTTAACTGAGTCCTAGCTGGTTTAGAAAATGTCAGTGCAGCTTTTTTAGATTACATTGCTGTTTTAGGCTCCAGCTTGGATGATCACCTGCACTATCTCCAGAAACTGCTTTAGGTCCTGCAGCCGGTAGGCCTCACTATGAAGGTCAGTAAATGCCAGATAGGGCAGGGATCAATGGTGTACGTGGACCACCAAGTCAGTGGAAGCAAAGTGCATCTTCACCACCCCAAGATAGAGACCACAATGGCTTGGGAGCCTTCAATGACCCAGGTGAGGTGAGGCCCATCCTAGACCTCACTGGGTACTGCACGTGGTTTGTTAAGGGGTATGACACAATTGTTCCCCCCTTATTTGAGCTGACTTCTAAGAAGCATTCCAAAGAGGTGATTGGGACAAGTGTGTGCCAGAAGGCTTTTGATACCCTAGAGGAGGCCATGTGTACAGCTCCAGTGCTTAAGACACCCAACTTCTCCAAGGAATGCCTGGTTCAGATGATGCTTCTGAGCATGGCATTGACAGTGCCTTTTGACAGCCTAATGATGGTGCTCGAACCAATCTATAGCCTTCCTCAGCAGGAGTTTACTTCCCAAGGAAAGGAGGTAGAGTCCAATTAAGTGGGAAGCATATGCAGCTGACTTGTCAGTGAAAAAGTTGAGACGATAGTTATGTGGGACTCATTTCCAGGTTTAGAGACCAGAGACTCCTCAGATGGCTGATGCAAGTGCTGGGTAAGAATTGAAAACAATTGAGGTGGTCCATTTCAAGGTAGTCAGTCTTCCTACATGGAATGGCCTTTAAGGTGGAGCATCTTCCTGAAACTTACAACCCCAAAGCTGATGGTCTTACTAGAGTTTTTCAGCCTTAATGGTAAAAAACCCTTACAGTAGTGGGTAGTTCTCCTTGATTTCTGCTCAAGGGAATACATGTTGAAAATGACCATCTTTTGTAAGTTATTCCACCAGGTCTTTTGTCTTTTGCTGAACCGAATTTTATGACTTATGGCCATATGACTTTGTACATCTAACTCCTGCTAGCCAGTAGTTAGGTGCCTGAGCTCTCTCTTTTAAACCTGGTAAAACTACCTAATTGTTGCATTTAATTTATGTATAAGTCCATAGTGTTTGTTAATAGATGTATCAAGATCCTTTAAATGCTACCGGTGGCCTGAAGCACTTATTTTACCATTCACTGAAGTAAAACTATAAAACCAGCCTTCATGGAAGGTAACTTTAAGGGAGTTAAATAAGCTGGTGAGATATGAGCGAGAGAGAAGGCGTTGGAGGATGGTCACTGTGGGATGCTACCAGAAGAAGTGGGTGTTAGAAGAAAAGCAGTTATTGTAATGTCAGTGTGCTGTCAGATGTTCTGTATTTTGTAATTGTAGAAGTTGGTTGATGGCATGGCACTTATCTATGGAGTCTATGAGCGGAAGCGCTAGTAGAGGTTGATATAGGGCTTTACTGTCTTGAAAAGTGTTCTGCTTGTGTTGATTTCATTGCTAGTGTTATGGTACTTTGCTTCTGCTAATGTAAGGAGAACTCTGTGTGCTTCACAGCAGGTCTGTACATGAAGCATTTATTGTTAGCAAGGTCTTCAAGAGTTTCACAAGGTTTTCCAGGATTGAAGTAGTTTAGAAGGGTGTTGACATAAAACATGAAGTTGGGAGAGCGAAAGAGGAGTTCAAGCATGAAGTTGTTGATGGAGAAATATTTGAAGAATTTAAAGGTTTGATCTTCTCTTTTAGGCTGGCATAGTTGTGTTGGTTGTATGCTGAGAGGGGAGACTGGGATGGTGAGCTTGTTGGTCCAGGGGCATTGGTTGTGTACAGTGGATTATTTGTGATGTTGAGAAGAAAAGGTCTATCTATCTATTTGTTTATAGGAAACCAAATCTTTGTCACTTTGGAGCAGACGTTTGCTTCTGATTAGAAAGAAGAAACAAACTATATTTTAACACAAACAGGCAATGTACTGCACACTCAAATTGACTAATAAGTCGCCAATCATGAAAGCACTTTGGCCTGCCAACTTTTCAATCTTTTCTTTGTGAACAGGGGCTGCACTGAAAGGAAAAACACAGCCATTTTAGAACTAAAGAGGGCTCAAAGTCCGTAGATCCATAAAGTAAACTGTCAGGTTTGCAACAACAATAGAGGAGAGTAAGCCAGGATACCCCCCTTGCCTCTCTCTGTCAGGTGCAGGCAGCAATCTTGGAACTGAACATGACTTGTTAGCCAACGCTTCAAAATGTAACCCAGGGCTGAAAACAGGAGAATGCCATGCAATCCATCAAGGTTTCAGCTTTTCCTTGAAAAAATGGGACTCCCTTCTGATGGAAAGAGATGAGCACTTCATCCTGATGGAGCAAGAAATGGAGAAGTAGCCATTGGCTTGACTTTGCCATATTTGAGGAACCTCCAACAAATGGGCATTCATTTATTGCATGCAGATTCAGATGTGGAGGATAGGGCCCTATGTCCAATGTAAAGAGATTTTAATAGAGTTATTTTATGAATAGGGAGCTGATGGAGTGCCCACAGGTAAGGTGCCATATGTGTGTTTCTGGGAATGTTAGGAATGCATTTTGAACCACCTGAGGCTGAGCCAGAAGATTCTGGCCCTCATTCTGACCTTGGCGGTCGGCGGAGAGGCGGCGGTCGGACCGCGAACAGACCGGCGGTATTAAAAATGGCATTCTGACCGCGGCGGTCACCGCCGCGACCGACCGCCACTTCCCCACTCCGACAGCCACGGCGGTCATGACCGACGGGCTGGAGTCTGCGCACTCCGGTCCGGCGGTCGACCCAAGACCGCCAACGGTATCATGACCCTGCTTACCGCCGCGGTTTCTGGCGGTCGGGAACCGCCATGCGAACCATGGCGGTAGGCACTATCGGGGCCAGGGAATTCCTTCCCTGGCACTGATAGGGGTCTCCCCCACCCCCCACTGCCCCCCGAGTCCTCCCCCCACACCCTCCACCCCCCTGCCACCCCCCAGAGGTGGTACGAACCCCCTCCCCACCCCCACCCCGACATGCACATACACGCACCCCGACATGCACACACCCCCAACATGCACATATACACACCCCCTACACACACACATACACAACGGGGACACATACCCGCACACATACATGCCGACATGCGCACCCGCCGAACTACACACATTGCCCATAGGCACAGCAGCACTCCCCGCCCGCATGCACGCACTCACACACCCCCTCTACACACTCACACGCACACCCCCATGCACGCACACATCACACAACACCCCCCCACCCCCTCCCCTCACGGACGATCAACTTACCTTGTGCGTTGGTCCTCCGGGAGGCGACGGGAGCCATAGGGACGTGACCGCCAACAGAAGACCGCCAACAGAAGACCGCCACACAGAAATGTGGGTCGTAATTCTGGGGGCGGTGTTCTGCTGGCGTGGCGGTGGAGGTTGACCAGTCTCCACTTTCCCGCCGACCGCCAGTGTGGCTGCTGGCGGTATTCCGGCGGAACGCTCCCAGCGGTCGGAATACGCGCAGCGGCATACCGCCGCGGTCGGCGGTCTTTACCGCGGCGGTAACTCGGCGGTCTTGCGAAAAGACCGCCAAGGTCAGAATGAGGGCTTCTTTTAGGTACAAAGCATTTTCATAAAATTCAACTTGACAGGAAAAGAGCTTAAATCAGAGTTTTACATGCCGCAATAGGAAGGATCTGAATGAGACTATTGAGAATTTTACAAATAGAAAAACAGGTTCCTGTAATTTAGTAATTGGGGAGCCATTGATTGTTTGCTATCAATAAAAAAAACAGATCCCTAACACTGTGCACAGGGGAGGAGCAACTCAGGGCTCTGCCAGTTGCACTCATTGGTCCAAAACTGAGTTTGTCTCCCAAGAAGAAGAACCTCAGTTTTGTCTGGGTTAAACTAAAGACAACTGGTTTGCAGCTGGCTGGCCAACTCCCTCATGCGTTCATGAATCTTTACTTGGGTTGCAGAAACATTCTCTGAGACGTCTAATATGGGCAGGGAAAGCTTAAGTATGTTGGGGGTCCTGAGACAAACATATTTTGGGAGCCCCTGTTTGGAACAGCTTTGAATTTATTATTTAATTTCAGTATTTATTACCCTCTTTGACCAGGTCACTGGCAGAGCACAGGCACACTCGTCTAAAATCTAAGGGGCATATATATGAAAAGTGTTTTGCCGCACCTAGTGCAAGGCCACTTTTCTTGTGCCCGTTAGCGTCCCCCTAACGGCACCATGGTAGCGCCGTATTTATAATACGGCACACCATGGCGGTAGTTAGGGTGACTAGCGTCATAATTTTTTATGCTAGTCTGTCGCTTTGCATGGTTAGCATCAAAATTTATTACGCTAATCCTGCAAAGCACCCAGAGGACCATTGTAATCAATGGGAGCCCCTTTTTAACGCCTGCACTTAGGAGGTTGTTGGACTTGGCATCCTTGGCGTGGTCTCCCCTAACCTTTTGCCTCTGTTTCCCAGGTTGTTGATGTGTGCTGAACTCTGTTTTTGCTGTTTTTGTTACTCTGGGCACTTTACCACTGCTATCCAGTGCTAAAGTGCAAGTGCTCCTATATAAAAATGTGTATGTAATTGGCGTTCCATAATTGGCATATTTGATTTACTGGTAAGTCCCTAGTTCAGTGCACTAGAGGTGTCCAGGGCCTGTAAATCAAATGCTACTAGTGGGCCTACAGAACTGGATGTGCCACCCACATTAGTAGCTCTGTAAACATGGCTCAGCCCTGCCACTGCAGTGTTTGTGTGTGCAGATTTTAACTGCCAATTCGACTTGGCAAGTGTACCCAATTTCCAGGCCTAAACCTTCTCTTTTCTTACATGTAAGACACCCCTAAGGTAGGCCCTAGTTAGCCGCATGGGCAGGGTCCAGTGTATGTTTAAGGTAGGACATATACTAATGTGTTTTACATGTCCTGACAGTGAAATACTGCCAAATTCATTGTTCTATGTTGCAAGGCCTATCTTTCTTATAGGTTAACATGGGGGCTGCCTTTACAAATAATTGAAGTGTAGATTCCCGTTGGGAGCAGCTAGACATTGGAGTTTGGGGTCTCTGAGCTCACAATTTAAAAATACATCTTTTAGTAAAGTTGGTTTTGAGATTGTATGTTTGAAAATTCCACTTTTAGAAAAGAAAATTCCACTTTTAGAAAGTGGGCATTTTCTTGCTTAATCCATTCGGTGACTCTGCATGTTTGTGGATTCCCTGTCTGGGTTAGTTTGACAGTTGGGCTGTTTGCACCTCTCTCTAGACAGTGACACAAAGGGAGCTGGGGTGTAGCCTGCATATCCTGATAAGCAATCTGTGCTAGGAGGGATGGGAGGAGTGGTCACTTACACCTGAAAGGACTGTGCCTGGCCTCACACAATGCGGTCTCCAACCCCCTGGTGTGGGTCTGGGGCCTGGTCTGGGCAAGGCAGGATTTCACAAACAGGAGAGACTTTCCTTTGAAGTAGTCCTAATTTAAAGGCCAAAATAGATATAGTAAGAGCACCCAAACCTCTAAAAAAGGAGACCCCTTCTGGACATCAAGAGGAACCTCTGCCTGGAGAAGAGATGAGGAGAAGTGCTGCCCTGCCTGTGACTGTGCTTTGTGGACTATCCCTCAGTTACTGCTTCTGCCTGTGCAAGGGGACAAAGACTGGACTTTGTTGTGCATCCCTGCCTGTGAAGAAATCTCCAAGGACTTGTCATGAGCTTGCATCCTGTTGTTGAAGTCTCAGGGCCTTCAAAGACTTCTCCTGCCAGCACCTGGACTCTGTGCTGAGACTCCTGTCCTGCCAAGTGCCTGACGGAGGCTGATAACGTTGCAACCCACATAGCATGGTTTTACTGATACTGTGCAGCAGAATGTTCGAGGCAAACCTCATTGGGCACGGAAAAATGATGCAAAGCCTACCCGTATCCGAGTGGTTGCCCAGATTGACGTATTGCTCTCCTGCGGAGAGGAAAAACGATGCACGCCGACCCAACCGGAGGAGGAGAAATGATGCACGGTCTAGCTTGCGGGTGAGAAATTGACGCATCGCTATCCTTTTCCGATGCACACTTGCCCGTGCGTGTTATTTTGACGCTACTCAGGTACTTTTCAACGCTAGCAGTGTTTTTACTGTTTCTCAAGGATTTAAGAATTTTTTGTCTTTTAAAATTAATAACTTGGCTTGTGTATGTTGGATTTTTGTCATTTTGGTCTTTTTTTGTTTAGATAAATATTTTCTATTTTTCTACACCTGCGTGTGTTGGTACAAATACTTTACACCTAGACTCTGAAGTTAAGCCTGCCTGCTTGTGCCAAGCTACCAAGGGGGTGAGCGGGGGTTAACTGTGGGTGATTCTCCGTTACCCTGACTAGAGTGAGGGTCCTTGCTTGAACAGGGAGTAACCTGAATGCCAACCAAAGACCCCATTTCTAACACAGGTGTTAAAAAATGCCAATAAAAAGTGTTGCTAAGGAATCTCATAGATTTCTTTGCGCCATTATTTCGGCTCTCCTAGCATTGGAACGCCCCCTTGCATACATTATACCTGGCTCAGGCATAATGTGACACAAGGGATTACAAAGGGGCTCAGTGCATGCATTGCGCCACTTTGTAAATATGGTGCTGCGTTTTTCCCCTTCCAACGCTGCAGTAACGTAAAAATAAATTACACTAATATGGTGTTGGAACCACGCAAGGGCTCCATAAATCTGGCCCTAAATGCTCTTGCATCTAATATTCAGAGACAGTGACGTGTATTTCAATATTGTAACACAGCAACAACTCACTAAAATTACTGCAAATAGTCTGCAACACCCTCCCATTTCAAAAACGTGAGGTCCTGTTTTTGATGAAAAATAAACTATTATGAATGCTGCATGAGATATAAACACACTATTTTTCTGCAAAATGCCTGCAATAGACGTACACATCACCTGTATTAAAAAAAAATGTGAGGAAATTACATTTATAACAATCTGTTTAAGAATTATTCAAGGTTATGTTATATTATATTGACGCGAGCATAGCGCACTAACCACCCAAGAAGGTATTCAGGTCATCAGGGCAAGATGCTCTGCAGAGCAGAGATGGCTTTATCAGGAGGCTCTAGCCCAGAACCTACTTTGCCCATGACAAAAAACGTCTCTGATCATGTGCATAAAAGATTATCTCCAGGGTGAAGGGTCGCACTAGCTCTGCTAATGGAATTATGAAGCTATTAAATAAGTTGGAACTCGGAGGCAAATATCTTGTGGCACACCTTGTGACCTTGAAGTCACGACTGAAGAGAAAAAGACTATACTGCCTGTGTCCTACTGTCTAAAAAAAGAGTGCCATACATTTTAGAGACATTGGCAAAAGCTGATCTTAAATCTGTTCATTAACAGTGCTACCATTAGTAGCCACCACCAAAGCGACTCCCAAAGCGACTCCTTGGGTGTACAAAGTATTAATCGTGCAGACTTACTGTAATACTTCTGCATGTAGATTTTTATATGAGAAGGAGGGATCTGATAATTTGTAAATTGTTGCAAGAAAATTAAATATCTTTGACATCTACCCGGATCAGGGGTCTAATGAATCCATTGTTAAAATGTGAGCTACGTGAAGGTCAAAATGTATGATCCCTGCACTTCCACTAATCCTAAGTCTTTTTGATGCTGATGAAATGATCATCACTGAGGTGGACAGCAATTAACAATTGTTACCAATGTCTTGAGACCCGCTAATGGAAGTGTTCCCTGTATGCAAGTGTATGACATCTCATGACCGATTTTCAAAGGCAGTTAGCACACCTGACGAAGGGGAAAATTTATATCATGGTCTACACCCTGAAAAACTGAGGGTGTCCTAAAGAATGGATAGCTCAATGAAAATGCTGTATGCAAAACTCTCTAAATCAGATCACTAACATCTCAGTTCAATGTTTAACTGAAACTGCCTCTTTTTCCCAGTGATCCTGGACAACTAAATTAATCCCCTTGGTGTATGACATTAGTCGATGGGCTCTAACCTTGCTGGGTGTGGACTCGACAAGGCTGTTTTTTTTTATTTTGAAAGTGTCGTTTCTGTGGCAAACACAAAGGAATACATGTGAATGGTCTTTCCGTGGCTGCTTCATTCGCATATGCTAAAATCTAATATTTCTACTTAACACAATACTTGACAAACATGCCATCTGTCTTTTTGCTTCAGGGTGTTGTTTTTAGGTTGCTTTGTGAAACGTATCACTAAAACCAAAACATTGCGGGCATATCGTCATAAATAGAATCATCTTTGTAGCTATCAATGCAAATTGCAAATAAGTTTCACGAGAATAGCTGTTCTCATATGTAAAATATAGATTTTGTAATTTAATGCAATGTGTTTACATTCATAAAAGATATCTCCTGTCTCGCCGCACCGAAAGCAAGAGTGTTTAGCAGTAACAGGGCACTGGGAAGAAATGCAATTTTAATGTCAATATGAAGACAGCACCCACGTTCAATAGAAAGTAACTCTAATATAATCATTCGCATTATTATATCTAATCAAATTGCAAAGCGTGTTTAATGCTTGCACTTGAACAAACAAAGAATGGGAGGCAAAACGTGCATCTTCCCACGACTTGTATCATATAGGGGATTATTACAACTTTGGAGGAGGTGTTAATCCGTCCCAAAAGTGACGGATATACCACCAGCCGTATTACGAGTTCCATAGGATATAATGGACTCGTAATACGACTGGTGGTATATCCGTCCCTTTACCGTCACTTTTGGGACGGATTAACACCTCCTCCAAAGTTGTAATAACCCCCATAGTGTTGAGTTTTGGATGAAACAGAGAGTAGGATTCAAGTTTACAATAGATTTCCAACATCTACGTACAACATGTACCCTAAGATAGAGCCATCCGACCCCTCACATTATCTATACATCTTAAAAAATAAGTGCACAATGTGCCTACGTGGAACGCCAGGGGCATAGCATACTACCGTAAGGCCCTCATTCTGACCTTGGCGGGCGGCGGAGGCCGCCCGCCAAAGTCCCGCCGTCAGGTTACCGTTCCGCGGTCGAAAGACCGCGGCGGTAATTCTGACTTTCCCGCTGGGCTGGCGGGCGGTCTCGTTCAGACCGCCCGCCAGCCCAGCGGGAAAGACGCTTCCACGATGAAGCCGGCTCGGAATCGAGCCGGCGGAGTGGAAGCTGTGCGACGGGTGCAGTTGCACCCGTCGCGTATTTCACTGTCTGCACAGCAGACAGTGAAATACATGTAGGGGCCCTCTTACGGGGGCCCCTGCAATGCCCATGCCAGTGGCATGGGCACTGCAGGGGCCCCCAGGGGCCCCGCGACCCCCCCTACCGCCATCCGGATCTCGGCGGTCCGACCGCCGGGATCTGGATGGCGGTAGGGGGGGTCAGAATCCCCGCGGCGGTGCAGCAAGCTGCGCCGCCGCGGAGGATTCAATGGGGCCGCGGTACACTGGCGGGACCCCGCCAGTGGTGCCGGTCCGACCGCGGCTTTACCGCCGCGGTCGGAATCCCCATTGAAGCACCGCCGGCTTGTCGGCGGTGCTCCCGCGGTCCTCCGCCCTGGCGGTCAAAGACCGCCAGGGTCAGAATGAGGGCCTAAGTCATTTAAGAGTGCTCTTTGCACGTGCTGTCACGTGGAATCACAGATGTATGTCAGTCACGTGCAGCAATGGTAAGTACACTGATAGTACCTCACAGCTAATAAAATTCCTGAAAATTATTGATAAATTCAGCATCTGTCATAGCCATGACATACGCCCAATCACACATTTAGGGGGTCATTCTGACCCTGGCCGGCGGCGGAAGCCGCCGGCCTGGCTGGAACTGCCAGAATACCGCTGCGCGGTCAAAAGACCGCCGTGGGTATTCTGTGTTTCCCGCTGGGCTGGCGGGCGACCTCCAGAAGGCCGCCCGCCAGCCCAGCGGGAAACACCCTTCCATGAGGATGCCGGCTCCGAATGGAGCCGGCGGATTGGAAGGGGTGCGACGGGTGCAGTTGCACCCGTCGCGATTTTCAGTGTCTGCATGGCAGACACTGAAAATGATGGTGGGGCCCTGTTACGGGGGCCCCTGCAGTGCCCATGTCATTGCCATGGGCACTGCAGAGGCCCCCAGGGGCCCCACGACACCCCATACCGCCATCCTGTTCCTGGCGGCCAAAACCGCCAGGAACAGGATGGCGGTATGGGGGTCGGAATCCCCATGGCGGCGCAGTAAGCTGCGCCGCCATGGAGGATTCCCCAGGGCAGCGGAAAACCGGCGGTACACCGCCGGTTTTCCGTTTCTGACCGCGGCTGTACCGCCGCGGTCAGAATGCCCAAGGGAGCACCGCCAGCCTGTTGGCGGTGCTCCCGCGGTCGTTGGCCCTGGCGGATTTTACCGCCAGGGTCAGAATGACCCCCTTAGATGCCAAGACAGCAGGTACGCCTTAAATAATTGCTTCTCGTGCTTGCTAGTGCTTTGATAGTGCTGCATGAGGTACCTTTATAGTACTTTGGACCCTTCTCTTTGAGTGTCAATCCCTAAGGAAGTGATCCATTTATGCTGACCTCTGCTTAACGTAGACTACTGCCAGAGCTTCTAACGAGTATCAGCCTTTTAGATTTACAGCATGGCAATAGTGCTTTACTTTGTGTAACACTTTTGTGTGGGGTCCACCCATTATATTGAAAGAAAGGCCACTTCACAACGATATGAAGGTATTGACTGAATAGAATGTTTATTTTACAAAAAAAGAACTAATGCGCGACTAGACGCCATTGTATAGTAGAGGGGGAATCATGTGCAACATACCTACTCAGGGCTCTTTGAGAATCCACTCAACTGAGCTCAAATAGGTGTGGAATTGTTAATAACGGGCACACAATTCAAATATAGGGTAATTACGCCAGTCCAGCAACACTGCTTATAATACTGATGTTTATGGCGCTGTGACAGAACTGGAGCGTTTTCTTGTTTCCTCCGGCCCCTATAGTGGCACTTTGCCACAGCGAAGAAGGCTAGCTTGTACTTGCCAGAAGACCTCTTCTTTTCTCAATGCAGAACGTAGCTTCCTTTGCCAATGAATGCCAAACACAAGATGTAGCAGTCATGAAAGCAGCCGCCAGCTGCAGCAATGCCTATAGTTTGGGCTTATGAATGAAAGTGCCTTTTGTGTCATTGATTGGTTTAGGCACGTTGTCGCTCATTATTCTGCCCATACATCTATCCTTCCACTGACTGATTCTTGCATTCACCCTCTGAAACAACTGCAATGAAACACATAAAAGGAGCTATTACATTAAGGGGGTCATTCTGACCCCAGCCGGTGGTGGAAGCCGCCGGCCTGGCTGGAACCGCCAGAATACCGCTGTGCGGTCAAAAGACCGCCGCAGGTATTCTGGGTTTCCCGCTGGGCTGGCGGGCGACCGCCAGAAGGCCGCCCGCCAGCCCAGCGGGAAACACCCTTCCATGAGGATGCCGGCTCCGAATGGAGCCGGCGGAGTGGAAGGGGTGCGACGGGTGCAGTTGCACCCGTCGCGATTTTCAGTGTCTGCATGGCAGACACTGAAAATCTTTGTGGGGCCCTGTTACGGGGGCCCCACTGCAGGGGCCCCCAGGGGCCCCACGACACCCCTTACCGCCATCCTGTTCCTGGCGGCCAAAACCGCCAGGAACAGGATGGCGGTATGGGGGTCGGAATCCCCATGGCGGGGCAGCAAGCTGCGCCGCCATGGAGGATTCCCCAGGGCAGCGGGAAACCGGCGGTACACTGTCGGTTTTCCGTTTCTGACCGCGGCTGTACCGCCGCGGTCAGAATGCCCATGGGAGCACCGCCAGCCTGTTGGCGGTGCTCCCGCGGTCGTTGGCCCTGGCGGATTTTACCGCCAGGGTCAGAATGACCCCCTAAGTACCAGAACAGTGAAGAACAATTGGACCTTCACCTGAAGCGACAAGGCAAATTTAAATCAGTTTAAAGGATCTATTTAACAAATGTGTTCAAACTAAACCATTAGTTTATTAAGTATTCAAATATAGTCATTGTTTTACAGATTCAAAAAATCTAAAAGTCGTTATTTCAAATTAAGATTCAAATAATACATTTGTAAGAATTACAAACAGTATGCAAAGTATAGAGCAGGTGTGTTGCATAAAGGAAAATCCCCAATCTAAATAAAAGACATCTTGGGGGAGAGTGCACTCAGGCAGTGAAGATTTGCACATGCTAGAGTGATCTTCTTAGGGTGAAGTCAGCAAGCATCTGTATGATCTGCCCTCTCTAGTCTAAGGAACAGAACGTCAATGACTTATTTAGTCTGAATCATTACCCCAAACAGTTCACTCTCCTTGATGGAAGTAGACTGTAAATGACACTCAGACAGACCAATGGTGGAAAAGAGCTGGCACAAAGGCCCTCTATCTATCTGAAGATATATTTATAAATCAATGTATGTAATATTTAATGATTTTTTTATTACAAGATACTGACAGATACATAGGAAGAGATTCTAGCAAGAGTCATTGCAGTGCAAAATCTTCTTCCTGTAGAGTTTATGAAAGGCAGTAATCAGCACCAAAATAATTCCCCAGAGAGGCATTCTGTGACCTTTCATCTAACAAAGTGCATACCTGTAGGCTCTAGTGCAGAGAAATGAGAATTCACCCTTAAATGCCTATTGATTTTCACTTATGCTTTTCACAATCAATATGTTAGGACTAATGCTTTCATCATAACTTTTCATAATAAACAGATCAGACCTATGGCAACAGAAATATGTTTCCCTGGTAAATTAATCAGGCCTGTACCTCTTTTCTTTTGCTTATCAGCATAATAAACCGAGGCCTCCTCTACCACGCATAAGCTTCTTTCCAAGGCAACCATCTGGCTCATAGATAAACCTACATAGTATACAGAGTTACATTAGCAAATTAAAATCATTTCTCTCCTAAAAGGATGTAACAAGGATTCTGACAAATGTACTATACCTTTTGTTTGTGAGAGGGGGTATCCGGCACAAAACACCTTACCCATGATCTTAATCAGTTAGATTATTATATCTGTAGGGTTTAATACTGAGGAATAACAATCTACCCTGAAATACCTATTGACTTTAACGTATGCCTTTCACAATGAATATGCCCCGCCTACTGCCTTTATTGTAACTTTTCATGATAAACATTCAAGACTATGGGGGTCATTCTGACCCTGGCGGTCATGGACTGCCAGGGCCAACGACTGCGGGAGCACCGCCAACAGGCTGGCGGTGCTCCCATGGCATTCTGACCGTGGCGGTACAGCCGCGGTCAGATACGAGAAACCGGCGGTGTACCGCCGGTTTCCCACTGCCCAAGGGAATCCTCCATGGCGGCGCTGCAAGCAGCGCCGCCATGGGGATTCCGACCCCCTTACCGCCAGCCTTGTTCTGGCGGTTTTGACCGCCAGAACCTGGTTGGCGGTAACGGGTGTCGTGGGGCCCCTGGGGGCCCATGCAGTGCCCATGCCAATGGCATGGGCACTGCAGGGGCCCCCTAACAGGGCCCCACCAAGATTTTCAGTGTCTGCCACGCAGACACTGAAAATCGCGACGGGTGCAACTGCACCCGTCGCACCCCTTCCACTCCGCCGGCTATATTCGGAGCCGGCATCCTCATGGAAGGGGGTTTCCCGCTGGGCTGGCGGGCGGCCTTCTGGCGGTCGCCCGCCAGCCCAGCGGGAAACTCAGAATTACCGCGGCGGTCTTTTGACCGCGCAGCGGTATTCTGCCGGCGGGACTTTGGCGGGCGGCCTCCGCCGCCCTCCAAAGTCAGAATGACCCCCTATAACCTTTATCGTTTGTTTGCCTCTGACCTACCTGTGTTGGTTCATAAAACTTCCCAGGAGGCAACCATCAGGTATACTGTAATAAAATTACAAAGATGTACAAAATAGGATTATCATAGTGCAAATCATGCGTCCTTCCTGGTTGTGAAACACAAACTTCACACCCTCCATCTAACATACTTCCTGCTCTTCCCCACAAAGTTGCAGGTAGTGCACCATAGAAAAAAACACTTCTTCAGCAGTCAGGACGACACCTGGGAGTGGCTGGAAGCAATAAATCTGAGGAGCCAACAAGAATTAACTGAGAAGAGAGTCAAGCGAGAAAATTTCCAAACACACAGGTGAAGAAATCATAAATGACGCGAAACCCATGATCCCAATTTAGAGCAGATTATACAGGAATGCTGCAGGCTCTACAGAATATGGCAGAACAGTGAGCCACCGACTACATCTGATCCGGTCTGTAGCTAGCGGACTCAGAAGTAGAAAATGGCTCCCTCGCCAACACGCTCTCTGGCGCCAGCTTACCGGCTCCCCCCATGGTGACACCACAAACTGCGGACAACATTATTTGAACAGTCATGCCTAATGTGTTTGACCATTTTAGTCCATTGTCAGACATGCCGTGACGCTGTGCGGCTTGCTCTGGGTATTGCTCGGTGCCAACTATTCTATTTGTCCGTCATGCAGAAAAGGAAGGGTATAGCTGTAACGCGCAGCTTTTCACAGTTGCCCAGGAACTCATAGTGAGTCCCCATGTGGACTGCTTAATGTCATGACAGGTGTTGTGCGACATGTTTCCCACCTCCCACAGCCGCAATATGACTGGGGTCTCCACATCTTTGGGCTTCCTGGCTGACTTCCAGCCACCGCCCCTCAAATTATACCTGTTGTTAGTGGGTCCTTCCTGCTTACACTGGTGATACCAACAGGCAAGTTACATAGTTTGGGCAGATACCAAGAGTCCCTCTGCTCTGATGGTATTTTACAATTTTAGGCCCATATTTATACTTTTTTTTCGCTGCATTTGCATAATTATTTGACCCAAAAGCAGCGTAAACTTACAAAATATAATTGTATTTTGTAAATTTGTGCCGCTTTGTGGTCAGAAATTGATGCAAATGCGGCACAAAAAAGTATAAATATGGGCCTTACTGTTATGGCAGCAGTCGGTTTTGCACTGTGCAAGTTCGGTTTTGAATGGAGCCGAAGTTCCACTCTCTTTTGTCCCCCTCTCCTGTGCCCTGCTCGTTGACTGCACGGGTCTGCCCCTCTGGACCCTAATTACTCACCCACTATACATGACCTCCACCAACATCCTCTCAAGGAATGTGCACAGCATACACAAGGCAGCATGCAGATATTCCATATTCTCATACCTTAGGAAACATTTAATTCACATAGCTCTCTTATAGGAAAACCACCTTGTACATTTCAAGGCTACGCAGTTGCGAAGGCGCTGGCAAGGGGAATTGTTTGCGACCAACTATTCTTCTTTCACCAGGGATGCCTTGATCTGGATTTGCTAGGGTACTTCGTTTGTGGCTGATGCCAGTGAGGTTGATACTGAGTGGTGTTATGTGTTGGTGCATGGGCTACTGCAGGGCAGGATGATATTACTGGGGTCCATTTTTGCACCTAATATGGATCACGCTTCTTTTCTCTGCAGGCTCTCTGGTCCTCTCTCTAGATGGAGTGATCATCCCTGGCTATTGGGAGGAGAAATCAACAGTGTCCTGGACCTCCTGATGGACTGCTCCTTCCTCTCGATGCCTGCTGCACCCAAAGTGGCCGCTGCACGTGCTTTCTGAGAATGGCTCAGACACTAGTGGCTGCTGGATGTTTGGCACTAGCGTAATCAAGACGCTAGCATCTACTCGTTCTTTTCGACCCCACACCAACTTCATGTGAGACTTGACAGATTTCTTTGCATGCCCAACCTGAACTCTGCGGTCTTGGCGACAGATTACTTAGGCTGCACCCACTCTGATCATAACCCACAACTCTTGCAACTGGGTTGGGACGTAGCTCCCCCTATGATTCCGATGTGGCGACTGCAGACAGAGTTGCTAGAGGATACTGCGCTCAGGGCATCACTGGACAAAACAATCTCTGAATATTTTGAACTCAATGCTGGCTCCACCTCGTCGAGTCTCATTGAGTGGGAATCGTTCAAGGTCTATATACAAGGTCATTGTCTGGAAGCTCAGTGGGACTCGCGCAAATCCACTGAACATGATCTGCTCCGGGTGGAAAAATCCCTGTTATCGTATGAAGAAGAGGTCATGCTGTGCCCCACGGCCACCTCGGAGTTGGCAAAAGTCCAGGCGGAGCATGTGTCCCAGTTTGAAAGGTTGAGGTGTCTTAATTATGCAGCATGTTTGGCCAGCGCACGTGCTGCAGCTGATCGGTAGAGCAGGCTGCTGGTCTGGCTGGTCCACCAGGATCATGGTCCTGTGGTGGAACTGCAATCGACGATGGGCCTGATGTTCCATACCCCTGGTGAGATTGATACCGAATTCACCCAATACTACACAACATTATATCACTCATCCACAGTAGCTACCTAAACTGACTATAACAAATTCTTCTCCCTGAACACTCATCCCTGTCTGACTGATGAGCAGTGGGAGGAGCTGGATGCACCTCTAGAACTTTTTGAGATACAAGACAGTGTCCGTGAGTTGACTACAGGAAAAACCCCAGGCCCTGACAGTCTTCCGTCAGAATTCTAGAAGGCTTTCTCCACTGCCATTGTCCCTCGTCTTCTCGGCATATACGAGGAGGCATTGGGAACTGCAACCCTACCTACATCGCAACAGGAGATGCTGCTGGTCTCACTTCCTAAACCTGGTAAGGACCCGCTGGCGGTGGGCTCTTACAGTGCCCTTGCAATGCTAAATACAGACTACACAATTCTGGTCAAAATTCTGGCAACCTGATTGACGCCCCTAGCACCCCAGCTGGTACACCCGGACCAAAACGAATTTGTGCCGGACTGCGGCACGTCACTGAATATTAGACACCTATTCAGGGTCTTGAGGTACTTAAATCTGGACTGGCCCCGGGCGGGCTGTTTAGTGCATGATCTTGAGAAGGCCTTTGACTCCCTGGAGTGGCCCTACCTGACGCGACTGTTATACACTTGTCTGCAGCTCAGAGTTAAAATTGGTGTAAACATCTTTGGCCCCATTGAGCTGGGCAGAGGGACCCATCAAGGTTGTACCCTCTTGTTATTATTCTCCCTTGCCATGGAACCTTTGGTGGTTGAACTTTGCTGGAGAGGGGTAGCCTGGGGCATCCTGTTGGGAGACGGTCCCCACATTGTGTCTTTGTACGCGGATGATCTCCTTTTATATTTCAGAGATATTGTGAACATCCCTGCTGACATTACGGATATCCTACAAAACTTTGCTGCACTTTCTGGACTACGAGTCAACTGGGTGAAGTCACGCCTTTTTCCTTTCACCCCTGACACACCCGACCCAGGCCTTTGTTTGTCTGGTGTACCTACCCCCTGGCAGCATCGAACATTCCATTATCTTGGCTTCAACATATTTCACACGGAGGATAACCTACATGATGGCAACCTTACGTGGGCGGTGACCTCCATTAGAATTCAGATGACATTCTGGCAAACCCTGCTCCTCTCGGTGATGGGTAGAATTGCCCTCCTGAACATGGTAGTTCTCCCCCGGCTGCTCTATTACTTCTCTAATATACCCTACTATGTTCTGGCTAAATTTTTTCGGGAACTGGTGACTAGAATCAGAGAATTTCTTTGGGGGAGGGACCGCTGTAGAGTAGCACTGAATAAGATGTACCTGCCCCTGGACAGAGGAGGCCTGGCGGTCCCAAACATGGAGCAGTATTATCTGGCCTCCCAGCTTCAATGGGTGACGCAGTGAATAGGTGGCTGTCAATTGGCAGACACAGTGACTAAAGCACCACCCCGGACAATACCTGAAATTCTGCACCTTTTCCACCCCCTCACAAAATCAAAGCAGCCAGGGGCACCCTTGCAGGGCATGGTGCACCAATGCTTCCGCAGAAGCCTGTACCTCACACATTTAAGCAGCCCCTTCACACCAGCTATGGCATTACTGGGTATGCCACGTGGCCCACAATACAGTAGCAATGCTGAGTTGAGACTCTGGCATGTGGCGGAGGTCCATACCTTAGGCGATCTATACGAGGAGGGCACGCTCATCACATTTGCCATGCTGGCTACAGAGACGGGTCTTTCCACAGGACAACCCTTTTGCATAGCTCTCTGATAGCGACATTGTAGAGACATTTGGGGGGACATAACAGTTGAACTGCCAACACACATACTACTACAATATATGCACATCACGGAGCACAGTAGAAACTAGTAAAATGGCTCACTGATGCTCTCCGCTCACACACAGCTCACAATTGCGCTCAACTGCCTGTCAGATGGGAGGCAGATTTGAATGGGCCTTGCTCTGACATGACATGGGCTGTTGTGCTGTCGAGCCACACTCACACCCCCTGTAATTCCAGGTTCCGCCTCATCCAGTTTTACATTCTTCACAGGGCCTATCTCACACCAGTTGCTCTAAACAAATACTATTAGTAATTAAGCGCTCCATGCCCCTGTTGGGTACTGGTGGGAGCGGACTTGTTCCATATGCTCTGGCCCTGTCCCTCTCTCAGTGCCAACTAGTGTGGTGTTGCGGGACCACTGTCGGCTTGTACGTTGCACCCACTTCTGTCCACATGGGAAGCTTGCCTTCTGTGGTTATACTCCAGGGCCAAGAAACATAAAGCCCCATCAAGATTTCTAGACCTTGGGCTCCTGACTGTTAAGCATCTTATCAGCGGGTGCAGTCCCACACACGTTGGCCGCATGGGGGAACTCCGTTGTGTGGGTGGAATCGGAGGGAGTGGTGCTGCGTAGGGAGGACAGCTTGGGCCTCTATAAGTATCCCCTGATCGTTAGCTGGGATGCGATGCTTGATTAACTGTGGGAGGTAGTGAAGCCAATGAACTACGGTATCGTTGCAACCACTGCACACTACCAACCACTGGATGTCATGCCCACACATAGGGGGTCGACTATCACACCTGCTAAACCGTGCATGCCCTGCTTTCATTCCAGCTTATGGGAACCAGCCTGATTTGGGGGGATGGGGTTGTGAACATCCCATAGTCTGGTGGAAATCACTGTTGGACACGTGCGCTATGCTGGGACTGCGAGGGGGATTGGGGCAGTAATGCTCGAAACATACTCCAAGTTGTGAGCTGTTGTTGTAATTGTATTGTTATTGCACCCTGCTTTTGCTGAATCTACAACTTGAAATGCAGTTATATGATGAAGATGTTATAATGCATATGTCCTCTATGCCATTATGTGCTGTACTGTAACCCTGCATCTAAAAATGAAACAATAAACAGATTCAAGCAAAAGTAAAATCATAGTGTAAATCATCTATCCACATTGCTGGTTCAGGTGGTTCACCACAATGCTTGCCTTCATCAGTAATCTGCAACAAAATAACTAACTGCAAGCCTTAGCACAGTGTAATAGCAACCCACCCATAAATGACCAGTGTCTTTAACACAGGCTTTTCACAACAAGTAAGGCCTTCTAGCTTTGTCATAAATTTTCATTTGGAACAAATCACACATAATCTGACATAATGTTTCCCAGTCAGCTGATAAGGCCTCTCTAACTTTTATCATTGGCTTATCTCCATGACAAACTCAAGCCTATTGTATTTAAGGTAAGCTTTCCGCAAGGCAACTATCCGGCATACAGCCATAAAAGTACAAATGCACACAAAATGACAGCTGTCAAAGTAAAATTTTATCTATCCTAAAAGAGCCTAACAAGGATAAATAGAGTGTATATATTTAATCCCCACCGTTTGTTTGGGTGGATCCCCAACACCAAAACACTTGCCTATGGCAGTAATCTGTAACAAATCATGCATCAACATACCGGCCTACAGCACAATAAATATTCATCATTAAAAGCCTTGACTGCCTTTAAAGCATGCCTTTTGTCATGACCTTTCCCAATGAAACTGTTATCCTTTATTATCGGTTTTATACTTTATCCGGCACTGACCCATTCAAGTGAACTTAAACTGACAAACATCATGCATTCAGTTACAAATTCACAAATACTCAGATAAGACACTTGCAAAAGGAAATACCACCCCTCTCAACAGAGCCTAACAAGAATGATCACAGTGAAGACCCCCAAGGTTAATGAGAGTTGGTGGCCAATGTCCAGATCCTTGGCTTCTACATTATTCTATGAGACTACATGTAACAAAATACATTTCTATAGTACATACTCTTTTTCTGCTGACACTTTCTTCCCTGTCACGACTACTTTGAAAGATCTGATCTTGCAAGATTACTGCTGACTGGCTTCAGATGTCTATTTTACCTCAGTCCTTAGAACACAGCCGAGAGCATAGTGAGCATGTTTTCGCTCATAGTTCACTCTGGTCCTTTATGCTTACTCTATTGACCCATCTAATGGGAGTGTAACAAATTGCTTTTTTCTGCAAGGTCAACCCCAGTATTTTTAATTTTATTGTGCCCCCTTCTAACACCTGTTAGATTTCCTTGCCCCATTTTTTTGCCCCCCTAACAGGGGAACGCCCCCTTTGCATACATAGGCGGTCATTCTGACTTTGGCGGGCGGCGGAGGCCGCCCGCCAAAGTCCCGCCGTCAGAATACCGCTGCGCGGTCAAAAGACCGCTGCGGTAATTCTGAGTTTCCCGCTGGGCTGGCAGGCGACCGCCAGAAGGCCGCCCGCCAGCCCAGCGGGAAACCCCCTTCCATGAGGATGCCGGCTCCGAATGGAGCCGGCGGAGTGGAAGGGGTGCGACGGGTGCAGTTGCACCCGTCGCGATTTTCAGTGTCTGCTTGGCAGACACTGAAAATCTTGTTGGGGCCCTGTTAGCGGGCCCCTGCAGTACCCATGCCATTGGCATGGGCACTGCAGGGGCCCCCAGGGGCCCCACGACACCCATTACCGCCAGCCAGGTTCTAGCGGTCAAAACCACCAGAACCAGGCTGGCGGTAAGGGGGTCAGAATCCCCATGGCAGCGCTGCCTGCAGCGCCGCCATGGAGGATTCCCCAGGGCAGCGGGAAACCGGCGGGACACCGGTATGCGGTATGCCCATGGATGCACCGCCAGCCTGTTGGCGGTGCATCCGCGGTCCCCGGCCCCGGCGGTAGTCAACCGCCTGGGTCGGAATGACCCCCATAATGCCTGGCGCAAGCATAATGTAGCGCAAAGTGGCACAGTGCAAGCATTGCGCCACTTTGTAAATATGGAACAGGATTTTTGCCTCATTGGGCCACATTAATGTAAAAAATAAATTATGCTAATGTGGCGCAAAGAGGCGCTAGGGCTCCTAAATATACCCATATATATATTTTTTTTAAAGGTGCACTCGCAGTGCTTGAAGGTCTAAACGCTATTTCACTGAATATTTCAGCTGGATATTACACAAGACAGGGCTATGAGGGATTAAAATGTTAAATTCTACCTCTGATGTTAATAGTTCCTTCAGAGCTGTAATATACATCATTGGTTAGGAGAGTGAATGACTCTGATTCAGAAGATAATGGAAAGAGTGATGTTAACTGCTGACCACTTAGCAGGAATTATCTATCTGAGTGTGGACATAAACATCTGTCAGAACAAAGACCAGCCTTAGCACTATGTCATGTGACTTGAAGTTGCCAGGAAGGGCTTTTTCCATTCTTTCCAAAGACCCTCCTAGATAGCCATGCTCATGTCACATTTCAACAGACAACCAGAAATCCGAATGTTTTGGAAAACTCTAACGAGGGGATCCTTCATTCTCTTTTGCAGCCTGAAGAGAAATTTAAGAGATGCTAGTCTCACATTTCACAAACGTAGATACATTAAATCAGAAAATGGGAAAACAAATGCCAAGCAAGAGAATTTCCTTAACAGAAAGGAATACTTGGACAGAGCATCCTATGTGGAAGACCTGACTATGTAAATTCAGGACCAAGGGCCATATTTAGGACCTGGTTTGTGTTGCGTTTGTACCATACTTTGTGGTACATGCTCGACGCAAACCTTAAGTGTGATAAATGAACCCATGCATGGTCACTTTGCTTGGCTCTTAGTGGCTCTATAAATCTGGAGTAAAGCAATCCAGTGTAAATTACTGCATTGCCTTACTCTGGGCTAGGGAGGTGTTCCATGAGCTTTGTATGGGACTCCCATGGTTTTTGAAGCATTCCTATATTTACCAGCACTGGTAAACCTGGGATTCTGCTAAAAGGACATGCATGCATCTGGAGCGGCCTAAAACCGTGAAATATTTGTACTTCTTCTCTTTTTTTTCCTCTTCCTATGTGTGCTGCATTCTACAGCTCACATAAAAATTGGAAAAGGCCTCAGGGGATTGTTTTTGTACAGGAAGGTGATCCTTCCTGCACAAAAAATAATTCTGCATGCAACAGAGACCCTTGCACCACGGTGCAAGGGTGCCTGCATTGGCACTAGGCAGCCAAAATGGTGCCAGTGCAGGGGAAAAGGCAGGAATGCACCACATTCGTTTAAATATGGCACTTTACTGTCCGTTTCCTGTCATTCAGTGCAGCACAGCAAGGTGACTTGCTGTGCTGCACTGCATGACTATCCCCATAAATAGGGCCCCAAGTCTCTTCTGTATCTGAATAACTTGCAACAGTTAAGAGCAAGTAAGGGGATTTGGGAAAATATATTGTTAGTATTCTGACAGCAGCTCTTCTGTCATTACGTTATTGAGATCATATTTTGCCTTCTTCCAAAGATGGTTTTATGATCCATTAAATGCATGGAGTGCCAGTCAGTCTACCAAAACCGAAGGCAAAAGCAGGACAATCATTTTCAAGGTTTTCATAATGAAAATATTTTGAGGACAGTAATCAAAAACAAAAAGACCACTTTTGATAATAAAGTTGATTTTTCTTCTAGTCAGACCATTTCACTTTGTTTTCTGAAGTGAGAGAGGTTTTGAAAATTTTGAGGGGGTGGGGTCTCTTGGTATTATATCCTCTAGTGATGTTTGACTGCACTATTTGAGAGAGGGGATTCTAGGGGCTGGGAACAGGGCAGGAATCATCAAGTATCCAGGCACAGTCCGAAGGAGGGGTGTTAGCAGAAAGGGAGATATAAGTGAGAGCATATGGGTGTCCATACATGGAAAGTTAAGAAAAATCTTTCTGATAGTTTCTACTCAGACAATTATAAAATATGAAGGCATAACAACATTTGATAATTTATACAGTTTACATTTGATGGGGAAGAGTTAGATATGTCCACAACGGTCTGATTTTCCACCTTTGTTTTCTCAGGCCCCGCTTGGTCAATCCACATGATTTAGTGTTGTTTAATTCCTGATGACAATCCTATAGGCCTCTAAATTTTACTTTACTTATGTTCATGGAGGAAGCACCCAATGTCTCTCCTCCTGCCCTTTAGATATTGCTGCTGTATCTGTCCTCTGTATGGTCTCCAGGCATATCTTTTTGCCCAGGAGCTTCTTCAGATGCCACCCTGCAGCATACCAGCAGAAAACGACTATATGCCAAATTCCTCAGACCCCATGACTTTGGCCATCCTGCAAAACACCTGAGTGAGTGTCATCAGCTGAGTCAGTGTCCTCTCCTGATAGAGGTCACTCATCCACAGGACCAGGTAACTGAAGATCCAGGGAAAGACTCAGGTAACCAACCTCAGCAGGTCCATCCCTGGCTTTAAGGGTTCCAATGAAGAAAATAATAAGAGTACCCTCTAAGCAAAGAATGGAGCAAAGAATAAAGTTACTTAATTTAAATCACAAAAGTTCTCATTGATCATCTCATGATGTTCTCATCTCATTGACCAACCTTGCAACTAATAATAATATTCAGCACTCACATTCATACCACATTCACACAACAAAGTCAAAAACACGGTATCACAAAGAATGTTTTTGTTAAAAAAATATACATGGCTTTAATCACACTTTGTAAAGTAAAAGTAATAAAAAACACAATTCATTATAAGATAATCAGACACATCTACTTAGATATTTTCAGAAGATATCAATGAATCACTGTCAATACATGGAAAGAAACCCATTTCAAATAAATTGGGTAAAGAAACATTGAGAAAGGTGATGATGAGCCAGTGATTGTTAGAGTAGAAAGTGGGACAGTGGGAGAACATCTCACCTGTGTTCAACTTACTCTTAGTCATATAGTTTCCGAAGAGTGTCTGTGCATGTCTTTTCACCAAAAACATGTAGCAACCATCACCACTACTACAGTCACAGCCCACCCTAGAGAAAGATCACCACAACCTCCTAGCTCCACCTCCATACGTTCATCAGGATTTGGCACAATAAGAAAGCTCTCCTCCTAAGTTTGGGACTTCTTTAGACTAAAGGCACATGAGAAGCACATCACAGAATGCTCAATTTTCAAAACAAAAGTTTGTCATGATAAGTCAGGTGGAAATATGGTACCTGGCGCCAACTGACCCATCTGACATATCAACACACAATCGTGTTGACTGAGCACCTCAAAAACGTAACTGCTGGTGCTGAGAGAGAACCAATACTTCAACTGATCGAAGGCCATTGTGGTGAATAAGAAGAGGATGTCAGCCTCTTTTTTGCAGTCACCCTGCAACTGCTGTACCTAGTATTTAGTCATCACTCATAGCAACCTCAAAAGTACATTCAGGTCACGGGAATATAGTCATTTCAAAGTGTCCAAGCAGAATACCTGTTCCCAGGAGCTCACTAGCAGAGGTATTGCAAAAAAAGGCACAGCAACCAACTATCAAATCTATATTCACCAATGCACCAAACCCAGGAGTAAGTCCATTTATATAATGGGAAGCTAGCAAAACTGTTAGCTCTTGGTGCCTTTCAATGCTTCTGCTACATGCAGTGATTGCGATGTTGACCATGGAGAAACTGCATAGAACATCTTGGATCAATTTAATGCTAAAATCTACAAATGGTTTCATCCCAAAGGTCACTGTATTCGGCTTTAAAGCAAGGAATATCTTAGTAAAGGTTACCGTTATATTTGAGAAATTAAAGTGACTTACCACTCGTCCCAGTAGGTGCTTCCTTAAGTCATCCCATTCCTCAACATGATGCTATATGCCCTTCTTAGCAGCAGTAACCTGGAGTACCTGAGGATCTAGATATAAATCTAACACATGAGGCTGACACTTCAAAGGTGGAAACCAAGCAACTCTCCTTATTGTTATATATTGATGTTTGTGATCTAACGGCAAGACTACTGCGGTAGGCTTACAGAAGTTAATAGATAATATCACTTTGTGTATGAAACAACTTGACATATGTACCAATGTGTTAAAATCTTTTAGTGTGGTCTGTGGTTGTGCGATTAATAAGCTGAAATTCAATTTTGTCAAAGAGATCAGACTTTCTTGTTTCCTAACATTCCCAAATTTGGGGGTACTATATGACAAAGGTACTTGACCACATTTAGTGAAAGGAAGGAAGTCTGAGTTAGGTGAGTCTACTGCCGCAATTTTTAGATTTTCTGCAAAATTGTGGTTCAAACCCTTAGATGTGATGATTGCCATTTATAAAGCCAAGTGTACTTATGTGGGCACTTACAGTGCAAGCATATGGAGAACATGTGATGTAGGTTCTAGTCAGGTCATTAAAAATGACTTCCTGAAAAGATTGTCTGTCCCAAATAGTTAATCAATGTATATCTGTCCTTCTGAATTGGGCATTCCATATCTTGATGACTACATGAGTTTATTTCCTCATAAACTATGAGCTGCCTGTGGCTGCCTGAGTGGTCAATCGACTTGCGACCTCAAATTTGTTTCACCATGAAAATGCACATAATATCCCTTGGATGTCTTGTATTATGGATCAACTTACTTAATTGGGGCGGTCTGAACATTTCGACAAACCTGAAATTTTAAAATCCTCTGTAAAACCAGTCATTAAATCAGAATGTGTAGTCATGTTAATGAGGAAAAGAGAACATTTAGACTGCACTAAGAAGAGTGTGGGTAGATATCAACTTGTATTGACTACTCATTTTATGGAACCTTAATTATATTTTACACCTAATACCCATCACAGGGTTTATTTGGTTAGAATTCATTTTTAATATAGACCATGTTGTGTTTTCTCCTCCACTCAGTTACATTTTTTCCTGTTTTGAAAGCCAATAGAGTTCCTAAAGAATTGTTTTTAATTCCTCTATTAAGGTCCCTTAACATTAGGAAATGCAGACATGTCCTATTGCACTTACTCCGGTCCGAATTAGTATGTAGAACATGTATACATTTTTTTCAGTTGCATACAGAGCAACATTGTGGGCAAATGACACAATGTTGTGATACCCTGAAATATTATGTGTTCTTTATTTCCGGCAGTATATTTTATTGCAAGTTGTTTTGATGAACAAAAATCTTTTTGTAGTGCACTTTTTTGATTCATTTTGTTAGGGATTCTGACCAGCTGTTAACAGTACAAGTCATATTCCTTCTTCCATATGTATTTTAACCATATTTTTTATCTTTATTGTCTATCCCTTCTATATTACTAGCTGCTTATATGATTAATTTAATTTGATAAGTACAAAGAGCGTTATGATTTGCTGATAACTGGAAACATTGTAATCCACATTCTTCTTCACACTTTTGCTTCTTTTTCCAGAACAGTGACTCTTGTTCTTTGGTTTGGTTGGTAACTTGTGTATGTGATGGATAGTGTCTTGTGATGCACATTGTATATTGTTCCTTATTAATGTGTTTATTTTTAGTTTTTAAACTTTGTATGTAATTGTATGTATTCTTTTATGTTTTTTAAACCAAATAAAGAGTGTTTGACTGACTGACATAACTTACATATTTAGACTATCACTACTAACAGTGGTATTTTGAACAAGTTAAAAAATAATACTTCACTAAACTAATGTTAAGTTATAGATATCTAAAATATCACTTGGAAAGGTTTACTTGCATTTTAAACATCAAGTAGTCAAGTCTTTAATGTTATAAATCATCATAATGTTTTTTCATCCTAATCACATAGTACATTTGGGGAACTGATGGAAAGATAATGGATTAAAAGAATTACACCAAATGTGGCAGAAAGTGAGGTCTTTACTCAGAAAGTGTGCTTTGTTTTATTTGGTGTGAATCCACAAATCCGTTTTTGAGAAGCCTGCATTTAAAGAGGTCTTGAGGTGGATATAGAGTGGGAAAAATAGGCATATCTGGATTACTGGTGTCTACATATTCTCTGATGGTCCACTTTAAAGGACAATAACCAATTCTGATTGGCTAGCTACAACCTGTACAATATATTTGTTGTGGCAACCAATACAGGAATCGAGGACATGATCCCCACTTTCTGAAAATAAATTACAAAAATAGAAGAGGTGAAGATCAACACACACTGACCATAAGGGGCATGAATGGAGTGGTCTCATTAGGACCCCTGCACTGACCATATATTATAATCACTTTAAAAAAATATACATCCAATTTTTTAGCTAGACTCACATGCACAAAGCCATAGAAATTCGCAATTATTTCAAGTAACTATAACTCGTGCCCACAACATGCACAGTTTTCTCACCAATAATGTTACTGCAAATAATGCAGTGATATCAATGATGTCATAGAAGATGTTATGAGCGATATATAACTTGCACCCTCGCTGTGCAGTTTTCTCATCAATAATTTGACTGCTAATATTATGGTGATATTTTTAATGATTTTATAAAGATGTCAGTGAATGATGAGGACGCAAGTTATAGTTACCGTAGAGCGTGAGTTATAGTTACTTCAGACAACTATAACTGCTGAATTTCTATGGTTTTGTGCGAGTAAATTGAGAACATATCTATAACGTCCCAGTAACCTTTGGCTTTTTAAGTGAATTTCTATTGTTTGAAATTATATTTCCTAATTATAACATCCCTATAACCTTTGATTTGTTTTAGTGATTTTTTAATGTTTTTCTAATATAAAGTAATTTTAATTACTTTATGTTAATCCAACCACCACCACATATGGCCTTTCACTGTGCACTACCACCCACCTCCCCCCAGGGCAGGCACGGCCTTCAGCCACATGACATGTGTATTGTCCCAAGGGCCTGGCCTGCGGCCAGACCCTGCAGGAAATGCCCTGCAACCTACTCCTTCTATCCACCCAACCCCACACCACACATGACCTTTGGCCATGCACAGCGGGGAATGGCCACAGGGCCTAGCCTGGGGCCAGGCTCTGCGGCCTATCTCCTACACCCACTCAACACCACACCACTCATGAATTGCTTCTTTGTTTGGTACAGATGTGACCATATTCCTGTTAATCAAGAACAAATGTACAAAATCGGCAGGAAACATGCTCGGGGAACCTTCTAGCAATCTATCCATCATCCTGGGTGTTAGACCTGACAGCCTTAGGGTGGTCACCTCTAACGTTTTGCCTGCCTCCCTCCACTTTTTGGACACTGTTTTTGCTGGTTTTTAGACTCTGTGCACTTTACCACTGCTAACCAGTGCTAAATGCATATGCTCTTTCCCTTTAAACATGGTAACTTTGGATCATACCCAATCAGACTATTTAATTTACTTATAAGTCCCAAGTAGAGTGCACTATATGTGCCCAGGCCCTGTAGATCAAATGCTACCAGTGGGCCTGCAGCACTGATTGTGCCACTCATTTAAGTAGCCCCTTAACCTTGTCTCAGGCCTGCCATTGCAAGGCCTGTGTGTGCAGTTTCACTGCCATTTCGACTTGACATTTAAAAGTACTTGCCAATCCTAAAACTCCCCATTTTCTACATATAAGACACCCCTAAGGTTTGCCCTAGGTAACCCATAGGACAGGGTACTGTGGAGGCAAAAGGCAGGACATGTACTTATGTAGTTTACATGTCCTGGTAGTGTAAAACTCCTAACTTTGTTTTTACACTGCTGTGAGGCCTGCTCCCTTCATAGGCTAACATTGGGGCTGCCCTCATACATTGTTTGAGTGGTAGCTTCTGATCTGAAAGGAGTAGGAAGGTCATATTTAGTATAGCCAGGATGGTGATATAAAATCCTGCTGACTGGTGAAGTCGGATTTAATATTACCATTTTAAAAATTGAGCATTTATCTGCACTTAAATCTTTTTGTGCCTTACAATCCGCGTCTGGCTGGGTTTAGTTGACAGCTCCTTGTGCATTCACTCAGACACACCCCAAACTTAGGATACTCAGCCTCACTTGCATACATCTGCATTTTGAATGGGTCTTGCTGGGCTGTGAGGGTGGAGGGCCTCCTCTCACACAAAGGACTGCCACACCCCCTACTGGGACCCTGGCAGACAGGATTGAACTGAAAGGGGACCTGCTGCACTTCTAACCCACTCTTTGAAGTCTCCCCCACCTCAAAGGCACATTTGGGTATATAAACAGGGCCTCTGCCACTTCCAAGTCAGACACTTCCTGGAGAAGAAACGTGTAACCAGAACCTGCATCCTGCCAAGAAGAACTGCCTGGCTGCCCCAAAGACTCATCTGACTGCTTTCTGTGAAGGACTGCTGCCTTGCTCTTTCCCTGCTGCCTTGCTGCTTTCTGGCTGTGGTGAAGAAGTGCTCTTCAAGGGCTTGGATAGAGCTTGCCTCCAGTTCTCTGAAGTCTCAGGACCAAAAAGTCTTCATCTCTTCAAGAAGGACTCCTTGTGCGGCAAAATACGATGCGCAACCTGCCAGAAAAGACACACAGCCTGCACCGCAGTGAAAACCTCACAGCACGTGTCAGCGTAGCGACCAGAAATGTGATGCACAGCCCACTGAATCAACACATAGCCGAGCCGGAACAACGGAGCCCGACTTCCAAAGAAGGATCAACACAACGCCTGCAGTGTGGTAGAAAATCTGACGCAACGCCCACTGGATTGACGCAGCTCCTGTGACTTCGTCCTGCCAGCACAGGAAATCCACGCACCATCCCCAGGACGTCTGAAAACCCTGCAACAGCTGACCCTGCGTGGAAACTAAAGAACGCATCGCCTTGTGTGGCCCGAGAAATTGACTCACACCCCCTTTGTTTCCACGCTTCTCCTCCTCTTTGGCCCTTTGCGGAGATTTTTCAAATGAACCAGGTACTTTGTGCTTGAGAGGGACTTTGTTTGCTTTAAAAAGACTTAAGACACTTTGGGGGTCATTCCAACCCTGGCGGTCGGTGATAAAGCGGCGGCCAACCCGCCAACAGGCAGGCAGTCCAAAAAATGCAATTCTGACCCTGATGGGAACCGCCAACACAGACCGCCACTTTAACACTCCGACCGCCACGGCGGGACCGACAAACAGCGCGGCGGTCCCCGCCAACAGGCAGGCGGCAGACAATGTACCGCCCATCCTATCACAACTCACCAATCCGCCACCTTTTCCGGGGCGGGAGCCCCGCCGATAAAAACACGGCGGAAACAGACTACGAACGGGAAAACGCTCACCTCCACACACTCCACGAGGAATCTGGACAGCATGGAACCCGAATTAAACATACTACCAGCTCTTGTCTACCTGCTCATCTACCACGAGTACGAACGCCGGCGCAGACGACAACGGTGAGTACTGCACATACGACACAGGGGAGGGGGGAGGAGGAAAGGTTACGTGCACACACATACGCGATACACCCACCCCCCCAACCCACCCCCCAATACCTACACACCAATGCAGAGCAACAAGTCAGAGTGACACCCCCCAAACCCCCCAGAAGAATGCAAAGACATAATTAAAATGAAGTTACATATTTATGTATAAAATAGGTTCATTGAAGTCATGGTAAATATGCCATATGAAATTTACAAAAGAAATAATGAACATAGTGGAAAGTATAAACATAGTCAATCAGTCCTGCACAGTCCGTTAAATATCCATAGTCCGTGGGCCAATGTGTACAAACAAATGGGCAAAGCCCACACAGGAGACCTGATACCGTTAGAGAGAACACTGCAGGGGCATCAGATGATAAAACAACAGGCACCTCAGGGGGAAGGGAAAGGGGGGCACCTCAGCCACATGAGTCCACGACGCCAGATCCACGAGGGGCCTCCATGCCCACTGTACCATCCTGGGGAGTGCAAAGCCACAGTCCATCAGATGGATAACCGACTCCACTGGTATTGGAGGAGGCATGGTGCCCAGAGTGCTTCGTGAACACCTGCTCGACACAGAACCGGCACTGTCAATGGACCAGCGGTGCTTGAGACGGCGGTGCCCAGCGGAGCGGTGCTTGAGATGAAGGGCCCAGCGGATCGGTGCTTGAGATGAAGGGCCCAGCGCAGCGGTGCTTGAGACGGCGGTGCCCAGCGGAGCGGTGCTTGAGATGAAGGGCCCAGCGGAGCAGTGCTTGAGATGAAGGGCCCAGCGGAGCGGTGCTTGACAGGAAGGGCCCAGCGGAGCGGTGCTTGAGATGAAGGGCCCAGCGGAGCGGTGCTTGAGATGAAGGGCCCAGCGGAGCGGTGCTTGAGATGAAGGGACCAGCGGAGCGGTGCTTGAGATGAAGGGCCCAGCGCAGCGGTGCTTGAGACGGCGGTGCCCAGCGGAGCGGTGCTTGAGATGAAGGGCCCAGCGGAGCGGTGCTTGACAGGAATGGCCCAGCGTAGCGGTGCTTGGGATGAAGGGCCCAGCGGAGCGGTGCTTGAGACGGCGGTGCCCAGCAGAGCGGTGCTTGAGATGAAGGGCCCAGCGCAGTGGTGCTTGAGATGAAGGGCCCAGCGGAGCGGTGCTTGAGAGGAAGGGCCCAGCGGAGCGGTGCTCTTCACGGCGGGGCCCTGTTCAGCGGTGCTCTTCACGGCGGAGCCATGTTCAGCGATGCTCTTCACGGCGGGGCCCTGTTCAGCGGTGCTCTTCACGGCGGGGCCCTGTTCAGCGGTGCCTGTCTTGGCGGGGCCCTGTTCAGCGGTGCTCTTCACGGCAGGGCCCTGTTCAGCGGTGCCTGTCTTGGCGGGGCCCTGTTCAGCGGTGCTCTTCACGGCGGGGCCTTGTTCAGCGGTGCCTGTCTTGGCGGGGCCCTGTTCAGCGGTGCTCTTCACGGCGGGGCCCTGTTCAGCGGTGCTCTTCACGGCGGGGCCCTGTTCAGCGGTTCCTGTCTTGGCGGGCCCTGTTCAGCGGTGCTCTTCGCGGCGGGGCCCTGTTCAGCGGTGCCTGTCTTGGCCGGGCCCTGTTCAGCGGTGCTCTTCACGGCGGGGCCCTGTTCAGCGGTGCCTGTCTTGGCGGGGCCCTGTTCAGCGGTGCTCTTCACTGCGGGGCCCTGTTCAGCGGTGCTCTTCACGGCGGGGCCCTGTTCAGCGGTGCCTGTCTTGGCCGGGCCCTGTTCAGCGGTGCTCTTCACGGCGGGGCCCTGTTCAGCAGTGCCTGTCTTGGCGGGGCCCTGTTCAGTGGTGCTCTTCACGGCGGGGCCCTGTTCAGCGGTGCTCTTCACGGCGGGGCCCTGTTCAGCGGTGCCTGTCTTGGCGCGGCCCTGTTCAGCGGTGCTCTTCACGGCGGGGCCCTGTTCAGCGGTTCTCTTCACGGCGGGGCCCTGTTCAGCGGTGCTCTTCACGGCGGGGCCCTGTTCAGCGGTGCTCTTCACGGCGGGGCCCTGTTCAGCGGTGCTCTTCACGGCAGGGCCCTGTTCAGCGGTGCCTGTCTTGGCCGGGCCCTGTTCAGCGGTGCTCTTCACGGCGGGGCCCTGTTCAGCGGTGCCTGTCTTGGCGGGGCCCTGTTCAGCGGTGCTCTTCACGGCGGGGCCCTGTTCAGCGGTGCCTGTCTTGGCGGGGCCCTGTTCAGCGGTGCTCTTCACGGCGGGCCCTGTTCAGCGGTGCTCTTCATGGCGGGGCCCTGTTCAGCGGTGCTCTTCACGGCGGGGCCCTGTTCAGTGGTGCTCTTCACGGCGGGGCCCTGTTCAGCGGTGCCTGTCTTAGCGGGGCCCTGTTCAGCGGTGCTCTTCACGGCGGGGCCCTGTTCAGCTGTGCTCTTCACGGCGGGCCCTGTTCAGCGGTGCTCTTCACGGCGGGGCCCTGTTCAGCGGTGCCTGTCTTGGTGGGGCCCTGTTCAGCGGTGTTCTTCATGGCGGGGCCCTGTTCAGCGGTGCTCTTCACGGCGGGGCCCTGTTCAGCGTTGCCTGTCTTGGCGGGGCCCTGTTCAGCGGTGCTCTTCACGGCGGGGCCCTGTTCAGCGGTGCTTGTCTTGGCGGGGCCCTGTTCAGCGGTGCTCTTCACGGCGGGGCCCTGTTCAGCGGTGCTCTTCACGACGGGCCCTGTTCAGCGGTGCTTTTCACGGCGGGGCCCTGTTCAGCGGTGCTCTTCACGGCGGGCCCTGTTCAGCGGTGCCTGTCTTGGCGGGGCCCTGTTCAGCGGTGCTCTTCACGGCGGGGCCCTGTTCAGCGGTGCCTGTCTTGGCGGGGCCCTGTTCAGCGGTGCTCTTCACGGCGGGGCCCTGTTCAGCAGTGCCTGTCTTGGCGGGGCCCTGTTCAGCGGTGCTCTTCACGGCGGGGCCCTGTTCAGCAGTGCCTGTCTTGGCGGGGCCCTGTTCAGCGGTGCTCTTCACGGCGGGGCCCTGTTCAGCAGTGCCTGTCTTGGCGGGGCCCTGTTCAGTGGTGCTCTTCACGGTGGGGCCCTGTTCAGCGGTGCTCTTCACGGCGGGGCCCTGTTCAGCGGTGCCTGTCTTGGCGGGGCCCTGTTCAGCGGTGCTCTTCACGGCGGGGCCCTGTTCAGCGGTGCCTGTCTTGGCCGGGCCCTGTTCAGCGGTGCTCTTCACGGCGGGGCCCTGTTCAGCAGTGCCTGTCTTGGCGGGGCCCTATTCAGTGGTGCTCTTCACGGCGGGGCCCTGTTCAGCGGTGCTCTTCACGGCGGGGCCCTGTTCAGCGGTGCCTGTCTTGGCGGGGCCCTGTTCAGCGGTGCTCTTCATGGCGGGGCCCTGTTTAGCGGTTCTCTTCACGGCGGGGCCCTGTTCAGCGGTGCTCTTCACGGCGGGCCCTGTTCAGCGGTGCTCTTCACGTCGGGCCCTGTTCAGCGGTGCTCTTCACGGCAGCGGGCACGGAGCGAAGGCCGAGGGGCTGCTGGGAGGGCGGGGCTGGTGCGCTGGGTGGCGGCTGTACCTGTTGTGGCGGTGAGCACGGATGTTGCCGCCACCGCAAGGGAGCTCCCTTCCGAGGACGTGTCGGTGTCGCTGATGTCTCCACGGGTCCCCGTTGTGGAGATCCCCTCGCCCTCCGTCTCACTGATGTACTCTGAGTCGGTTGCATGGCCCTCCGGGGCCATGTGAGATGCAGCTCCCTCGTGCGCCGATGCCACCTCTCCTCCGCCTGATGATGCTAATGCACACATGCACAGGAAGAAAAAGAAAATGGGTGGGGGGGAGAAATGAAGACAGGTTGAGTGCATGCATTGGCAACACCGTTGGCGGAGAGGACAGACACAGAAGCCCCCTGCACTACGCTGCGCAATCGGGGTACACTACTCAGTTCTTGTGACTAGGCCTACAGGTCTATGGACGACAAATGCACACATGGGTGATGCAGGACCATGGATAGCTGTACTTGGCACCCTACAGAGGTGGGGGGTGGGGGCACAGGGCCATGCCTAACGGAGGGGACTAGCCTACAGAAAGCGCCCTGGCCTTGAGTTACCCACAGCCCTCCTCCCTAACCCAGACACCTCAACTGCGCGCAAAGATAGCAGAATGTGCTGATACTCACCCCCTTGTGTCTGCTGTGATGTCCTCACGCGCCCATCCAAATCGGGGTAGGCCACCGCCAGGATCCAGGACATCAGGGGGGTCAATTGGCGGCTGGCACCCCTCCTACGTTGGGAGGCCATCCCCAGCAGAGACTTGGCGGTCTTTCTGGTCCTGCGGCGGATGTCCTCCCACCTCTTTCGGCAGTGGGTGCCCCGTCTGTTGTGGACCCCCAGGGCCCGGACGTCCTTGGCGATGGCACGCCAAATGTCGATCTTCTGATGGGCACTGACCTATGTGACATGTACAGGGTGGTAAAGGAAATCGCATCAGTTTTCTGCCTGGTCAATGTGAGTGGCCCCCGCCTCCCCAACCTTGCCATGTGGCACATGCTCTCATCTTTCGTGCGTTGCACTCCTCATTCGCTCCCCTCCCCACCATCTTACATACACCCCACTCAACACAGGCATAGCCCATTCAACGTGCACCCTGTGTACTAACCTGTTGGTCTGGAGGACCGTAGAGTAGCGCATACTGGGGGAGGACCCCATCAACAAGTTTCTCCAATTCTTCGGCAGTGAAGGCAGGGGCCCTTTCCCCAGTCGCAGCAGCCATTGTATCTCCCAGACCGAGGTCACAGCAGCACTTGCAGTATAGGTCCTCTCCTGTGGATGATTAGGTCTCGAGTGATTAATGAGATAGAAAATGGCGGTCACGCCCGCAGCGGTGCGTACCGCGGCGGTGCGTACCGCGCCCGCCGGCGCACATCGTCATTGGCTCTTGAGACCCATAGGGTTCAATGTTAACCAATGCTGCTTTGCGCCGCGGTCTTCGACCTCCTACCGCCACGGTGTGCCACGCCAGCGCAATGACCTCACATCCCACTGTCACACTTCACAGGTCAGGCAGCCGCCATTTCAAGGGCCCACATGGCATGATTTCTACTGCGTCACACAGGCCTAGGCCTTGCATAGCCACTCATACAAGTCGTTCCATGCATAGCGATTTGTGTACTGTGCAAGCTGTGTGAACGAACCTGTGGGTTGCTTGACTCTGTGCTCCATGTTGTCCTTCCTAGGCACCGTCCGCTGGGACTTGAGAGGAGGAGGATGAATCCTCCTGTGTACCGACCGCTGGTGGACCTGTCAACAATGGAAGAACGACATATCATACTTACATACCGGCTTGACAGAGCAACTATACATGAACTATGTGCCCAGCTGGAGCCAGACCTGATGTTCCCCATCCGCCAACCCACGGGGATTCCCCCTCTGGTGCAGGTTCTGTCAGTACTCCATTTTTTGGCAAGTGGGTCTTTTCAGACAACAGTGGCCATATCATCTGGGATGTCTCAGCCTATGTTTTCTAAGGTTTTGTCCAGAGTGTTGTCTGCCCTGATGAAATACATGCGGAGCTACATTATTTTCCCTGAGGTGGGCGAATTGGCTACAGTGAAGGGTGATTTCTATGCCCTTGGACATATCCCCAACATCATTGGTGCCATTGATGGGACCCATGTGGCTTTGGTTCCCCCCAAAGACAGTGAGCAGGTGTACAGGAACAGAAAAAGTTATCATTCGATGAATGTCCAGGTGGTCTGTTTGGCTGACCAGTACATCTCCCATGTAAATGCCAAGTTCCCTGGGTCAGTGCATGACGCGTATGTCGTGCGAAATAGCAGCATCCCTTATGTGATGGAACAGCTACAGAGACACCGTGTGTGGTTATTGGGTGACTCTGGTTACCCCAACCTCTCCTGGCTATTGACCCCAGTGAGGAATCCCAGGACCAGGGCAGAGGAACGGTACAATGAGGCCCATGGGCGAACTAGGAGGATCATAGAAAGGACCTTTGGCCTCCTGAAAGCCAGGTTTAGGTGCCTACATATGACTGGTGGATCCCTAATGTACTCACCAAAGAAGGTGTGCCAGATCATCGTGGCCTGCTGTATGCTTCACAATCTTGCTTTGCGACGCCAGGTGCCTTTTGTGCAGGAGGATGGTCCAGATGGTGGTGTTGTTGCAGCTGTGGAGCCTGTGGAGAGTGAAGAGGAGGAAGACGACGGGGACGATACGGACAACAGGGATACAGTCATACAACAATACTTTCAGTAGCACACAGGTAAGAAACAGCCACCCCAATTTACATTTACTTAAGGCCTCCTGCGTCTCTACTGTCTGTGTTTCTCCCCAGTTCCTTTAAAGTTAATTGTGACTTTCCCTTCCCTTTTCAGAGCTGTATGACCGACTGCGTGACTACTGCTTTGTTTGCCCATGGACTAAAGCTTATTGACATTGGTATGTTGTCATCACAATGTTACTGAACATAATTGCACTGTTATGTGTAATACATTTGTGAAAAATAGAAGCAGACTCCTGTTATTTTAAGTGCAATGAGTGATTTATTTCAAGTGCTACATATAGGTAAATGATTGGGAAGCGGGGATGGGTGGGGGTGGAGTAATGTCCATGGCAGAGTCCAGTTCTCAGTCGCACAGGTGCATTGTCCATATGCCTGTGGAAGGATGGAGCAGGGGCAATTCAAGGTTGGACAGGGTGACTATGTGGGACAGTGGGATGACATCAGGGGGTATCATATGCTGGCGGGGGTCTTGCAATCCTACTCTGTCTTCTTGTGAGATCTCAGGTTCCGCTTGCAGGGTGGTTCTTCTTCAGCAGGAGGTGGGGTTCTGGTGGACTGTCGTTGTGTGGGGGCCTCCTGTCCACTAGCTCCGGCGGATGTTGTAGCCTGTTCCTGGTCCTGGCTAGTGACAAGGGCCCTTTGTGGTGCCACATGGTCCCGCAATGTGGTGACTATCTCGTTAAGGGCCAAGACGATGGTCCCCATTGCGGAACCGATGTTCCTCAGTTCCTCTCTGAACCCCATGTACCGTTCCTCCTGCTGTGCCTGGATCTCCTGGAACCTGGCCAGTACCGTCGCCATCGTCTCCTGGGAGTGGTGGTATGCTCCCATGATGGTGGAGAGGGCCTCTTGGAGAGTGGGTTCCCTGGGCCTGTCCCCCCCCTGTCGCACAGCAGCCTTCCCAGTTCCCCTGTGTTCCTGGGCCTCTGTCCCCTGGACGGTGTGCCCACTACCACTGCCCCCAGGTCCCTGTGGTTGTTGGGGTGGTGGGTCAACCTGGGTGCCCTGTAGTGGCAGACACACCGCTGATTGACGTGTCCTGGAGACAGAGGCATGGGCCCGCTGGGTGGGAGCTGTGCTGGTGTTCCCAGAGGGGGTTGGGTCTGGTGTAGCCTGTGGCTGTCTGTGGGGAACCGACTGTCCAGAGGTCCCCGATGGGCCGGGCTGGTCGTCTGGCTCCAGGGAGACAGAGCTGCTGTCATCGCTGGGGGCCTCATCTGGGGGTGGGATGGACATCTCTGGACCCTCCGTGGCGGTGTGGTGGCGTTCGGGTCCTGCAGGGGTATTAAGGTATGGTTATAGCTTCTGTGTGTGGCATTTTGTGTGATGGGTGGGTGTCCGTGTACCCAAGTGCAGGCATTCCCTTGTGGGGGCTTTTGTGAGGGTGGCTTGTGGGGGTGATGTGTGTGTGCAGTGGGCATGCTTTGGTGATGGGTGTCCATGCTTTGTGCTCACATGCAGGGCTTGGTGTTTGGATGGGTGGGTTGTGATGGTGAGCCTTTTGCAAGGAGTTGGTGTGATGGGGGTGGGGGTGAGGGTGGGGGTATGTGCTGGCATGTAGGTGGGGTGGGGGTGGGAAGTAGTAGTTAAGATTTGACTTACCAGAGTCCATTCCTCCAGATACTCCTGCGAGGCCCTCAGGATGCAGGATGTGCAAGACTTCCTCCTCCCATGCTGTAAATTCTGGGGGAGTAGGTGGGGGTCCGCCGCCAGTCTTCTGCATAGCAATGTTGTGCCTTGATACCATGGAACGCACCTTCCCCCGTAGGTCGTTCCATCGCTTCCTGATGTCATCCCGATTGCGTGGATGCTGTCCCACCGCGTTGACCCTGTCCACTATCCTTTGCCAGAGCTCCATCTTCCTAGCTATTGTGGTGTGCTGCACCTGTGCCCCGAATAGCTGGGGCTCTACACGTACTATTTCCTCCACCATGACCCGGAGTTCTGCGTCAGAGAACCTGGGGTGTCTTTGGGGAGCCATGGGGTGGTGTGGATGAGGTGAGGGGTGGTGTATGTGTTGTGGAGTGTAATGTGTGTGGTGGTGTATGGTGTTTTGTGCGTGGTAATTGTGTGGGTGATGTTGTGATTTGCCTCGGTGTGATGGTCTACTCTAAGCAGTGCTGTCTCTCTCTGTCCTTGATTCGCAATTGTTGTCGTAGGGGTTTGTGGGTGATGTGGGTGTGTGTTTTATTCTGCATTGGGTGTGTGGGAGTGGTGTGTATATGTATCTCAGGTGTGTGTGTTTCAAATTGACCAATGTGGGGATGTTTTGTAAAGGTGTGTGTATTTCGACCGCGGCGGTGTGTACCGCCAATAGAATACCGCGGATGAAAGACCGCCGCGTGGATTTGTGGGTCGTAATGGCATGGGCGTATTTCTGTTGGCGTGACGGTGGAGGTTTGGTCATCGCCATTTTTTCGCTGACCTTTGGTGTGGCGGACTTTTGTTGGTGTCGGGTTTTTGGCGGTTTGCCAGTTGCGGGTCAGAATGACCGTGGCAGTTTACCGCGACCGTGGCGGTGTTATGGCGGGCTTCTGACCGGCGGTAAGCGCCTTTTACCGCCGAGGTCAGAATGACCCCCTTTATATCACTTTTCAGTGATATCTCTACATTTACGTATTGCATCTTTGAACGTTTTTGTCCTGCATCTTATCAGATAAATATTATATATTTTTCTAAACACTGTGTGATGTTTTTTTTTGGTGCTATGTTGTGTTATTGTACGATTTATTGCACAAATACTTTACACATATCCTTCTAAGTTAAGCCTGACTGCTCAGTGCCAAGCTACCAGAGGATGGGCACAGGATAATTTGGATTGTGTGTGACTTACCCTGACTGGAGTGAGGGTCCTTGCTTGGACAGGGGGTAACCTGACTGCCAACCAAAGACCCCATTTCTAACACTGGGAAAATGGTGGGAACATGTTGCATGCCACTAATGTATTAGAGGTTGGTCCAAAAGGATGGGGCTTCTAAGGCACTTTTAATACTTGTTGTTTTTAAAAGGGTGAACACGATCTCTGGTCACAGCAGAAGATGACAAGAAAGAACCCACTAAACACAGTCACTACATGAGATATTGTGCTAAAAAAACCTCTCTAAAGGTTTTCAGATAACTTTTCAAGATGGAACTGCATAGAAAAGCATTGGCTTTACCTTGACCTGCACAAGAAATTAGGATAATTAGCACTTTACACCTGCTTTATTTTTATCTGTAAGTGCTTCCCGTTGATATTTAGTTTCTGTGAAATGAGCATCATGCCAGAATGAATCCTGCCCTGTCTATGTGTCCAAGAAGAGGGCACCATTTTGTGCTGAATGTCTACCCAACAGTTTTTTTTCTACTGGCGAATTAGTCAGTTCTATCTCATTAGGAATTACGTATAGTGCATCTCCTACACTATAGCTGCTAAAGGATGCTGAAGTAATGTATTCAGTAACCTTGTGTGTTTGTAACTTTGCCAATGTGTTTGTTCCTTGAGTGATTTTGTCATATAACTTTTGAGGTGTAACTGCAGAGAAAACACACTTCAGTGTTTTCTTTTTTTTATACCTGTTGGGGACCTCTTGGGGACGGATGGGGAGCCTCGAAGGCCCGTGGTCCCAGCTGGCTCCCCTCCTCCTGCGGGAGCTGGTATTGCTCCTGCATGTATGGAGCTGCTGGAAATACAGCTCCTTCCTTGCAGGAGCAATACTTTCATCTCTTGAAATCTACGCTTCCAGCAAGTGGGAGTATTTTGACAGCTCTCACTTGTTGGAAGCGGAGAGTTTGCTTTAGCTTGGTGGGAGCTGTCACAGCTATCTCCAAAGGGTGGGCACCTCGGGAGATAGCAGGAGCCGGCCCTAGAGAGACAGTAACCGGGGCCATATAGTTCTCTGGGAAGGAGCCGCGCATTCCTCCTCCCTTCTCTAAAGTAGTAATTGGCCCTGGGAGGTGGTAGTCCCTGGGGCCGGGGATCTGCACTGATTTCCCGTTTACTTTTATTTTAGCCCTGGGGAGGCGGTAGTACAGAAAGCTCCCGGAGTGGGGTACATATACCGTGTCATTCTTTGTTTAAATAAACCCAGGGGCGGTGGTAGTCCCCGGGGCCCAAAGGGAACAGGTGGCTCTCCTTTTATATTTTATATATCCTTTAATATCTCTGATAGCTGAAACTACTAAATCAATTGATACCAAATCAGAAAAAGCACACTTTCTGACCCGAAAGTTAGTTTTCTCCCAAATTTGGTGTAATTCCATCCAGTGACTTGGACTGCAGTGGAGTTCAAAATCCCTATAGGAAAATGCATGGGAAAAGCTGTTTTGGGACCTCCGTTTGTCTCGAACCCCGCTTTATAGATCGCTCTGAATCTATCAAGACAGCAGCTGCAGCTGAATTAGCTGAACCAACTGTCATATTCATCATATTCATTTTAAAAATATTGATTTGTAAACTGCGCCAAAGTTATTGACAAAACAAAAAAAAACTTTTCCTATGGAAACTAGGTCCTGCATATAACTACCTACTGGTGACCTCTAGTAGGTTATATATATATATATATATATATATATATATATATATATATATATATTTAGATATATATATATACACATATGCTCACTTAAAAAAACAAAGGTTACAGGGACGTTATATTAGGGTCACATTTTAAACGTACAAACAACACAAATTCAGCTGTTATAGTTACAGTTATTTCAAGTAACTATAACTCATTACTTTGCAAATGCACTGCTAATTACCACACATATTAAAGCACACATGACACCTTTGATTACAACATTGATAATATCAATGTAATATTTGCAGTAAAACTATTGAGGAAAATACTATGCATGTTGGGGGTGCATTTTATAGTTACCTTAGGACATGAGTTATAGTTACTTGAAATAACTTTAACTATAATAGCTGAATTGTTGTGGTTTCTATGTTTCAATTGTGAGACTAGCTATAATGTGACTTTAACCTTCAGATTGTTAAGGGAATTTTTATGTTTTTTTTAAATTCTCCTTCTTAACTATAGAGTCCTTGTAACCTTTTTTTTCAGTGATTTTTTTATGTTTTTTAACATAAAGTAATTTTAATTAGTATACATTAGGCTGTTCATGGCAGGGGTTGGCCTGGGACCACATCTTGCAGCCAGCCCCTATACCCACCCAACCCTATGCCACACATGACCTTTGGCTGTGCACAGCAGGGGTTGGCCAGACGGCTTGGACTGCAGCCAGGCCCTGCAGCCAACACCCTTTAAACGCATCTTTTCCATTTTGTCCTGAGGAGGTGGTGGTCCCCAGGGCCAGAGGTGGTCTGCAGGAGACCTCTATTACAAATAATATCTTAAATATGTTGCCCCGGTGCTCCAAGGGCCATGTGAGGCCTGTATACTTTGATACAGACCCCCAGGAAATTAGCAGTCCCTGGGGTCTGGAGGGGTCTGCAGGGCCCCTCTGTAAATTTTATAGTATTGTGTCCCCAGGATGTGGTGGTCCCCAGGGTTCAGGGGGGTCTATGTATTATTATAAATCTAGCCCTGGGGAGGTGGTGTTTCCTGTGTACAAAGGGGCCTATATTTATTAAACATAATCCTTGGGCTTCTAAAAGCTCTAGAAGGAGGCCCTCATGCTCCCCCTTCTACTTTTAGCCCCTAATGCCCACAAAACCTGGCACACAGAGGGCCAAATATTTTTAGACTGCAGGGATCGCACTTTAAAAAGAAACAAAAATCTTAGCAAAGTCTGCAGTTCCAGCTACAAATTTCACTATGATTTTATACAAATAATATTTTTAAGCCTTGGGGAGTCCCAGGGGGACCTCTAGAGCAAGACAAGGGGTTTAGGTACACTTACCCTGTTCCCTTTTCTTTTTTGTTATTTTCTTTTGGGGACTCGGCTGAAGCAGTGTCCCAAAATGGCTGCCAACACTTCTTGTCTGAAGTATTGGCAGCCAATAAGATCTCAAGAGGAGATCTCCCTGGATCCAAGGCCCCAGATATACAAATGTGTTTTTCCTTTAATGTCTCAAAAATGACCACACAGATTTACACCAAATAAAAAGGGTGATCTGCAGACTAAAAGCTACATTTTTGCCAAATTTGGTGTACGTCTGTCCAACGGTTTGAGCTGCAGGCATGTCTAAAGTGGCTATGGGAATTAACATGAGAAACACTTTTCTTGACCGCCCATTTTTCTCAGCCCCACTTGACAGATCATCCCAACGCTTTCCATGCCCATCAAGATCTCCCTTCACACTTTTTTGGGGAAAATTTCATGGAGATTCGTCTAAAGGTGCCAGGCTGTAGCCCTTCCCAGTACTCCCTCTACTCCCTGCATTAAAATGTGGCAGGACATTTGCTCTTCTGTGATGGTTGCTCACTGGAGGTATAGGACTCAGACAGCAGTTCTGCCTTCCTCTGCTATAGCCATGAAGAGTGGGAAGTGAGAATGGGGATATTTACACAATATAGAGAACTTACAATTAAAATAAACACACAGGGAGAGTGCAGAACTCACAAAAAATGACAAATAAATTTGAAAAAAGGGGAGATTTGGATGAAGATGGATGTTCATAGAGAGCTGGAAAATGAGGGATCTAGGAAGGAGCAGGCTGAAGTAAAACAAAATGTCAACTTTCTAGCTCCATATGGGCTGCCGTTTCTGATACTTTTTGGAGATAAACCTTGTCTCTTCTCTTTTACCTCTTTGCATCTTTCTTTCATCTCCTCTTTTCTTCTTTGCCTCTTTCTTTAACCTTTTCTTTTTCCTCTTTGCCTTTGTGCCTCCTTTCTTTGCTACCTTCCTGTTTCTAGTGCTGCTCCTGCCTTTTTTCACCCTCACTCACCCCTTGCTTCTGCTCCCTCCTTGCTTCTCCCCACTAGGCCCACCCAATGCACTTCCCACTTTCAAGGACCTACTTAATGGAGGCCACAGTGTGACCCTATTGAGCAGGTCCCCAGGACCAGCTCTCACCCCTGCTGTTGGGCCCTTGATAAGCTGTGACCTGTTTCTGCTGTTCCTGAACTTTTTCACACTTGTGCTCACTTGGCTGCTGCTCCCACCTTGTGTCTTCCCACTTCCCACTAGCCCCACCCACTGACACCCAGTGCCCCTCCCAGGACCTACCTAATACAGGCCGCAGCATGATCCCCATGAGCAGATCCTCAGGCACAGCTCTAACACTCCACTGTTGGGCTCCCGAACTGCTGTGACCGAGCACTCAATCAAGAACAAGGGTGGCTATGCTGAGTGTTCACACAATACCATAACAAATGGGGTACCAGCAATACAGGTAATAAGTAAAAGAGCAAAGAAGAGTCCCTGGAGAGGTGCTCACATGGTAATAGCACCCAGCCACCTAGGATGCAAAATTCCATTCCGCAAAAGAGTCTGGACAGCTGATGAAGAAGGTACCTAAGCACACACTATGAAGTGTTTCCAAAACTCCTTGATAAGTAAGTACACGTAATTACAGGATCAAGTTGCTAAAATTCTTATGTTTATTTATCCCAATCTTCTGTTCTCATACACAATGTTTTCTCCTTAGAAGCAGCCAACACGTGTTTTGCCCACAGGACATTTTCAAGGCTAACAATGTAACAGTTCCCAATATAAGACAAGTCAGGGAAGCACCATCTGATAGAGTTCAGTCAATCCTTGAAATCATGGACCAGTGTAAGCCAAGCATATGCCACATGGGTTATGAAATCACCAAGGCAACTCCAGTCCTAGCACAAGAGCTGTAATAATGTGGCTGTGAATAAATGCATATCATTTCAGAAGTCCATATGGTAAACATGGACCATGATAAGTCTGGACTTCCAAGTATCAGTGACCATCCTCTGCCTCCTGCTGCCCTCCACCTTTTCCTCTTGTAACTTTGCCTCTTTCTTTAATCTCCTCTTTTGCCTCTTTGCCTCTTTCTTTAATTTCCTCTTCTGCCTCTTTCCCTCCTTCTTTAATCACCTGGTCTGCTTCTTTGCCTCTTTCTTTGATCTCTTATTTTTCCTCTTTCTTTAATCTCCTCTTTTGTCATTTTGCCTTTTAACTCTTTTCAATACTCTCTACCAGTTTCTGTTGCTGCTTCTGCCCTTTTTCACCCTCACACTCCTCTTGCTACTTTTCCTGCTGTGTGCCTTCCTGTTTCCTGCTTGCCCTGCCTGCTGCCAACCAGCACCCTCCCCCCCACCACCAGACAGCACTCCCCCACCTCCCAGGACCTACTTAATAGAGGCCACACAGCAGACGAATATAGCGAGTGCATCACTGGCAAGCTCATGTGTACCCGTCCATGCCTGGACAGCACCTAGCACCAGTAACCCTGGTCCCTACCCCTCTGCAGATACACTGCCACCAAACTCTGTGGCCTGGACCCAAGATGTAGGAGGCTGGACTGGCTTGTAGTGAGTACCAAGGGGTACTTACACCTTGCACCAGGCCCAGTTATCCCTTATTAGTGTATAGGGTGTGTAGCAGCTTAGGCTGATAGATAATGGTAGCTTAGCAGAGCAGCTTAGGCTGAACTAGGAGACAAGTGAAGCTCCTACAGTACCACTAGTGTCATATGCACAATATCATAAGAAAACACAATACACAGATATACTAAAAATAAAGGTAATTTATTTTTATGACAATATGCCAAAAGTATCTCAGTGAGTACCCTCAGTATGAGGATAGCAAATATACACAAGATATATGTACACAATACCAAAATATGCAGTAATAGTATTAGAAAACAGTGCAAACAATGTATAGTTACAATAGGATGCAATGGGGACACATAGGGATAGGGGCAACACAAACCATATACTCCAGAAGTGGAATGCGAACCGCGAATGGACCCCAAACCTATGTGACCTCGTAGAGGGTCGCTGGGACTGTAAGAAAACAGTTAGGGTTAGAAAAATAGCCCACCCCAAGACCCTGAAAAGTGAGTGCAAAGTTCACTAAAGTTCCTCAAAGAGCACAGAAGTCATGATAGGGGAATTCTGCAGGAAAGACACAAATCAGCAATGCAACAACGATGGATTTCCAAACGAGGGTACCTGTGGAACAAGGGGACCAAGTCCAAAAGTCACAAGCAAGTCGGAGATGGGCAGATGCCCAGGAAATGCCAGCTGTGGGTGCAAAGAAGCTCTTACTGGACTATAGAAGCTGAAGATTCTGCAGGAACGACATGGGCTAGAGACTTCCCCTTTGGAGGATGGATGCCCCACGCCGTGAAGAGTCGTGCAAAAGTATTTTCCTGGAGAAAGACCGCAAACAAGCCTTGCTAGATGCAAGTCGTGTGGTTAAGGTTTTTGGATGCTGCTGTGGCCCAGGAGGGACCAGGATGTCGCCAATTGCGTCTGGGGACAGAGGGGGTGTCGAGTAAGACAAGGAGCCCTCTCAGAAGCAGGCAGCAACCGCAGAAGTGCCGGAACAGGCACTACAAAGTGGAGTGAAATGGTGCTCACCCGAAGTCACACAAAGGAGTCCCACGTCACCGGAGGACAACTTAGAAGGTCGTGCAATGCAGGTTAGAGTGCCGTGGACCCAGGCTTGGCTGTGCACAAAGGATTTCCACCGGAAGTGCACAGAGGCCGGAGTAGCTGCAAAAGTCACGGTTCCCAGCAATGCAGTCTGGCGTGGGGAGGCAAGGACTTACCTCCACCAAGCTTGGACTGAAGAGTCACTGGACTGTGGGAGTCACTTGGACAGAGTTGCTGGATTCAAGGGACCTCGCTCATCGTGCTGAGAGGAGACCCAGGGTACCGGTGATGCAGTTCTTTGGTGCCTGCAGTTGCAGGGGGAAGATTCCTTCGACCCACGGGAAATTTCTTCGGAGCTTCTAGGGCAGAGAGGAGGCAGACTACCCCCACAGCATGCACCACCAGGAAAGCAGTCGAGAAGGCAGCAGGACCAGCGTTCCAGAGTTGCAGTAGTCGTTACTTTGTTGCAGTTTTGCAGGCTTCCAGCGTGGTCAGCAGTCGATTCCTTGGCAGAAGGTGAAGAGAGAGATGCAGAGGAACTCGCATGAGCTCTTGCATTCGTTATCTAAGGAATCCCCAAAGACAGAGACCCTAAATAGCCAGAAAAGAGGGTTTGGCTACCTAAGAGAGAGGATAGGCTAGCAACACCTGAAGGAGCCTATCAGAAGGAGTCTCTGACGTCACCTGCTGGCACTGGCCACTCAGAGCAGTCCAGTGTGCCAGCAGCACCTCTGTTTCCAAGATGGCAGAGGTCTGGAGCACACTGGAGGAGCTCTGGGCATCTCCCAGGGGAGGTGCAGGTCAGGGGAGTGGTCACTCCCCTTTCCTTTGTCCAGTTTCGCGCCAGAGCAGGGCTGAGGGGTCCCTGAACCAGTGTAGACTGGCTTATGCAGAAATGGGCACCATGTGTGCCCATGAAAGCATTTCCAGAGGCTGGGGGAGGCTACTCCTCCCCTGCCTTCACACCATTTTCCAAAGGGAGAGGGTGTAACACCCTCTCTCAGAGGAAGTCCTTTGTTCTGCCTTCCTGGGCCAGCCTGGCTGGACCCCAGGAGGGCAGAAACCTGTCTGAGGGGTTGGCAGCAGCAGCAGCTGCAGTGAAACCCTGGGAAAGGCAGTTTGGCAGTACCCAGGTCTGAGCTACAGACCTGTGGGATCATGGGATTGTGCAAACTATGCCAGGATGGCATAGAGGGGGCAATTCCATGATCATAGACATGTTACATGGCCATATTCGGAGTTACCATTGTGAAGCTGCAAAGAGGTAGTGACCTATATGTAGTGCACGCGTGTAATGGTGTCCCCCGCACTCACAAAGTCCGGGGAATTGGCCCTGAACCATGTGGGGCACCTTGGCTAGTGCCAGGGTGCCCACACACTAAGTAACTTAGCACCCAACCTTTACCAGGTAAAGGTTAGACATATAGGTGACTTATAAGTTACTTAAGTGCAGTGTAAAATGGCTGTGAAATAACGTGGACGTTATTTCACTCAGGCTGCAGTGCCAGGCCTGTGTAAGAATTGTCAGAGCTCCCTATGGGTGGCAAAAGAAATGCTGCAGCCCATAGGGATCTCCTGGAACCCCAATACCCTGGGTACCTTAGTACCATATACTAGGGAATTATAAGGGTGTTCCAGTATGCCTATGTAAATTGGTGAAATTGGTCACTAGCCTGTTAGTGACAATTTGTACAGAGAGAGCATAGCCACTGAGGTTCTGGTTAGCAGAGCCTCAGTGAGACAGTTAGGCACCACACAGGGAACACATACATATAGGCCACAAACTTATGAACACTGGGGTCCTGACTAGCAGGGTCCCAGTGACACATAACAAACATACTGAAAACATAGGGTTTTCGCTATGAGCTCTGGGCCCTGGCTAGCAGGATCCCAGTGAGACAGTGAAAACACCCTGACATACACTCACAAACAGGCCAAAAGTGGGGGTAACAAGGCTAGAAAGAGGCTACTTTCTCACACAACCCCCCCCCCCAAACGAAGGACAATAAGGCTAACCTTGGCCAGTTGAGACTTTATTGTCTAAGTGGTGATAAGTAGAGAGTAGCTCTGCAATAGACTGGTTACTCCCTTTATCATCCACTATATGGTTACTTCCCTGTGGGAATGTAAACCACCCTGTTTGACGTTTTTTAGCTAAGCAACAATGTGAAGATGTATTTTCAGAGTTTCTATCAGTAAGTTTTAGTTTAGAGCAGTGGGAATTGTCCACTGAACCTATTTGTAGTGATGGAAATGCAAGACAGGGATGCTGTCTCAGAAAAGCCATAGCTGGGCAAAAACTTTGTCCATATGGCTGGAAGAGAGAACAGGGATGCTGTTTCTCTTGAGTTGGAGCAGGGCAGGGATGCTGTCCTATGAGCTCCACACTAGGGCAGGGATGCTGTCCTAAGTGTTGTGAGGCAGTGCAGAGTTTGTGCACTAAAGTTTCTCTGGGAGGGTTGGAGGGATGCTCCATGTTAACTAAAATGGTGCTCTTTTTGTCACCAATGTTAGTTATCCCACAGAGAGGTACTTCTACCTCAGGGAGTACAGCTTTGCCAGCTGATGCTTCCCTTGGAACAGGTGCCACCCCAGGAGAGGTTTCTCCCACCACAGGAATGGTATCCTGAATGGCAGGGTGGTTAGGGGATACTGTGATACCCTTTTTACCTCTTGCTGGAGAGGGATCCTGAGTTTTCAGGCCTTCTCTCCTTTGCTTTTTCTTTTCAGTAGAAATGAGAGGGAACAATTCCTCTGGGATGCCCAGCATGGCTGCATGGGCATAAAACTCTACATCAGCCCAACCTGAGGCCTCTAGGTCATTACCTAAGAGACAGTCTACAGGTAAGCTAGGTGATACCACCACCTGCTTAGGGCCAGTAACTCCACCCCAACTAAACTGAATTATAGCTAAGGGAAGAAACTTAGTGGAGTTATGGACATCAATAATTGTATACTGTTGTCCAATGATGTGTTGTTCAGGAGCCACTAGGTTTTCAGTCACCAAAGTGATACTGGCACCTGTGTCCCTGTAGGCCAAGGCCTCAACACCATTTATTGAAACTGTCTGCCTGTACTTATCCATTGTAAGGGGACAAGCAGCCAGTGTGGCAAGGCCAATGCCACTAGGTGTGACAGAAACTGTTTTGGGACTAACTACCCCAGTTTCTATTATGGACCCATAAGTGAACCCAACTACACCCTTAACTTGACTGTTGCCAGCAGTCCCACCACTAGTACCACTACTGCTAGGGGCACTAGAGCTTGATGTATTAGTGGTGGTAGGCTCAGGGGGTTTACCTGGACAGGACTTATCCCCTGGCCTATGGCCTCCGTTTTTACACACAAAGCACCAAGGCTTTTTAATGTGTGCAGGTTGAGAAGAAGAGGAAGAATTTGTTTTATCCCCACCCTCTGAAGAGTGTTTAAGATTTAAAGTGGGATCTTTGGGTTTACCCTTATCCCCATGCTTATCTTGAGATTTTTCACCATCTTTCTTCTTGCCATCTTTGTCACCCCCTGTATGAACTTTTCTGTTCTCCCTTGTTCTGACCCATTTGTCTGCCTTCTTTCCCAATTCTTGGGGAGAGGTCAGATCAGAGTCTACCAGGTACTGGTGCAACAAATCAGACACACAATTATTAAGTATATGCTCTCTCAGGATTATGTTATACAGGCTTTCATAATCAGTAACTTTACTGCCATGTAACCACCCCTCCAAGGCCTTCACTGAATGGTCAACAAAATCAACCCAGTCTTGTGAAGACTCCTTTTTGGTCTCTCTGAACTTCATCCTGTACTGTTCAGTGGTTAAGCCATAACCATCCAGGAGTGCATTCTTAAGAACTGCAAAATTATTGGCATCACTTTCTTTTACAGTAAGGAGCCTATCCCTACCCTTTCCACTAAATGATAGCCATAGGATAGCAGCCCACTGCCTTTGAGGGACATCCTGTACAACACAGGCCCTCTCAAGTGCAGCAAACCACTTGTTAATGTCATCCCCCTCCTTATAAGGGGGAACTATCTTGTGCAGATTCCTAGAATCATGCTCTTTTGCAGGATGACTATGGGGAATACTGCTGCTGCCACCATGGGTTTCTAAACCCAATTTCTGTCTTTCCCTTTCCACCTCTAAGGACTGCCTATCCAAATCCAGCTGTTGCTTCTTGAGCTTCAGTCTGGTTTGTTGCACTCTCAATCTATTGAGCTCCCTTTCTAAAACTCTGTCATCAGGGTGGGTGGGTGAGGCATGTCTAGAGACAGAAGTATGCTGAGATAGAACAGAAGGAGACCTGGCCCTAACAGAAGGCACCCTAATAGCTTGACTAACAGAAACAGCACTTCTACTATGATGAGAAGGGATATTCTTACTGTGATGTGAGACCACACTATCAGTATGGTGTGACTCTACATCAGTACCAGCTATGCTAGGTGGCTTGCTAGGGGGCAGGCTTGGAAGTTTCCCTCCCACCTCTTTTGCTAGGGGTGCCCCAGAATCAGAGTGGGAACCATCAGCTAACTTTTCAACAGGGGTGCCAGCTCTGGCCTTATCCTGTTCAACAAGCATATTTACCAACAGTTCTCTAGAGGGATTCTTCCTTACACTTAAACCTCTATCTATACAGAGACTCCTTGCTTCCTTCCATCTAAGGTTATCATAAGCACGTTTGGACAGATCAACAGTTTGGCCTGTGCCAGACATTTTAGACAGTGTTTAAGTGATAGAAAAAGGAAAAAAGTATTTCAGAACTTTTAGAAAGACAGAAAAAAAAAACTTTTTAAATTTTTTAAGAACTTTTTAGAAAGTTAGAGGTACTTTTCAGCACTTTTAGAAAAGAAGTGAGAAAAGAAATGCAAAACTTTTTGGTTAGGTGTACATACACTGAACTTGTTTTGTATATTTTTCTCTTATGAAAAGTACAATGACAAAAGTGGTAAGTAGTTACAGAGCACTTATCCCACCACTGCACAACCAATGTAGGAGGCTGGACTGACTTGTAGTGAGTACCAAGGGGTACTTACACCTTGCACCAGGCCCAGTTATCCCTTATTAGTGTATAGGGTGTCTAGCAGCTTAGGCTGATAGATATTGGTAGCTTAGCAGAGCAGCTTAGGCTGAACTAGGAGACGAGTGAAGCTCCTACAGTACCACTAGTGTCATATGCACAATATCATAAGAAAACACAATACACAGATATACTAAAAATAAAGGTAATTTATTTTTATGACAATATGCCAAAAGTATCTCAGTGAGTACCCTCAGTATGAGGATAGCAAATACACACAAGATATATGTACACAATACCAAAATATGCAGTAATAGTATTAGAAAACAGTGCAAACAATGTATAGTTACAATAGGATGCAATGGGGACACATAGGGATAGGGGCAACACAAACCATATACTCCAAAAGTGGAATGCGAACCACGAATGGACCCCAAACCTATGTGACCTCGTAGAGGGTCGCTGGGACTGTAAGAAAACAGTTAGGGTTAGAAAAATAGCCCACCCCAAGACCCTGAAAAGTGAGTGCAAAGTGCACTAAAGTTCCCCAAAGAGCACAGAAGTCGTGATAGGAGAATTCTGCAGGAAAGACACAAATCAGCAATGCAACAACGATGGATTTCCAAACGAGGGTACCTGTGGAACAAGGGGACCAAGTCCAAAGGAGGGGGCAATTCCATGATCATAGACATGTTACATGGCCATATTCGGAGTTACCATTGTGAAGCTACATATAGGTAGTGACCTATATGTAGTGCACGCGTGTAATGGTGTCCCCGCACTCACAAAGTCCGGGGAATTGGCCCTGAACCATGTGGGGGCACCTTGGCTAGTGCCAGGGTGCCCACACACTAAGTAACTTAGCACCCAACCTTTACCAGGTAAAGGTTAGACATATAGGTGACTTATAAGTTACTTAAGTGCAGTGTAAAATGGCTGTGAAATAACGTGGACGTTATTTCACTCAGGCTGCAGTGCCAGGCCTGTGTAAGAATTGTCAGAGCTCCCTATGGGTGGCAAAAGAAATGCTGCAGCCCATAGGGATCTCCTGGAACCCCAATACCCTGGGTACCTTAGTACCATATACTAGGGAATTATAAGGGTGTTCCAGTATGCCAATGTAAATTGGTGAAATTGGTCACTAGCCTGTTAGTGACAATTTGTACAGAGAGAGCATAACCACTGAGGTTCTGGTTAGCAGAGCCTCAGTGAGACAGTTAGGCACCACACAGGGAACACATACATATAGGCCACAAACTTATGAGCACTGGGGTCCTGACTAGCAGGGTCCTAGTGACACATAACAAACATACTGAAAACATAGGGTTTTCACTATGAGCACTGGGCCCTGGCTAGCAGGATCCCAGTGAGACAGTGAAAACACCCTGACATACACTCACAAACAGGCCAAAAGTGGGGGTAACAAGGCTAGATAGAGGCTACTTTCTCACACAAGACAGCAGAAAAAACTGCTATGTGCCTCACTAAACTCTGCAGTAGTGTCTTTCACCTGCGCACACTGAACTTTCACCTGCAACAACAACTCACCCTTCAGCATACCACCCATCACCCAGCCAACCACTCAACACACCAGCACCTCAAGAGCTCATCTGCATGCTCCTCAATATGCGCTTGCACTAAAAGCATACCACCAAGCTGTGGAAGCTCAACACCACTATCACCCCAACGTCATCTTTCTCATTGAGACCTGACTCAACCCTTCCCATGCCATTAACAGAGCCACAGCAACCCCGACAGATACAAAATCACATACGGGGACCAAATCAACAAACTCAGAGAAGGGATCACCATCATCCATGAAGAAACCATCCAGTGCACTACTATGATGTACAGCACAATCCCAGCCAATGAAACCTCAACTTCAAACTCCATAAAGATGGCAAATTCATCATTAGAGGCACCCTCCCCTACAGGCCCCAGGGCCAGACCCAGCTAATCCCCAACCTTATCACCCCCCTGACCATAGACTCCAGTGACCACATCTTCCTCAGCGACCTACACTTCCACCTCAACAACCTCAACAACAACACTGTCAACCTCCTTGACAGAGTGAACAACATCAGAATCAAACAACTTGTCAATGACTCCACTCACATCGAGAAGACGTGCTGGGCCCCACCTTCCCCTCTAGCAACTGGGTCAAGCACAGCCAGGTCACCAAATTCACCTGGATCAACCACTCCTTCATCTCCAGCCCTAGTACTGCCACCCACATGCCACCCAGCGCCCTCTAATACAGCTGGAGCAAAGTTTCAGAGAACCAATGGACTGACACTGTCAAAACATCCAACCCAGACATTGCAACAAACCTGGACCAGGGTGTCACGAACTTCAACACCTGGATCGCCAACTGCACCAACCACATTGTCTCCATCAAGACTAAAACACAGGAGATCCAGTAAATAGGCCAGATGGTACACCAAAGAACTGAGAACAGCAAAACTTGAATATAAGTGACTGGATAGAAGATGGCGTGCAAGCAAAGACACCTCTGAAAGGACCACCTCCAAGACCTCCCTCAACCTCTACCACTGTCTGCTGAGGGAGAAGAAGATGAATGTCATAGCCACTCACATCAAATCCAGCTCCAACCACAGCAAATAACTCTTCAGCATCATCAGGGAGTTCTCCAATCCTGCGGCCACAGAGAACACCATCACCCCCTCACAAGAACTTCACAGTAACCTCACCATCTGATTCCATGACAAGATCACCACCATCTACAAACATTTTGAACCACAGCCCAAGCCTACAGACAACCTCAACATATCCTCCCTCACTGCAATCAGCACTGAACACATGGAAGCAGTTCATCCCGCAGGAAACTGCCACCTTCATGTACCCTCTTTACTCATGAACTCCAACAGACCCTTGACCACATCACATCGGAAAACGTCAGCAGCCACAGGATCAGTCACAAACTCACCAACACCTCATTAACCACAGCCACTTTCCCTGAAGACTGGAAATATGCTAAGGTCAAACAGCTGCTCAGCAGCTAACAAAATATCTGGAGCAGAACCACCTTCAGCTTTTAGTACTGTATCCCACCACACATTGATCGCAAGCCTGCATCACATTGGAATCCAAGAGGATAAACTCAGATGAAATGCCTCCGTCCTCACTGGAAGAACACAAAAGCTTTGCATACCACTGTTCACCTCCGAAAACAAGGACATCATCTGTGGTATCCCCTGGGGCTCATCCCTCAACCCCACCCTCTGTAACAACTACATGACCCCATTGGACAACATTTTCAGATCCTATGTACTAAACATCATATGATATGCAGACAACACCCATCTCATTCTCCACCTCTCTTAAGATCCTACCACTACCAGAACTAACTTCAACAGGTGCATGACACGTGTCGCCAATCAGATAAAGGTCAACTGCCAGAAGCTCAACACAGACAAACAGAAGAACTGATCTTCGTCATCAACACAACTCCCTGAAGGGACTCCTGGTGGCCCGCAGAACTAGGACCATCACCCATACCTACCAAGTACACCAGAAACCTTAGCATCATCTTGGATGTCACACTGACCATAAAGTGACAGATCAATGCAGTCTCCTCTACCTGCTTATTCACACTGTGCATGCTATAAAGAATCTTCCACTGGCTCCCCAGGACACAAGATGCAATGTCAAACAGGTCCTAATCACCACTCAACTGAACTATGGCAATGTTCTCTATGCAGGGATCACTGCATCCCTTCTACTGAGACTTCAGACCATACAGAACATCAAAGTCAGATTCATCCTCGACCTTCCCCTGATGAACCTACATTACCCCTCCACCTCAGAATACTCCACTGGCTCCCCATACAGAAGAGATGGCAATTCAAGCTGATTATCCATGGGTACAAGGCACTACACAACCAGGGACCCACCTATATCAACCACTGCCTGAGCTTCCACCAAAGTTCCAGACAGCTGTGCTCCATGTCCCTCTCACTCACCCACCAGCATCCAACGAATTAGAAGTAGAGGATGTTCTTTCTCCTAAACATGGCGAAGACAAGGATTGACCTCCCCCTGCAGCAATGGATGTCTGCCTTTTCTTTAGGAGATCTGAAGGGCAATCAAGACCTGGCTATTCAACTGAACCCATTAGGCCTCACAAGCACCTGGATACCCTTCTGGGTGCTTAGCTGAGCTTTAGAAATTAATTGATTGATTGTGTCTCTGGTGTCATTGTGATGATAGGTGCCAGAGTTGTATTTTGAGTAACTGCATGCAATTTTTCTTATTTTTTGATAATTTTGCATAAATACACAAAATAATTCACCAATTTCACACATCCCTAATTATGAGACATACAACAAGTCAGCACCAATCATTTAAGGGCCCCTTCTTTGTCAGACCATCTGTGCATAGATAGCAGGTTGAGCTAGATAGTATGCTGACATGCTCAGCCCATATACATGTGCACATTTGTGTTCACATGTTCCTGTGCAACCAGTCCATACCTTCTTTCTCTAGCTGCACAGCAGAGACCCTTATCTTAAAAGATGGACACTGACAGCACTCTAAATACAGTAGAACAGAGATTACAGTGAGTGACTTCACTATAAAATCCACAGTCAGGAAGGCTAAAAGCGAAGATTCCAGGGGGTTAAATGGAATGGAACCCATCCAGCTACTCATAGCTAAATTAAACTGTAAGCTACCTGAACCGACAAATTTAAAACAGAATTTAGATGTATTTGCCAACTTAACAGTTTTGAGGGGATTAACAAATAAATCACATGTTATCCGGGCAACAGAAAATCTTTCAAAACTATTTAAAAATAGTTTTCCCCCTTTACTGAAGACAGTTACTAAGTTAATGGATACTTTGAGATTTTTGGGCCACAAAAGTCCACTGCATGGTAATGGATGTGCATTTCTGTCTTGAGTGCTGGACTGTACTGATGTCTGGATCCCTAATGCTTATTTTTTGTTGTCATAGTCAAACATGGATCATGTGTATGCACCTTGACATAGGCCTGTCTCATGGACTGCTGTCTTAATGGACTGGAAGGGCCACCCAAAGAGCTACGTTCATGGTGGTGGAAGGCTACTCCCTTCACCAGGAGTTAGGTATCATGAGTAACAAGTGTAGAGCTAGCAACATCCTGTTTAGTGATCAGTAGTCATGAACAGGTCCTTTTTAACCTTTCACTGGAGTGAAGTATACATGCTCATTTACTTTTAAAGTTCCACTGCTGTATGCTTATCCCACCCTTGGCCCACATCAGATTGGTCTGAATTGCTGCACAAAGTTGGTATCTGCACTGGGTCCGTGTGTTCCTGGAAATGGTACAATACAGGAATAGTGCAGTACTGAGTGGTGTGTGTAAGGTGAATGCATGCACTGGATGTATGTATGTCTGTAAGTGGTACAGTGCCTGAGGATTTAGTACTGCGCAGTGCATGCAGGACAAATGCATGTGCTAAGTGTATGTGTACCTGGTAGTGGTACAATACAAAGGTGCAGTATGTGAATATTAAATGCATATGCTAGATGTATGTGTGTCTAGGAGTGGTACAATCCATAAAGCATAGAGTGCTGGGCAGTGTATGTATGTTAAATGCATATGTTGAATGTATGTGTGCTATGAGTGTTGCTGACAATGTAAGGTACAGTGCAGTGCATGTATGCTGTATACATGCACTGGGTGTGCATGTGCCTGTGGAGGGTACAATACATGGAGGGCCTGGGTTCCATTTTGGGAGACCCAGGCCTGCATGATGAAACATGGAGAGGAGGAATATCCCAGAGATGTATATTGCTGCATTCCTGCAAGTTCAAGCAGGGTACACTCTGGTGAGGGGAGAGTGAAGCTTCCCCTTCCCCAGTACACATAAAAGGGTGCTGTTTCATTTACTGAGAGGTAACAAGAAAGGGGCCAGGGCACATCTCAAGAAGGAGATGGGGTTAACTAGGGAATCAGAAAGAGTAGGACTGGGGTCCCTGGGCCAACCTTTTGAAACATATATCACTGTGGCTGACATCCATGTGTGAACTCTAATCACATTCCATGCCAGAATCTGTGGCATTAGCAGATATCTATGGTTTTTTCTAGAGAAGGTGCTCTCCACAATCAAGTATAACAGTGCAGATCACAAAATTGAGGTAGAATCCACTTGCTGTCCACTGTTCATATGAGGATGGATATAAAACTGGGGACCATGTGTAAAATATAAAAACAATATGCTGCCTAATTCTGTATTACTTAAGGAATGTGCAGTACCCTGACTAAATGGGTAGTAGAATGTGATAAACTTGATTTTTCCAAAATATGCTCATTTCCTCCAGTCTACCTGGCACAGTGACATATATTTGCCAAGGCTTGCATCCCATCTTTGATTCTCTGGGCACACTAAATGGCCGCTCCGCGGTCAGAAGACCGCGGAGGCCATTCTGACTTTCCCGCTGGGCTGGCGGGCACCCGCCAGAGGAGCGCCTGCCGGCCCAGCGGGAAAGGCCCTGCAACACAGAGGCCGGCTCCGAATGGAGCCGGCGGTGTTGCAGGGGTGCGACGGGTGCAGTTGCACCCGTCGTGATTTTCACTGTCTGTTATGCAGACAGTGAAAATCATGCTGGGGCCCTGTTAGGGGGCCCCACGACACCCGTTCCTGGCATCCTGTTCCTGGCGGTCAAAACCGCCAGAAACAGGCTGGCGGGAAGGGGGTCGGAATCCCCATTGCGGCGCTGCTTGCAGCGCCGCCATGGAGGTTCAGCCCAGCCAGGGGAAATCCGGCGGGAAACAGCCGGATCCCCTTTTCTGACCGCGGCGGGCACTGAAGCACCGCCAGCCTGATGGCGGTGCTTCCATTGCCCGCGGCCCTAGCGGTCTTAGACAGCCAGGGTCGGAATGAGGGCCTTAGTGTGAAGGTACCAGACATATACAAGAGTTTTATGGGTCTGGATGCCACAAGTGATAAACTAGAAGCACTGACTTTGGAAAATGTGCAAGGTAACTGAAAGCAATCACTAGCCTTAAGAAAACTTGCCACATTCAAATATAGTTTAACATCTGCACATCCTAAGATGTCACTCCATCCTCACCCTGATTGCCTGACTGGGATTTCACACTTAACATGATGTTTATCAGATACTGATAATTTGATTGTAAAACATTGTAATTCCCTCCAATCTATCTCAAACAGGAATAAATCCCAACAAGGCTTGCCAAAACTCTGTGTTGCCCTGGATCCTTTGAGTGTGGATTACCAGACACATTTCGGTGTTCTATGGCTTTGTGTAGCAGTCTACACAGTAGACACCAGGGTATTTTAGGGGTGGAGGATTTCATGGAGATTGTCTGCAGTATTTGTGCTCCAGTTTAGCTTGCAACCAGGGGAATCTACCAACCACAAATATTTCTGGAAACTAAGGGCTTGATTTAGATCTCGGTGGATGGAATACTCCGTCACAAATGTGACAGATTTCCCGTCTGCCTATTAGGATCTCCGTAGGATATAATGGAATCGCGGACAGGATATCATTAACATTTGTGATGGAGTATTCCCCTTTGCCAGGTTCTATATCAGTCCCCTAAATCATTAAATGAAACTAATGATAAAGGGGAATCCATGGTAATGTGGATTGCATAACCCTAACACATTTGTCTCATTACCCAAAGCTCCTGCAAATGTCAAGGTATAGTTACAAAACATGATTGTCTTCAATTTTCTGGAAAAGGAAACTTCAGACCTTTGGCCAAATGATAACATTCCTGCCATCCAATGTTCCTACACTTCTCATTATAGAAATGAGCAGTCAGAAGTATTGGTAGACCTATTGCACATGACAGAAAAAAGCCAGCAATGTGACCATATGCAGGCTATATTTATGCTATGTTGACTTCTCACAATTCTAGATTTGGCCCACACCTGTAAGCCACTGTTTTTAGAGATATAAGAGCTGGAACACTGGGTAATGGGAGTTTTGCTGCTCCCCACAAATCCAGGAACTTTCTGTCACAGACATGTGAGCATTTTGTTTATCAGTGTTTGACATGTGCAGGGCATGTTGGTTAAAAAAAAGTGGTACCATCCACACAATCCACACCACACAGGCTTTTCCAGTTGTCTGGTGTTCAGAACATTCTGCAGTTAATGGGTTCCCTATGATCCCCAGGAAGGACCCAGGTACTTTTGTGATTTTTCTTAGCCTACAAAAAAAATCAAACACCATCTGGCCCCATTTTGGGGCACACACATTAGGGGCATATTTGTAGGCCCCAAGAGCCACCTTGCACCACATTAACATCATTTATTTTGACATTAATGTGACCCAATGAGGACAAAATCCCTGCGCCGTTTTTACAGAGTGGCACTATGTAACACTTTGGGCTAAATTATGCCTGTGCCAGGAATAATGAATGCAAAGGGGGCGTTCCCCGTTAAGGGAGCCAGTAAAATGGTGCAAGGATATCTATGGGATTTCCTTGCATCATTTATTACTGCACTTTTAAAGCCTATACAAGAGCAGGCTCTAAAACGGGGCTTCCATTCTTTAGTATGGGCTCCTATATACTTGCAGGAGTATCGCCAATATTGTGCTGCTACTTCTGCAAAGTACAGCAAAAGTGTCATAAAAAATGACATTATTGCCCCCTACCCTGCACCATAGTGCACTGTATTTTAAATATGTTGCACACGTGGTGGCGGAAGGGGGGGGTGCTAAGGGGCACAGGGAAAGTTGAGCTGCACTTGATGCAGCGCCACTTTCCATAAATCTGCCCCTTAGTTTCCATGTTTGAGAAAGGTTTCAGACACTATGGGGATATTTTGTGAGGCTAAAATATCAGAAAAAAAATTCTCTCTTTCTTGGGGCACAGGTGCACATCTTATTTTCACAGTTTTTCTCTTGGAAATAAAGGCACTCTGAAATGTTCATCTCCAACCTCTATATGGAGTTACTTGGTACTCTACTTAGAGAAAACAGTATCAGAATTCATCAATATATTGATGATGCACAACTCTACTTGAAAGTCTCTGCTTCAGACATCTAACATCACAAACATTACCTGCACTTAGTCCAGCCCTGTTTGCCCAGTACCTATCTGAAGCTCAATCCAAGCAAGTTATTTGCTAAGAACAACAAACAAGAAACATGCCAAATATGATAGCCTTGAACCCAACCTTTTGATTCACTTAGATTCATCCTGTGCACCAACCTCACCCACAAGGAACACTTTGCCAAAGAAGCAAAGACAGCCTGGTACCAGCTCTCTCTTCTAAAGCAAGTGAAACATTTAAATCTAGAAAGAAATTAAAGAGCTATTCTTTAAGCCCTTGTACCCTTGCATCTAAATGGAGGTAGCACCTTTCTTCCTGGCCTTTCAGACTCCACGCTTGCCCCCTTAAGAGTATCCTGCATGCTGCAACCTTTCTCATCCAGAGTCTGAAGAAATGTGATCATCTCACCCCTATCCTTATGGAACTCCATTATCTCCACTTGCTGGCCCAAACCATCTTCAATACCCAGTTGCAACATTTAAAAATGAATTGCCTATCTTGCAGACAAGCTCACCTTCTCCTCATGGCTCTTGGTCTGACCACAGCAAGGACTTCAGACTGCATACAAAAAGGAAAGAGTCAAGGCATCAGGCCTTTTCCATCTAAGCACCCAGGATCTGAAACAACATCCATTAGGACCACAGCAACAATGCTCGAATTTAGGGAAGTGTTGAAGACTTATCTCTTAAAATAACATTTTATCACAATGTATTAGCCGTTCCCAACCCAGCTACCTATCCTATCACTCATTTACTTTATGGAGGTCTAAGACTGTACAGAGCTCAACTACCTTTTGACTAGGTTTGTGCTGTAAGAAGACTGTATGCATATATTTATATTTTCTGAAATGAAGTAACTGTGTGAAACTCAATCAGAAAGTGGAAACCTAAAGGGGACAGACTAGGAACAATCCTAGGACCTGAGTCACACAGGTAAAGCTAGACGTTTGGTCTACATTTAGAGCAATATTTTAACTTTATGACTTTTTGGTATTTAGAAAGGTAAGATAAGAGTTGTGTCTTTACGTCTGCCCTCGGCAAGAATATGAGAACTGTCTGGGTTCAGAGATTCCACCCCGAGGGCGAACACAAAGATACTACTCGTAGCTTACCTTTCTGAATACCAAAAAGTAATAAAGTTAGACTTTTGTTCTAAACTTAGACCAAAAGTCTAGCATTACTTTTATGAATTGGGCCCTTAGTCCATAACGTTATAGTCCTCAACTTCACTTTGAATTTTCCTGTTGGCTGTGGTAGGAGGAGGAGGCTTGCTCCGCTCTCCCTCTCTCCTAAGCACCCGCAGTCTCTCCAATAGAAAAAAAATATCAAACTAGAGGTCATGATTAGGGAGAAGCCCAACCCATTGGAAAAATGTACAGACCTGGTGGACTGATTAGTCTGCATCAGACCCAGAACTAAAAGAACCCAGGGCAACCAATCTTTATGGGTCACATTTCCAGTTAAAGGACATTTCCCATGATGGAACTTTAGTGTTTGTAGGTAACATCTGTAACTTAACAAATAAACGTAAGTCTGAAAACTTCTTTGGTGATTCATCAATACAGATATTACAACTCAAAGGGAGTCATCACCCTTATTACCTGTCAGTGCTCGTTAAGATATGCTGGAATGACTAACAGAAATGTCAGAACTCAATAAAATGTGTTAGATTAGCTAAAAAATTACTAATCATTATCTTGAGGCTAACCACTCTGAAAATGACAAACTGAGGAGTGATTTATAAACCCTGGATACTGCAAAATAAAGTTACGCTGAAATACACTTTATTTGAGTAGGAACAACATTAGATCTGTAAATGTCAAACCTCCCGGAAGTGTCAAATGATGAAGTGGCCATAATCCTAAACCCTTAATGCCACTAGAAGCATTATTGTTAGCTCCAGGGAGAGAATAGGTTGACTAATGGTACTTACTACATTGCCAGGCCAACAAGCAGAACATAGGGCAGGTAGACACCTTATGACAACAGTGTTTTTCTAAACTTTTGATGTTATACTTTTCCAACATTTCAGCATTAGGAGCAGCGCAAAGGAATATTTTTCACTACAGGTATTATTTATATACAGTGAACAAACAATTCACTATTATCTACTCCCATTCCTAAATGTTATAGCTTTCAACCTTAGGATGTTCTTTAGCCTAACATTTTGCCTTTGGCCTCCTATTCTTCTGACTCAATTTTTGTTGGCCTAGGGACTCTGTGTGCTTTTCCACTACTAACCAATGCTAACATGCTTGTGCTCACTCCCTAAAGCATGATAAAAGTGGCTTACACCTGATTGGCATATATAATTTATTGTATAATTAAATATAATTTATTTTTAAGCAGCTAGTAAAGTGGTATACCATATATCCAAGGACTGTAAACTAAATGTTACTCTTAGGCCTGCAACACCTATTGTTTCACCCAATTAAGTAGCCCTTTAAAACATGTTCCAGATCTGCTATTGCAGGCTGTAAGCAGTTTTAAACTACCAAATGGGCTTGGCCAAATAACCCCCTTGCCAAGCCCTAAACCCCTTTTTTATTACATATTGATCACCCCTAGGGTAGGCCCTAGACAGCCTATAGGATAGGGTACATTGTAATTAAATGTTAGACATGTACTTTAAAGTTTAACATGGCCTGGTAGCGAAAAGGGCACAAATTGATTTTTCACCACTGTGAGGGCCACCTCTCCCATAGGATAACATTGGGTTTTCCTTATTACATTTAATAGGTGCTAACTTTTCATTGGGAACAGGTTTGGTGTCTGGGGAATTGTATTTTAAAATTGCCTTTAATGCTAAAGTCAGATTTATGTTGCAGTTTTAAAAATGCCACTTTTAGGAAGTAGGCATTTTTGTGCCTTAGCCTGTTCATAGGTCACATAACTGGGTGTAGTTGGCAGTTTGACCCCATATTCCTCGTAATCAGCCACACAAAAGAGGAATTAGGAGCCACTAGGAACCACTGGATGGGTCACCGCTGGCAGGATGAGGGGGTGCAGCTGGGCACAGCCCACTTGCAAATTACTATTCTGTGACCTGTCTTCACACAAAGAACTTTACATTAGTATGTTGTGGGAGAAGTGAGGCTGAAGGCAGGGCAAGGAGGCAGGCGGAAAATTCTAATTACGTCAAAGGGACTCACTAAAAACAGTGCCCTGCTGGTTAAGCCCTGTTCCATTGCTTGGCCTAGGACTACCAGAGGGACTCCATGGGCTAGTTGTCTGGCCTCCCAATAAGAGCCTAGGGAACAGAAAAGGCTCCAACCTTTTTGTACCTGCACCTGGACCCAAAATGAGTGACTCCTCACCCTTCAGTTGGTGCCTTTTCAGTACTGGACCATTGAAAGTTGTGCTAAGGTGCTAAGATAGGCAAAATCCAAAACTTTTGACTTAGTGTATTTTTGACAAAAAATTGGTTTGAGAGCCAAGAGGAGACTGGGACCTCATCGATCTGCCCAAGGTGCAGTACTGGTCTGCCTGACGTTGTGGCAGTGCTCGCTATGTTCTGCTCTACAGAAGCAAATCCTGTTTAGTGGTCGACCGTTCCAAGGGTATCCAGGCTCATGGACCTGTCATTGGCTACAGTTTGGTGCTGTCTCCTGCTGGATATTTGTGACTTCCATAAAAGATTCTAAGGGCCTGATTTAGAACTTGGCGGAATCAGTCCTTCTGTTGGTTTTCCTTTGTATAATCCATCCGCTGACTAGGCAGTCTGCCCACTCTATTTAGATACTGGCAGACCCATAGATAAACGTCTGTCAGTGAACCGACATCACTGCCAAAATGTCATACCTACGTCAATGCCGCAATAGGCAAAAATGGCTGACAATGGGACCCCAGCCAGTTTAATAGCTGGGCCAATCATGATGTGGCTTCCTGCTGAGATAGCTGGGGAGGCTAAACCTCCACACCTGAGTTGGCGGATTGGAAGGGATAAAGGCTCTAAACTTACCTTTTTCTCTGCTTTTCACTTCCCTTGCTACCATGGTCCTTATTGCACAAGTCCTGCTTTGCTGCTGATACTGGACCATGACGCAAATCAACCCTGTTGCCTCTGGAACTTAAGGTAAATGACAGTTTTACCTGTAACTGTCAGACATTTCTGTGTAATTTAGCTCTGGACTCATGAATCTTTAAATATTTGCAAGCAGTAGTACAAAGTTTTGCAATGTATACATGTGTAATATAGTAATTGCACTACACAATGCAAACGTGTGTTTACAAGAATTGTACATCCATTGTCACCTCTAAACTTTAAACATTTAATAGATGTATTAATGTCACATTTCCCCTTGTCTTTTGTATTTTTTTGTTTATCATTTGGTTTAGTTGATCTAAAATGTTGTTTGTTTCAATGTGAGATGCATATGTGTTTATCATTAACACATCAATTGTAAATAAACATTCCTGCATTCACAAGTTACAAAATGATAAACATGTTTAATATTGCTATAAGTGCCCATCATGATGATGAATGCTTGCACCAAAATTAACATGTCCATTACAATTGTTGATCACGAATGTATGCACTATGCAAATATGTCAAAATAAAACATGCTTTCTTCACTGTCATAAATGAAATTAAGTTCATGTTACTCAGATTTTCATCAATAACTTTGAAATCGATCATTTACTTTTATTCAATAAATAATGCCAGGAAAACTTTGTAAAACATATATTATTATTCTTAAATGAGTTACGTCTCTTAAAAAGTATGAAATTGAACAAAATATAAATGTCCAATAATATGATGCAGTGCATCAATATTTGGATTTTTGCCCAATAGCGTGCCTCCTAGCTTCATTGCCACAAGACAACCTCCTCCTTAGTAAGGGGCATTTAGTAGGCTGAGAAGACACATTAAAAATCTTACTTGGGAGGGGTGGGTTTGGATTTCTTTAGGGGCAGGGACAGGTAATCAGTAAATGTGGGTGGAGGAGAAGGGATTAAACGGGTGGTAGATGATGGGGTTTTGGGGAAAGAAGGAGCTAGAAAGGGTGTTGTATGTGTCTTTATCTGTTGTGCAGATGCATGTGGGTCTTGTGTATTTGGTGCATGTTTGGCTGAGTGTGTCTTGGAAGGTGTGTGGTGTTTTGGGAAGCTTTTGCAGTTGGTAGTTTTTGATGTGTGTATGTGTGCACTGAGTATGCATGTTTGATTGAGTGTGCTGTTGAGGTGGTTTGTGTGGTTGTGATGCTTGTGCCTGTATGGTATGCATCTGGTGGGTGTTGTTTTGCATGTAGGTGTGTGTGTGTGTGACTGGGTGTTTCGGATGTATGTGATGTGAAGGTGGAGGTGGATGATGTGGTTGTGGTGCTTGTGGATATGCTGGTGGTTGCAGGTGCGGTGGTGGTTCTGGTGGTGTATGTGTCGGCAGTGATGGGTGGTTTGGTAGTGGGTGTGAAGGTTGTGTGCTGTGGCTGGTGTAGTGGTTGTGATTAAGGTGGTTGTGGGTAGTTTGGTTGTGATTGTGGGTATGGTGGTAGTTGTAGTGTGTATCTGTTGGATGGGTGTATGTTTGTGTTTCTTGGTGTATTTCTGTTTATGTGGGGGTGTGCTGCTTTTGTCTGTAGGAATAAGTGCATGCAAGGAAGTGAGTGCGCTGGTGATTGGGGTGGGATGTGGGATTTGGAATGACGAAGGGGTGCAAGGTTGGGCCAAATAGCAGGCTGGGTTCAGTGCAGTGGCTATCTTTGCAAGCGATCTCTGCATGTGGGACATTGAACTATAAATTGCATCCAGGAATGCTGCATATGTTGCATTTGGGAACTAAGCTCGTGGATGCCATTCACAATCGCTGTCTGGCTTACAAAGATGCTATGTAAGAGGTCAATAGCCTATTTACTGAGAGGAACTAGGGGACACGGGCAGAGGGGTGGTGCCTGCGGCAAAGGAGACACCATCTCTTTCAGGGATGGATTTGGCCAACTGGGGGTGATGAAGAGGGGGATGGAGATAGGACTCTGGGTGGTGGACAAGGATGGAGGTGGAACAGGTCCTGTTGGGTCTGCCACCACTAGGGATTGGTCTTCTGTGAAGGCATCCAAAGACGATGTACAGATGGTGGAGTCTGTGAAAGTCCTCTCACCCTCCATGACACTATGGTGGTCATTACAACCCTGGCGGACGGTGTTAAAGCGGCGGTAAGACCGCCAACAGGCCGGTGGTAAAAAAATTGCAATTACGACCGTGGCGGAAACCGCCAACAAAGACAGCCACTTTAACACCCCGACCGCCACGGCGGTACAAACAAACAGTGCGGCGGTCACCGCCAACAGACAGTCGGGAGACAATGTACTGCCCACACTATTATGACAGGCCAATCCGCCACCTTTTCCGGGGCGGATTCACCGCGGATAAAAACACGGGGTAAACAGGAATTCCGAAGGGAAAACGCTCACCTCTACACACCCCACGAGGAACGAGGACACCATGGAACCGGAACTCCAAATTCTACCTGCGATAGTCTTCCTGCTCCTCTACCAGGAGCACGAATGCCGGCGGGGAAGACCACGGTGAGTACTGCACCTACGACACAGGGGAGGAGGGATGCAAAAAACAGGGACACACACACGCAACACCCCCATCCCCACCCTCACCCACTACAACACACACACTAATACATGTTGATACATTACAGTTACACCCCCAAACCCCCAGAAGAATGCAAAGACAAAAGGAAATTAGTGTAACCATTGTAATATATTAAAATCCATTACTCAAAAATATATATAAACTATAAACAAATATATACACCAATAATACAAGTCCAGGTATTGCACCATTTATAGTCCGTGGACCACTGGGCCCAAAATGCATGGGCGATGCCCACACTCGATACCCGATCAAAACAGAGAGAACACTACAGGGGCATCAGATAGAAATACAACAGGCACCTCAGCCGGATAAGTGCACGACGCCAGATACACAAGGGGGCTCAATGCCCACTGTTCAATCCTGGGGAGTGCAAAACCACAGTCTCTCAAGTCTCTCCAGTGGGTGGTTTGCCCACTGCATTATCCTGTGGAGTGCAAAGCCACAGTCTCTCAAGTCTCTCCAGTGGGTGGTTTGCCCACTGCATTATCCTGGGGAGTGCAAAGCCACAGTCTCTCAAGTCTCTCCAGTGCATTATCCTGGGGAGTGCAAAGCCAGGGTCTCTCAAGTCTCTCCAGTGGGTGGTTTGCCCACTGCATTATCCTGGGGAGAGCAAACCCACAGTCTCTCAAGTGGATAACAGTCTCCACTGGTTCTGGAGGGGAACTGGTGCCCAGAGTGCTTCATCCTGTGAAGGACAGAGGTAGTGGATGGATCTCTCCACTGGTTCTGGAGGGGGACTGGTGCCCAGAGTGCTTCATCCTGTGAAGGACAGAGTTAGTGGATGCATGTCTCCACTGGTTCTGCAGGGGAACTGGTGCCCAGACTGCATCACTCACCCCGTGACGGACCCAGTTGCATCAGTGCTCCTGCCGCTCATGGGCTAGCGGTGCTTGATTTGGCGGTGCCCAGCCCAACGGTGCTTGATTTGGCGGTGCCCTGTTCAGCGGTACTTGATTTGGCAGTGCTCTGTTCAGCAGTGCTTGAGTTGGCGGTGCCCTGTTCAGCGATGCTTGAGTTGGCAGTGCCCGGCCCAGCGGTGCTTCATTTGGCAGTGCCCTGTTCAGAGGTGCTTGATTTGGCAGTGCGCTGTTCAGCGGTGCTTGAGTTGGCGGTGCGCGGCCCAGCGGTGCTTGATTTGGCAGTGCCCTGTTCAGTGGTGTTTGATTTGGCGGTGCCCTGTTCAGCGGTGCTTGGGTTGGCGGTGCCCGGCCCAGCAGGGCTTGTGCTGGCGGTCCTTCATTGCCCAGCTGTGCTTGTGCTGGCGGTCCTTCATGGCCCAGAGGGGCTTGTGCTGGCAGTCCTTCATGGCCCAGCGGGGCTTGTGCTGGCGGTCCTTCATGGCACAGCGGGGATTGTGCTGACGGTGGCCTCCTGGCCAGCTGGGCTGGGGCTGGCGGTGGCCTCCTGGGCAGCTGGGCTGGGGCTGGCGTGGCCCTCCTGTGCAGCTGGGCTAGGGCTGGTGGGGCCCTCCTGGGCAGCTGGGCTGTGGCTGGCGGGGCTCTCCTGGGCAGCTGGGATGGGACTGGCGGGGCCCTCATGGGCAGCTGGGCTGGGGCTGGCGGGGCCCTCCTGGGCAGCTGGGATGGGGCTGGCGGGCACTCCTGGGCAGCTGGGATGGGGCTGGCGGGGACCTCCTGGGCAGCTGGGCTGGGGCTAGCAGGGCCCTCCTTGTCAGCGGGGATGATGGCGGTCTTCTCCGCCGTGCAGCTCTTCCCAGACTTGCTGGGTTTCTTGTGGCCCTTCCCCACCTTGGGAGGTGGAACAGCTGACTCTACACTCCCACCGGGACCCCTGGGAGCGTCTTTGGTGGCTGGAGTCTTCCCCCTCTCCCGCCGGGCAGTGGCCAACTTCTGATGCTTCACAGGGGGGGGACTGGCTGTGCTGTGGCTCCGTGCCACACTGGCTGTCCTGGTGGCCGGTGCACTCCACATACCTGTGATGTACCGTAGATGTTGTGGCTGAGGTGCTACTTCGGGACCTATGAGATGGACGGGGTGGGGGAGGTGTGGGAAAAAGGTCAAGGCTGGACAGGAAAATTCTTTTGGACACACTGGGACGGGTAGCTGGAGGGGGTTTGGGAGTGGAGGAAGAGGTGGTGGTAGTAGGAGGTGTACGTTTGGTGACTTTGGGTGCAGGTGCATGCGCTGGAGGCTGTAGTGAGGTGGATGGCTGTTGGGTGGCTGTGTGCCTGCGTTTGTGTATCTTGGGAGGGGGCGTCACAGACACACTGGGAGAAGACACAGGGGACGTGTGAATGGTAGTGGGAGTGGTGACTGCACGTGAGCGGGGTGTGCTGTGGGTGTGCTGGTGAGGGACGTAGTGGCTGTAGAGGTAGTGCATGCAGGTGTGAGTGTAGACGAGACTGGGAGGGAGGAGGGAGACGACGAGGAGGGGGACACAGTGGAGGCAATGGATGTTGGTGTGTCTGCATGTGTGTGTTGCTTGCGTGAGTGCCTGTGGGATGTGTGGTGCTTATGTGTGCCTGAGCTTACCTTGTGTGTTGAGGTGTGTGCAGGCTGGTCTGTAGGTGTGCTTGCGATAGGCAGAGGTACAGGGGATTGGGTCTGGGTGGAGGAAGTTGGAGGGGGGAGGCTAGAGACGGGGAAAATGGCTGCCATCAGTGCTGAGGCCAGAGTTTGAAAAGCTCGGTGAAGGGCCGCCTGACCAGAATGAATGCCCTCCAGGAATACATTAGTTTGTTGCAACTGCCTACTCTACACCCTGGATGGCATTCAAAATGGTAGACTGCCCAACAGTGAAGGACCTGAGGAGGTCAATGGCCTCCTCACTAAGGCAGCAGTGGTGACTGGGGCAGGGCCTGAGGTGCCTGGGGCGAAGGTGATGCCCACCCTCCTGGGTGAGCGGGCACGGGGCGAAGGCTAAGGGGCTGCTGGGAGGGTGGTGCTGGTAGGGGGGGTGGAGGCTGTATTTAGATACGGGGGCCACAGATGTTGCCGCCACCACAAGGGAGCTCCCATCAGAGGACGAGTCTGTGTCGCTGGTGTCAGCTCCTGTCTCCGCCATGGAGCTCCCCTCGCCCTCCGTCCCACTGGTGAATTCCGACTCCGTAGTCTCGCCCTCCAGGGCCATGTGGGATGCAGCTCCCTCCTGCTCCGGTGCCACTGCTCCTCCGCCTGATGATGCTAATGCACACAAGAACAGGAAGACCAAAAAAAGGGGGGGAGACAGAAGAAAGACATGTTGAGTGCATGGATTACCGCTACCGTTGGCGGACAAGACAGACACAGAGGCCCCCTGCACTACGCCACACTCTTGGGCTCCACAGTGCAATTCCTGGGAAATGACCTACAAGGCTATGGACGACATCTGCACACATAGATGACACAGGTGCATGAATAGCTGTACTTGGCACTCTACAGAGGTGGGGTGGGGAGCCACAGGGCCATGCCTTACGGAGGGGCCTATCCTACGGAACTCGCCCTGGCCTAGGGAAACCCACAGCCCTCCTCCCCCACCCAGACAACTCCACTGCGCGCAAAGTCATCTGAATGAGAGGGTACTCACCCCCATGTGTCTACTGTGATGCCCTCAAGTGCCCATGCAACTCCGCATAGGCCACCGCCACGATCCTGAACATCAGGGGGGTCATGGTTCGACGGGCACCCCTCCCACGTTGGGAGGTCATCCCCAGCTGAGCCTCCGCTGTCTTCTTGCTCCAGCGGCGAATGTCCTCCCATCTTTTCTGGCAGTGGGTGCTCCGTCTGTGGTAGACCCCTAGGGTCCGGACGTCCTTGGCGATGGCACACCAAATATCTTTCTTCTGGTGGGCGCTGACCTACATGAAATGTACAGGGGAAGAAGAGAAGTCATTTCCAATTGCACTGTCAAAGTGAGTGGCCCCATCCCTACCCTTACCATGTGGCACATGCACTCACCGTCTTACATGCACACAGCACTCTGCCCCCTTCCTTCTTACATCCAGCCCTCTCCACACAGGCATAACCCATACAACATGCTCCCTAGGTACTTACCTGTTTGTCTGGAGGACCGTAGAGTAGCGTGTACTGGGGGAGGACCCGATCAACGAGCTTCTCCAACTCCTCCGACGCACAAGCCATTGTATCTTCCAGACTAAGGTCAAAGCAACACTTGCAGTGTAAGTCCTCTCCTGTCAAAGATCAGGTATCGAGTGATTGAAGTGATAGAAAATGGCGGTCACGTCAGCGGCGGTGCGTACCATCACCGCCGGCGTACATCGTCATTGGCTCCTGGGACCCATAGGGTCCAATGTTCACCAATGCAGTATTGCGCAGCGGTCTCCGACCGCCTCCCGCGAAGGTGTACAACGCCAGCGCAGTTAGCTCACATCCCAGTGTCCCACTTTAGAGGTCAGGCAGCCGCCATTTCAGGGGCCCACATAGCCTCATTTTCAACTGCGTCACACATACCTAGGCCTAGTCTCAACACACATACAGGCCACCTTTTGTGTATGATTGGTGTTCTGTGTAAACTGTGGGTACGTACCTCTGAGTTGTTTGACTCTGTGCTCGCTGTTGTCCTTCATAGGCACCGTCCGATGGGACACATCATCCGGTGTACCGATCGTTGGTGGACCTGTCGACAATGGAGGAGCGACATTTGATAATCACCTACAGGTTTGACCATGCCACAATACAGTAACTGTGTACCCAGTTGGAGCCAGACCTGATGTCAGCAATCCGCCTTCCCACAGGTATCCCCCCTCAAGTGCAGGTGCTGTCAGTGCTCCATTTCCTTGCAAGTGGGTCATTTCAAACAACTGTGGCCATGGGATCAGGGATGTCCCAGCCTATGTTTTCCAATGTTTTGTCCATAGTGTTGTCTGCCCTTCTGAAACAAATGCAGAGCTACATCGTTTTCCCTCAGGTGGAGGATTTGCCTACAGTGAAAGGTGATTTCTATGCCCTGGGACATATCCCCAACATCATAGGTGCCATTGATGGGACCCATGTGGCTTTGATCCCCCCCCCCACAGGAGTGAACAGGTGTACAGAAACCGAAAGAGTTATCATTCTATGAATGTACAGATGGTATGTTTGGCAGACCAGTACATCTCCCATGTGAATGCCATGTTCCCTGGCTCAGTGCATGATGCCTACATCCTGTGGAATAGCAGCATCCCTTATGTGATGGGTCAACTCCAGAGGCACCGTGTGTGGCTATTAGGTGAGGCCCTGGAAGCAAGACAGTGGGAATGGTTGTCTGGGGTTATCCCTACAGGTTAGTGTGTGTCTAACAGTTGTCCCTCGCCATTTGGAGTCGACTCTGGGTACCTCAACCTGCCATGGCTACTGACCCCAGTGAGGAATCCCAGGACCAGGGCAGAGGAACGCTACAATGAGGCCCATGCGCGAACTAGGAGGGTGATCGAGCCGACCTTCGGCCTCCTGGAGGCCAGGTTCAGGTGCCTCCACATGACAGGTGGAACCCTATTCTACTCACCAAAGAAGGTGTGCCAGATCATTGTGGCCTGCTGTATGCTTCACAACTTGGCTTTGCGATGACAGGTGCCTTTTCTGCAGGAGGATGGTCCAGATGACGGTGTTGTGGCAGCTGTGGAGCCTATGGACAGTGATGACGATGAAGCAGAGGAAGAAGACATGCAGAACAGGGACTCAGTGATCCAGCAATATTTCCAGTGAAACACAGATGAGAATACAATCCTGCCTACTACTACCTCTATCCTGTCTGTCGTTTTCACCCAGTGTAGGGTCACTGAGTTGTCACTTTCCCTTATGGTTTCACAGATGTGGGTCCCACTGTGTGTCATCTGCTTAAATTCCTCATGGACTAGAGCTGTGTGACATAGGTATGTTGACATTACTATTTCAAAAACATTTTGTCACTTTACAACTTTTACTAATTGCAAATACACTATTTCAAAATCACAGACAGACTCCAGATCATTTTGTGCGTTAGGTGTGTTTATTTCAATGCAAAATATTGGAGAGGGAAGTTAAATGGTGAGTGGTGATGGCGGAGGAGTGTCCATGGCAGAGTCCTGTCTATTAGTCTCACAGGTGCATTGCCCATATGGGCATAGGAAGTGGAGCTCGGGCAGTTTAATTATGGACAGGGTGACAAAGTGAGACAGTAGGATGACAATCAGGGTGGTCTCATTTCTTGGCGGGGTCTTGGCATCGTTCTCAGTCTTGTTCCTGGATCTCAGGGACCGTTTGTGGGGTGGTTCTCTGTCTGCAGGGGGTGGGGTGCTGGTGTGGTGGTCCTGTGGCGGGGCGTCCTGTCCACTAGCGCCGGCGGAGGTGGTGGGCAGTTCATCGTCCATGCTAGTGTCAGGGGCCCCTTGTAGTGCCACAGTGTCCCTCCTGGCATTGAGTACTTCCTTCAGCACCCCTACGATGGTGCCCAGGGTGGAGCTGATGGTTCTGAGTTCCTGCCTGAAGCCCAAATACTGTTCCTCCTGCATGCGCTGGGTCTCCTGAAACTTGGACAGTACCATTGCCATTGTCTCCTGGGAGTGGTGGTCAGCTCCCCTGATGGAGGAGAGGGCCTCGTGGAGAGTGGGTTCCCTTGTCCTGTCCTCCCCCTGTCGCACAGCAGCCCTCACAGTTCCCCTGTGTTCCTGGGCCTCCGTCCCCTGGACCGTGTGCCCACTGCCACTGCCCCCAGGTCCCTGTTGTTGTTGGGGTGGTGGGTTAGCCTGGGTTCCCTGTAGTGGTGGACACACAGCTGATTGACGTGTCCTGGGGACGGAGGTATGGGCCCGCTGGGTGGGTGCTGTACTGGTGTTTCCAGAGGCGGGAAGGTCTGTGGTGGCCTGTGCCTGTGTGAGGGGAACTGACTGTCCAGAGGTCCCCGATGGTCCGGGCTGGTCATCTAGATCCAGTTGGACAGAGCTGCTGTCATCACTGTGGGCCTCTTCTGTTGGTGGAGTGGACATGTCTGGACCCTCCTGTCTGGTGACGTTGGGTAGGGGTCCTGCAGGGGTGGAAAGGCATGATTATTGCATCTGTTTGTGCCATGGTGTGCAATGGGTGGGTGACCGTGTACCCCAGTGCTTGCATTCCTGTGTGGGACCTTGTGTGATGATGGTTTAGGGGGCTGTATGGGTATGTGTAGTGGGCATGCTTTGGTGATGGGTGTCCATGCTTTGTTGTTGCATGCAGGGCTTGGTGTTGGGATGGGTGGTTTGTGATGTTGGGACATATGTGAGGAGTTGGAGTGCTGGGGGTGAGGGTGAGGGTGGGGGTATGTGCTGGCATGCAGGTAGGGTGGGGGATGTAATAGTAAAGCTTTGACTTACCAGAGTCCATTCCTCCACCTACTCCTGCGAGGCCCTCAGGATGCAGAATCGCCAAGACTGCTCCTCCCATGTTGTTAGCTGTGGGGGAGGAGGTGGGGGTCCGCCGCCAGTCCGCTGAACCGCCAGGTGGTGTCTTGAGACCACGGAACGCACCTTCCCCCATAGGTCGTTCTACCTTTTCCTGATTTCCTCCCATTTTCTTGGGTGTTGTCCCACTGCGTTGACCCTGTCCACTATTCTTCGCCATAGCTCCATCTTCCTTGCAATTGAGGTGTGCTGCACCCGTAATCCGAATAGCTGTGGCTCTACCTGGACGATTTCCTCCACCATGACCCTGAGCTCCTCCTCCGAGAACCTGGGTGTCTTTGCTGTGCCATGGGGTGGTGTAGGTGATGTGTGGGGTGGAGTGTGTGGTGATAAGTGTGGTGATATGTAGTGGTGTGTTGTGTGAGGTGCATGGAAGTTGTGTGGGTGATGGTGTTATGTCCCTGTGGATGCTGTTGTACTTGCTGGTGGTGTCTCTCTCTGGCCTTCTTTCTGTATTTTTTTCGTGGGCGTTTGTGGGTGATGTGGGTGTGTGTTTTATATTGTAATGGGTGTGTGGGAGTGGTGTGTGTATGCGTCTCAGGTGTGTGTATTTTGAATCGTCCAATGTGGCAGTGTTTTTTTAAATGTGTGTGTATTTTGAGCGCGGCGGTGTGTACCGCCAATGGAATACCGCGGTTGAAAGACCGCCGCATGGATTCGTGTGTCGTGATAGTGTGGGCGTATTTCTGTTGGCGTGACGGTGGAGGTTTTGTTATCGCCAGTTTATCACTAACCTGTGGTGTGGCGGACTTGTGTGGGTGTCTGAATTTTGGCGGATTCCGAGATGTGGGTCATAATAGCTGTGGTGGAATTCCGCGGCCGCGGTGGTGTGTTGGCGGTCTTCTGCACGGCGGTAAGCGGTTTTTACCGCCAATTTTGTAATGAGGGCCTATGTCTGCTGCTGTCTGAAGTTTCTCCACCCGACATGCAGTGGCCAGCGGCTTCCCACCTTCATGGCTAATGTCTCCTTCACATGCTGCTGCAGATGCTGAAAAGAAACATACAACATTTTTATCATATCTGTGAAAATCTAAATTTTCCCAAGGTTATCTAACAAAATATTTCTTAATTTTAATGTTTCACCTGTTAAATGCTATAAAACTTTGCTCCCAGTTTGGGAAATGACCATCATTAGTCCCATTTCATTTTAGATAATTTCACTTAAACACTTAAAATTTCTCAAGGAATTGTTTGAAACCTATGAATACCTCAGATTGGTTCTTCTGAGTAGTAAACTGTCACAAAAATAAATAACTAGTGAAAAATGTGTTAATTAACAATAAAAACTCAGAAAACTAACTTACCACTTGATGCTGGTGTTGGGCTCTCAACTACCCATCAAGGTCTGGGAAGGCCACCGCAAGTATGCGGGCCATTGGGGGGGTTAGTGTGAGGCACATATGCTTCCCATGTTGAAGGACTGTCTGAGCTGGACTTCTGATGACTTGTGGGCAGCATCTTAGGTCCTCCCACCTTTTTCGGGAATGTACTCTGCGCCACTGATAGACTACCAGGCTTCTTCAACCAATCAGTCAATCAGGAAATATAAAGTGCAGCTAATCACCCAAAAGGGTATCCTGGTGCTTGCATGTACCGGAGACTTATTTCAACAGCCAGGCCTTGAGAGCCATTCTGAATTCCGGAAGTGAGGTGATGAACTGGAGGTATGTAGGGATGCTGCTACAGGCTTTTGCTGCAATGTGAGAGAAGGAGCATCCTCCACTTCTGCTTCAGTAGATGTAGGAAGTGTTAAACCTGACAGCCTTAGGGTGGTCACCCCTAACTTTTTGCCTGCCTCCCTCTACTTTTTAGATACTGTTTTTGCTGGTTTTAAGATTCTGCACACTTTACCACTGCTAACCAGTGCTAAAGTGCATATGCTCTCTCCCTTTAAACATGGTAAATTTGGATCATACCCAATTGGACTATTTAATTTACCTATACGTCCCTAGTAGAGTGCACTATGGGTGCCCAGGGCCTGTAGATTAAATGCTACTAGTGGGCCTTCATAACTGATTGTGCCAACCACTTCAGTAGCACTTTAGCCTTGTCTCAGGCCTGCACTGCAAGGCCTGTGTGTGCAGTTTCACTGCCAATTCAACTTGGTATTTAAAAGTACTTAAAAACTCCGATGTTTCTACATATAAGACACCCCTGAGGTATGCCCTAGGTAACTGATAGGGCAGGGTGGTGTGTAGGCAAAAGGCAGGACATTTACCTATGTAGTTTACATGTCCTGGTAGTGTAAAACTCCTAAATTAGTTTTTACACTGCTGTGAGGCCTGCTCCCTTCATAGGCTACCATTGGGGATGCCCTCATACATTGTTTGAGTGGTAGCTGCTCATCTGAAAGGAGTAGGAAGGTCATATTTAGTAAAGCCAGAATGGTGATATAAAGTCCTGCTGACTGGTGAAGTTGGATTGAATATTACTATTTTAGAAATGCCACTTTTAGACAGTGAGTGTTTCTCTGCACTTAAATCTTTCTGTGCCTTACAATCCACGCCTGACTGGGTTTAGTTGACAGCTCCTTGTGCATTCACTCAGACACACCCCAAACACAGGGTACTCAGCCTCACTTGAACACATCTGCATTTTGAATGGGTCTTCCTGGGCTGGGAGAATGGAGGGCCTGCTCTCACACAAAGGACTGCCACACCCCCTCCGGGGACCCTGGCAGACAGGATTGAACTGAAAGGCGACCTGGTGCACTTCTAAGCCACTCTTTGAAGTCTCCCCCACTTCAAAGGCACATTTGGGTATGTAATCAGGCCCTCTGCCCCTACCAACCCAGACACTTCCTGGAGAAGAAACTTGTAACCAGAACCTGAATCTTGCCAAGAAAACTGCCTGGCTGCCCAAAGGACTCACCTGACTGCTTTTTGTAAAGGACTGCTGCCTTGGTGTTGCCCTGCTGCTGTGCTGCTCTCTGGCTGAGGTGAAGAAGTGCTCTCCAAGGGCTTAGATAGAGCTTTCCTCCTGTTCCCTGAAGTCTCAGAACCAAAAAGATTTAATCTCTTCAAGGAGGTCTCCTTGTGCGGCAAAGTTCGACGCACAGCCTGCCAGAAATGATGCACAGCCTACTCAGAGGTGAAAATTTCACTGCACGCCGAACCGGAACGACGTAGCCTGACTTTGCAACAAGAAGATGGACGCAGTGCCAGCATAGCAACTGGAGATTCAACGCACGCCCCACTGTATGGACGCATAGCCGAGCCGGAACTATGCAGACCGACTTCCAGAGAGGAATCGATGCAGCGCCTGCCGTGCGGTAGAAAATTCGATGCAACGCCCACAGGATCAACACAGCTCCTGTGACTTTGACCTGCCAGCGCAGAACATACACACACCTGCCCCGGGGCATCTGAATACTCCACAACCCAAAAAAGATCCACGACCTAGCACCGAAATCAACGCACAGATGTCCCTGCGTGAAAACTAAACAACGCATCACTGTGTGCGGCCCGAGAAATCGACGCACACCCCTTTGTTTCCACGATTCTCCTTCTCTGCGAGGGTGGGCACAGGCTAATTTGGACAGTGTATGACTTACCCTGACTAGAGTGAGACTTCTTTCTTGACAGGGGGTAACCTGACTGCAAACCAAAAGGCCCCATTTCTAACAGGAAGTATGGGCAAGTGAAAGGGAGGAAGAGAGTAGTTTTATCCATGGTTTGTGGAAGTCCAGGTGTTGGTTAATGTACGTGGGTCCTTGGCTGTATAGAGCCTTGTGTACATGGGTCAGCAGCTTGAATTGGCATCTCTTTTATACTGAGAAATAATGCAGGAGCCAGAGTTGAGGTGTTATGCGGGTTCGTCGGAAAAGGCCGAGGATGAGTCTGGTTGCTGTCTGATCTGAAGTCTCTGTAGGAGGTGTGTGGCGATTCCTCCATAGAGGGTGTTGCCATAGTCCAGTTGGCTGGGTATGAAGACCTGTATCATTGTGCGTCTCATCTGTAGAGGTAGCCACTTGAAAATCTTATGTAGCATGCACAAAGTATGGGAACAGGTGGAGGAGACAGCATTGATCTGTGATTTCATGGTGAGCTAGGTCTGATGGCCACCAGGAGTCGTTCCATGTGTTCCTGCTTTTGCAACAGATCAGAGCTTCTTGATGTTGGCCTTCAATATTGCACTCTTTGGATGGGCGTTAACCTGTATGGATAAGAAAAAAGAAAGAAAATATGTCTTTATTGCTGTGACACAATTTGTGTAAAATCTCTCACATGCATTTATATAAGGTTAGTACAGCTTATTTAACGAACTTTATTTTTCCTAGGAAATACTTATTTGGATTGAACTGTTGAGTACCCTCTTCTCTTTTAATGGCCTCTTTTTACATATCCAGGCAGCAAACATTACCTAGAGTCCGAAACAATTTCTATAGTGAGAGCTACTTCTAATCAGTACAAACCATTGTGAGCTACTGAAGGCTAAACAACTTGTACATTGTTAGCACATAGCCCCACACACAGCTTCATTGGATTAATGCCTAATGATTTTACAGCCACATTCTGTGGTTTGAACCATATACAATGACTAAAGGTAGTATGGAAGGACTTCCATAAATGTAAGTGAGAGCACAGTTTTTGGAAATGCATGCACATGTGTGTGTAGGAATGGAATATCTTTGGGACATGTGTGGGGAAACATGGCTCCCAGAGGTTGATAACAGCAGCAAAATTGACCAAGGTAATGGGAGGGTGAGGTTGGGAGGTAAATGAGCTTTCTTCCTAATGCATCGAAGATGTACATGATGTATGAGATCATCAATAGACACAGCCATTGAATTTCGTGCATTACATTCACACACATTAGCTTATAGATGTGTCTTTCACACAGGGTAACACCTACTACGTGTCCAACTTCCACCGGGGCCTGTTGGATTACACCTACTACATGTCCAACTTCTTCCTAATGCATCAAAGATGTACATGATGTATGAGATCATCAATAGACACAGCCATTGAATTTCGTGCATTACATTCACACACATTAGCTTATAGATGTGTCTTTCACACAGGGTAACACCTACTACGTGTCCAACTTCCACCGGGGCCTGTTGGATTACACCTACTACATGTCCAACTTCCACCGGGGCCCATCGGATTGTCATGACTGCAAGGTCAGGTGGCCTGTATTTTAGGATGTGAACCAGTGTATTTTGGAATGTTAAGTGCGTCCGCACCACTCAAAATGGTGGCTAGTTTGTTTACCCATGCATAATGTGTACAGTACAGTTTTTGATAAATTTGAAATGTTATAATATAATGTTACTCTATTTAAATTCACTAGTAATGCAGTGTATTTTGTATTTTTTATTTGTATTTGGTATTTATAAAGCGCATTCCGGCTGTGGCATCGAAGCGCTCAGTACGAGAGGAGCAAGTGACTGAGGGCCAAAAGAACTCAAGAAAAAAGAAGCTTAGCGAGGGAAGAGACAAGTTTTAACTAACCCCCTGAAGGTCAGAAAATTTTGTTTCTTCCTAATGGACAAAGGGAGTAAATTCCAGTATTTGGTAGCAGCTACCGTAAAGGCCTTGTCACCCCATCTAGCCCTATGAGTATGAGGGACCTGAATCATGAAAGCTCCTGTAGATCTGAGTTGTCAACTAGGTCTATACCAATGTAGCCCCAAGGATAGATATTCGGATCCACCTCCATGCACAGACTTATAGGTCAGATATAGAGTTTTAAACCTAATGCACTTTGCAACTGGTAGCCAATGTAATTGTTTCAAGCTACTACTGGCAGAAGCTGAGCAAGGGAGATTTAATATGAAACAAGCAGCAGTGTTTTGGATCAACTGAAGCTTCTTAAGATTGAGCAGCAAGGCATTACAATAATCCAATTTAGATATTACCAATGCTAAGATGATTATGACTCTCCACTCCCTCTTTAAGTAGGGAAAAATCTTTTTCAGCATTTTCAAAGTCCAAGAACTGGATTTAGTGTTACATGGGACTTAAAAGAAAGACAACTTTCAATCATAATGCCCAAGTTTCTGGTGGCAGTAATAGGGGCACAACTCCTTGCTGGACCCGAAACACAAAATCACCTTTCAACTTTAGCCAATTTAAGCCCATCCACCTATTGACTTCTCCCATACAGTTATTGAAGCAGCCTGCCCCTTCCTCCCAATTTTTAGAGACTGGGATGATCAATTGAGTGTCATCCGCATAGTAGGTGGGCATAAAACCAAACAAACAAATTAGTCTGGCTAAAGGAGCGACATACAGATTGAATGATGTGGGGCTAAGTGCGGAGCCCTGAGAGATACCGCATGGCAAATAATATGTGGGTGCCCTAAAGTCTCCGCAACTCACTGTGATAGGACTGCCTCTCAAAAAAGATTCCAAAATCTTCAATGCAGTATCTCTAATCCCTGTTTGATGGAGACAGAATATCATGATCTGAGGTGAGATAGTGTCAAACGCAGCAGATAGGTCCAATAGGACTAATGTGGCTTGTTGCCCCTCATCCACCAATCTATGAATCATGTCAGAGGTGGTAATAAGCGCTAATGTTGGGAGGAATCTAAGTCTCCTGAATTATGAAGAAAGTTGGCCAATCCATTATTGATATGCTTCTCAAGGATCTTGGCCTGAAAAGAAAGTAGAGAAATAGGCCGTAAATTGCTCAAATCATGTCCTGGTCCATCAGGTTTCTTTTTCAGGGAAACCACCATCACTTCCCTCCAAGAAGGAGGAAAAACTCCTGTGGTTAAGACTTCCAAAAAAAATGGGGCAAGGGCTGTCGAGACAAGATCAGGGACCTGCTCTAGAATTTGCGGAGGACAACCTGACTTGATTCCTAACATCAACTCTTCAATCCTTTCTGGAAGTAATAACTGAAAATTGTTTCACAAAGGACGATCTATATCTAAAGTGCTATTAGCAGTATCAAGTGAGCAATCTATCCCTTCAAAATGGCTAAAGATCAAGTGTATTTGTAGAACTTTGTTTTAAAAAAAGTTGCCACCTTATTACAGAATTTTTGTGAGTTTTCCAACTCCAGGGGGAAAGGAGGAACTGTCAAGGAGAGTACAACTTTAAAAAGTTTTCTGGGGGCATTTGATGCCTCCTTAATCTTTTGGGTGAAGTACTCAGATTTAGCTTTAGTACTCGCCTCTTTGTAAGCTCTCAGGACAGCTCTTAATTTATCTTTCTCGACCAATTTAGGATCTAACTTCCATCGCTGTTCTTGTTGGCGATATTTTCTTTGAAGTAGCTTGAGATCCTCAGTGAACGAAGGACAACTGTTTTTTTTAGTTTCTAAAGAAATAGAGGTCTTAAGTGGGGCAAGTTGATTGATTGCAATATTTATTCCATGATTAAAACTGTCCCTAGCTGACAGAGAAATATTTATGGTGGGTGCCCATCCTGCCACTAGAGCAGGTCCTAGCTGCTGCTTATTAATACGATTCCAGTGTCTAACAGATTTCCCATTAGAGCTAAAGTGCTGGGATGAATAAACCTTCATAAACCTGAAGGTTAGGAGATGATGATCTGTCCAATCAAGCGGCATTGGTCAACATCATCTGATCCTCAGAACAAGCAAATATCCAGTCGAAAAGGTAGCCTGCTATATAAGTAGTTGATGTGAATTTCAATTCCCAATATAAAGCTGCCATGAAACTTAACATTTTCTCAATATGTGGCTTCTGGCTGTCGTCAAAATGAAGATTGAAATCCCCTAAAATAATGACTTTAGTCAACAAAGTTAGAGGTTCAATTAAATTTGGCCAATACTGCAGAAAGTTGGAGTGGGGGCCTGGTGGCCGATAGACAAAAAATTCTTCAAATAGTATGGAATGTTTTTGACGTATTTTAAAATACATTCCCTCACAAATCCCTGATATGGGAGTGGCCCCGGTACATTGGCAAGAGAGATAGCACCTGCAAATAATTGCTAATCCTCCACCTTTGCCAGTGGTTCTATCCAGTCTATAGTATGTATATCCCAGAGGCGTAACGTTTATAAAATCCGGATTAGAGTCAGCTTTTGTCCACGTTTCAGTAATAAAAGGCAGTCTAGGTTGTGCTGACCAATTAAATATTTGATTTACATTTTATGTTTAATTAAAGAATGTGCATTAATTAAACTGCAAATGAATGGGTCCCTAATTAGGGCCATACCCTTTTTTTAGCCTCTTACATCCCACAGATCAAAGCCTAACAGGTGCCCTGGCATCGCATGAAATCCGGGGTGACCAGTTACAATGTTTGCAACTCCACTCTTTCAAGTTGTCTGGGGCAATCTTATGTAAACACTTGCACAACAGACTTTGTACGTACATATTTTGTACAGATACGGCTTTAACAGTGCTTTGATGGAATTTTTTGAGATTGCATTAGACCTGTTTTATGTTGAATGTTGCCACCAAGGCAATATGTGCTGCTTATTGTGCTCTAACTACCTGTATACATCAATTTTATGAAGAAAGGGACCCGATAAAACAGTGTAACTTATTTTATTAAGCATATAAGTGCAACCCCTGCCAGACCACAGCGAAGGCTCCCAAGCTGTAAGTGGTCTGCCAGTGTAGAGTTCTGTCAACAAAAACCCATAACAGAACCTTTAAAGTTGCTAGGATACAACCCATCTCCCCCTTTAATTCGTTACGGAAACTGAAACCTCAAAAACATAGAATATGCCCTACTTAACAAAATACATAGAATCAATTGATATTAGGAATAAGCCGACAAAACACAAGAAAAACTAACATAATGTTACACAGAGCTATATACACAAGAAAAACTAACATAATGTTACACTGAGCTATATACATGGAGGTTCCAATATAGTACAATTAATTCCCGATCGCTCCTCCTCCCACTGTAATCCACACCTTTCAATCTCTCCTCATTCCTTGCCCCACATTCAAGATCATTGCAACGAGTCAATCTCCGTACATTCCATTTTTGTCCATCACTTAACCACACATTATTGCCCATCACCTCCTTAACCTGCTTCGGTTTAGACCACTTCGACAAACCCTTCCTTTGGCTGTTCAACAAAAACGACCTTACCCAGTCCCAATTGTATACGTATGACTAGCATTCCGCACACAGTCATTGTGCCTCTTAACATATTTGCTCTGATTTTTTGCCACCTTCACCTCAAGGTATCTTCTCATCGTCGTATGACACCTGCCTTGTTCATCCATGCAGGAGTTATTTTCGTCCCTGCTACCCTCCCCTCAACAAACAAAAAGGAGTCTCCCCAGTAACAGAGTGGGGAGTATTGCATTAGTACCAAATCATCTTCTTGACAGCCATTCTGCAATCATAACCTTGTTCATCAGCCAACTACACACTTTCCTTCAGCACTCTATTAAATCTTTCTACAAGACCATTCTCTCTGGGATTGTACACTGCAGTAGTATATTGTCTCACACCACAACCCTCCAAATAACTCTTAAACTGTTCAGCCACAAATTGTGGACCATTATATGTACCCACACACTCAGGATAACCTTCTCTGTGAAATACCTCTTACAAAAATCAATCATGTTATTAGCCGTTACTTCCTCATAAAAGTTACCTCTGGCCATTTAGAGAAATAGTCCACCAAAACAACAGCATACCTGCCTTCAATACCTTTAGATACAAATTGACTGCAAATATCCATTGCTACTCTTTGCCATGGTTTATCCGTCAATTTAGTACACCATATGGGTGATTCTCCCACAACATGAGATTTGTCACTACACATGCATGTAACACAATTGCATACAAATCTCTCTATCACTTTATCCATTCCTGGCCACCAAAAAACCACACGCGTCCTTCTTTTCATCCCTGACATTCCACCATGACCTTCATGCAATAGACTCACCAATTTGTTTCTCAGACCCATTGGTACTACTAGCCACTCCCCTCTTCTCAGCACTCCATCAATGACTGATAACTCTGGCCAAATCCAATCGTACTCCCCAAACTTACTTCCCTTCTTACACACTTTATGCTCACCAGACACACTATCACATAACATGCTCAAAACCTTATCATCTTTTAAAGCCTGCATCCATTCCTCCATACTAATGCCACAGCCACTCGACTCATTTACACTGCCAACTAACCATTCTTCACCATCCTGTGTTTCATTATCATTCATGTTGTTTTGCAATGGCATACGTGACAAGCAATCCACATGCCTGTTGATAACACTAAGTACATACACCAGATTAAAATCATATTCCTGCAACCGGTAAAGCCATTTGGCAATTCTTGGGGTTGCTTTACCAGCACCTTTAGTGGATAATATGTCAGTGAATGGTTTATGGTCCGTTCTCAATTCATATTGGTTGCCCCACACATATATTTTGAAATGATCAACACCCCACCAACATGCTAAGGCCTCCTTCTCAATTATGGAGTATGTCGATTCCGCCCCTTTGAGAGTCCGTGATACAAATGCCACTACTCTTTCCCAGCCCATTTTTTTTTGCATAAGAACGGCCCCTAAACCATGTGCACTAGCGTCCACGGCTATTATCTTCTGATCACTGTGATCAAACGGTTTCAGAGCCACTGAATTCAAATTTTCACTTTTTATAAAATCAAAAGTTTTTTGACACTCTTCCGACCAGACAAACTTAACCATAGATTTCATGAGATGTCTTAAAACGTGAACTTTTTCAGCAAATCGTCAAACAAATTTTGAATACTACTCAGCCAGACCCAGGAAGTAACGTAACTGTTCTTTGTTAGTGGGAGGCGGTGCTTTTTCAATAGCTTCCAATAAACTCCTTTTAGGCTTTACACCCTCTACTGATAAGGTGTGCCCTAGGTAAGCTATCTGCTTGACCCCAAATTTACATTTATCAACACTGATGGTGAGACCAGCTTTTTGTAATTTTTGTAATACATCAAACAAAACGGCATTGTGGTCCTCAACATTCGTACCCCAAGCTAAGATATCATCCTGAAACACCACAGCCTTTTCAATGTCCATCAAAATATTGTTCATCACTCTCTGAAAAACAGAAGAGGCCGACGCCAATCCAAACGACATCCACACACATTGAAACATCCCCACAGGAGTTATGAATGACGTGAAATGTTTAGAGGCTGGATGCAAATGAATTTGATGGTATGCATTCGAGAAGTCTATCGACGAGAAATATATTGCATCTTTAACCGAGGACAACAATTCATTGATATGCGGCAAGGGATTGCGGTCCACCCAAATACATTTGTTGAGGTCTATCAAATCAATGCACATACATAACTTTCCATTCGGTTTACGTGCCAAAACGATGGGACTAAGCCATTCCGATGATTCAATAGGTTCAGTCACTTTGGCATCACACAATCTCTTTAACTCAGCTTTTAACTGCGACCTCAATGCAAATGGTACATTTCTTACTTTCTGTACATTGGGTGTACATCCTGTTTAATGACAATTCGATGTTCAAATTTTCTCAGGCACCCCAAAGTATCAGAAAACAAATTGTGAAATTTTGCACGCCACTTATTTTTCTCCACATCATCAATTAACAACACCTGATCAGGATGGTTGGGATTTAAAACAATGTATAACGCTTTTTGTTCTCTCCAACCCAGAAGTGCCTTCCCTTGCTTTACCACTTACACATGTGCATCTGTGCATCTCCCCTTGAATGTAAGACTACACTCAACATACCCAATCAATGGTAATTTGCCACCACAATAACCCACAGGTACTATATCTGGCGACAACATCTCACCCAAGCCCAGCTCCATCCACATTTGCTCATTTATAATAGTCTACGGTGAGCATGAATCAGCCCAAATTTCCACCGCTTTATTATTCATCTTTACTGTACACTTTGGCGGAACATACCTATCTCCAATTGCACTCAGAGCACCATCTATCGTTAACACCTCGATTCTTTCCTCCTCCTCCTCTGAATGGTCATTGCTACACACCTTGATGACATTCACCAAATGTTTTTGGAAATGGCTTGGTCATCGTCCCGCCTTGCACACCTGTGAAAAATGCCCCACCTTTTTACAATTGTAACACTTTGCTAGTACTGCAGGAAACTTGCCCGCCTCAGCTGTGTGACTGTTGCTTCTGCATCTATAACACTCCCTTTTTTCCCTCCTTAAAAGTCCTCCCTTCTTTACTTTGGACACAGCGTTTACTTTTTGTGATATAATGTCTCCACTGCACTGATTAAGATTGAGCTCAGTTAAATACTTTGATGTAATTTCTCTACGTCTCGCTATGTTGATAGTCTTTTGCAACGAGGTGTCTTTCAGTTCTAATAAACGTTCTTAAGTTTTGCTATTGTTAGTTCTATTGATAAATTGATCCGTTATTAATTATTCTTGTGGCTGGAGCAATTGATGGAACACACATGGGGTCAAGGACCGCCGGGGCCGGGGTCGGTGGGAGCACCGCCAACAGGCTGGCGGTGCCCCACAGGGCATTCTGACCGCGGCGGTTTGGCCGCGGTCAGAACAGGGAAACCAGCGGTCTCCCGCCGGTTTTCCGATGCCCTCAGGAATCCTCCATGGCGGCACAGCTTGCTGCGCCGCCATGGGGATTCCGACACCCCATACTGCCATCCTGTTCCTGGCGGTTCGCCAGCCAGGAACAGGATGGCGGTATGGGGTGTCATGGGGCCAATGGCATGGGCACTGCAGGGGCCCCCGTAAGAGGGCCCCACAAAGAATTTCAGTGTCTGCTTAGCAGACACTGAAATTCGCGACGGGTGCAACTGCACCCGTCGCACCTTCCCACTCCGCCGGCTCCATTCGGAGCTGGCTTCCTCGTGGGAAGGGGTTTCCCGCTGGGCTGGCGGGCGGCCTTCTGGCGGTCGCCCGCCAGCCCAGCGGGAAAAACAGAATCACCGCAGCGGTCTTCAGACCGTGGAGCGGTGTTCTGTCGGGGGAACTCTGGCGGGCGGCCTCCGCCGCCCGCCAGAGTTAGAATGACCCCCATAATGCCTTATTTCTATCACATGCCAGGGAAAAGGTCTACAGTAATCGGAAAAACTTCCATTAATTTAAAGTTCAAGTTGTCTGCTTACCTGATTTGTACATCTCAAGTGTATGTGTGCCCATGTCCCAGGGTCAACACATGCTTTCTTTGTACTACAGAACAGCAGCATACCCCTACAAATGTCACAACTTGGACCTGGGAAGTGTGACTTTGGTAAGTGCTAAATGGCAATAGGATAATTTACTTTATTTATTGCTTAGGAATGTACAATGGGATGAGATTTTTTATCTCAATATATGTTTTACTTTCATATAGGAGACTCACCTTAACCTAACAGACCATGGTTCTTAGCACCACTGAGGAATCCTACAACACCAAGAAAAATCTGCTTCAATGAGGCCCAGGGAAGAACACAAAGGCCAGTGGACCGGGCTTTTGGGTTCACTGTCTGGATAGGACCGAAGAAGCCCTCCTCTACTCACCTGATTAGGCGTGCCAAATCACCATGGCCTGCTGCATGTTGCCCAACATTGCTCTGTGACTGAACATCCCATACATTGCAGAGGATGGAGACCATGAGGAGCCACTGGGTAAGGATGTTAAAATTCCAACTGAAGTTGTGGTGAAGAGGAAGGAACTGCTGTATGTCAAGATGTTATTGACAAATTCACATGAGTGTTAGTGTACCTTTACATATTGTTAAAGTAAATGTCAAAACAATGTGTGACATAATGAGCATATCAGTCTGTGGTGGAGATTTTTTAGGAATGGTTAGTACAGGAAATTCCAGGGCAAAGATGTTTGCTGTTAAACGTTTTGACAATTTGACTACTAGTATATTCATTTACATTTGTTACCTCTAACTGTTCTAAGTGAATGTGTCCTTATAACTAATCATTTGAGTCCATTTTGACATGTGAAACTAATACATTCTTGTTGTTTTTCTTTTTTAGGATCCTTCACCATGTCATCTTCATTTTGGATATTTCAAAGTTGTGACATTTGCAGCTATATGCTGCTGTTGAAAAGTCCAAACAGAACATGGGTTGAGTCTGAGGAAGACACACACTTTGGATGTACATATTCTTTACAAATACAGCTTGCACAGTGATTTAATAGATGTTCTGAAAATAGACCTGTTTTATGTTGTCACCAAGGCAATATGTGCTGCTTACCGTGCTCTAACTACCTGTATAAGTCAAGCCATAGCATACTCCTCTCACTTTAGATTGGCTAAATTCTCATTTTGTGTCAAGCGTATAAAGCTGTTGATTTGTCTCATCATAGTACAAAGAACAATTTCTAAGAATCGAGATAGACACTGTAGGGACATAGTGCTCATGCAACTATGCCCTCACCTGTGGAATAGGGTACCTTGCCTTAGGCCTGGAAGGCCTGCTAGAGGGGTGACCTACCTATTCTACAGGCAGTGGTTTGTAGACATGGCACGGCACCCTGATAGGGGTGTCATGTCGACTTTGTCTATTCTCCCCACCAACACACACAAGCTACAATGGCAGTATGCATGTGCTTGGTGAGGCATAATACATGCTGTAGCCCTTGGGTACCTTTCCTGGCCACAGGACCCTTGGTACCAGGGATACCTTTTACAAAGGACTTAACTATATGCCAAGGGTTTGCCAACTGTGGAAACTATAGTACTGTTTTGGAAAAGAACACTAGTGTTGGAGCCTGGTTAGCAGGATCCCCACACATTCTCAGTGAAATCAGCATCAAAATCAGGCAAAAGGTGGGGAGTAACCATGTCAAAAGGGGCACTTTCCTACCCCACCAAAACGAAAGAGGATCAGACTAACCTTTCCCAAGAGAGTCTTCATTGTCTAAGTGGAAGAACCTGGAAAGGACATCTGCATTGGCATGGTCAGTTCCAGGTCTGTGTTCCACTGAAAAGTCCATTCCCTGCAGGGAGACAGACCACCTCAAAAGTTTAGGGTGCTCACCTTTCATTTGCATCAGCCATCTGAGAGGTCTGTGATCAGTTTGAACAATAAAGTAAGTACCTAATAGGTATCGTCTCAGCTTTCTCAGTAACCAAACAACAGCAAAGACTTCCCCCTCAATGGCATTCCAACGCCGCTCCCTGGGGAGTAACATTCTGCTAATGAAAGAAACAGGCTGGTCATGGCCATCATCATTGGTTTGGGACAGGACTGCTCCCATCCCATGTTCAGAGGCATCTGTCTTCACAATGAATGGCTTAGAATAATATGGAGCTCTGAGAACGGGTAACAAGCACATTGCCTCCTTCAGGGTACCAAAGGCCTTTTTGCAATCAAGAGTCCAGTTTACTTTTCTAGGCATTTTCTTTGAGGTCGGTTCTGTGAGGGGGGTCACAATAGATCCATACCCCTTCACAAACCTCCTATAGTAACCAGTCTAGCCAAGGAATGCCCTAACCTTCTCCAGGTGGACCAGATGAACCTGCCAGGAGGAGGTAAAGACAGCAATTTCATCCTGATATGCTGCACTAAAGTACTCAAAACCAGCAAGGACTTGATTCACCAACCTTTGGAAGGTGGCAGGGGCATTCCGTAGGCCAAAGGGCATAACAGTAAACTGAATATGCCCATTAGGTGTGGAGAATGCTGTCTTTTCCTTCGCTCCAGGTGCCATTCTGATTTGACAGTACCCTGAAGTTAAGTCGAAGGTACCGAGGAATTTACCTGCACCCAATTTGTCTATAAGTCCATCTGCTCTTGGTACAGTGTGAGCATCTATTTTGTTTGACACAGTTTGAGTCCTTTGTATTTCACATAAAACTTCATCCCTCTCTTCCCTTCCTTGGAATTAGGTTTGGAGATGAAGACCATTGGGCTAGTCCAGGGGCTGTCAGGTGGTTCAATAACCCCTAACTCGAGCATCTTGTGGACTTCCGCTTTGATGCTCTCTTTGACTTGATCAGACTATTGATTTTGTTTTGACAGGTGAACTGTCCCCTGTGTCCACATAATGGGTATACAGGTGGGTCTGTCCAGGGGTCAAAGAGAAGAGCTCAGGAAACTGCTGTAGGACTTGCCTGCAGTCTGACTGCTGTTGGACAATGAGGCTATCTGAGTAGACAACTCCATCAAATGATCTACCTTTAGGGTAATATCAGAGGAGGTCAGGGAGAGGTTCACTCTCTGCTTCCTGCTCCTCATGAGTAACCATGAGCATGGTCACATCTGCCCTGTCACAGTAGAATTTTAGGTGGTTTACATGGATCACCATCTTGGATGTCCTGTTGGTGCCCAGATGTACCAAGTAGGAGACCTCACCCTTTTTTTCCAAGATAGGGTAAGGGTCACTCCATATGTCCTGAAGTGTCCTGGGAGCCACAGGCTCCAGAGCCTATACTTTCTGCCCTGGTTTTGAATTCTACAATTTCAGCCTTTTGTTCATAGCACAACTTCTGAAGTTGTTGGCTGGCCTCATGGTTTTTGGATGCCTTTTCCATGTACTCAGCCATCCTTGAGCAGAGACTAAGCACATTATCCACCACTTCTTGTTTAGGGCTCATTGAGAGGTCTTGCTCAGCCTTCTTGTACAAGTGTAAGTGTTACCCCAACAGGGAGGCTAAACAGAAGTTCAAAGGAGGAAACCCCTACTCCCTTCTGAGGTACCTCTATGTAGGCAAAAGGCAAGCATTGCAGGAGGACATCCCATGTCCTTTTGAGTTTTTCAGGAAGCCCCAGGATCATGTTCTTCAATGTCTTGTTGAATCCCTCAAAAAGTCCATTAGTTTGTGGATGGTAAGGTATGGTGAGCCTACAAGTCACCCCACACTCATTCCACATGTGTTTTAGGTAAGCTGACATGAAGTTTGTACTTCTGTCGGTAACTTCCTCCTTAGGAAACCCTAAACTGGTAAAAATATCAGTCGGGGCCTTGGCAACTGCAGTAGCTGGAGCAGACCTATGGGGAATTGCTTCAGGATGTCAAGTAGCATGATTCACTACTACCAGTATGTACTGATTTCCTGGGGCTGTGGGTGGCTCAAATGGACCCACAATGTCCACACCAACCCTCTCAAAGTCAACCCCCACCACATGGAGTAGAATGAGGGGGGCCTTTGTGTAGCCACCTGCCTTACCATTGGCTTGGCAGGTGACACAAGAGTTACAAAGCTCCTTCACCTTCTGAGACCTGTTGGGCCAGTAGAAATGTCTTACAAGCCTATTCCACGTTTTTGTTTGTCGCAGATGCTCAGCTTGGGGGATGTTATGGGCCAAAGTTAGGATAAACTCCCTAAACTGCTGAGGCACTACCACTCTCATGGTTCCACCAGGTTTGGGGTCTCTGGCCTCAGTGTGTAGGAGTCCATCTTCTCAATCGACCCTGTGGAAGCCGCTGACCTCTCTCTTTTCCTGAGCTGCTGCTTGCTGCCTCTGGCCTTCAAGAGTGTGGCAAGTCTTTTGACCCTGTCACAGCTGTTCACTTGAGGGCCCCCCTATGCCCAAGTGCTCTACGGATCCAGCTCCGTGGACCGAGTTCCCTCAGACGATAAGACTTCTTCCTGAGAAGCTAGGTCATGTTTCTTTTGCTGTTCAGAAGCTGGTCCCCCAGTCTTCTTGCCCTTACTCTTGGACAGTTTGGCCATTATTCGAGGCTCCAAGACTTCTTGTCCACACTGTGCTCAGCTTTGTGCTCTTGTGTTTACACACACCATCCCAGGGATTCACAACATGACTGCATGGATTTTGAGTTCTACCTAAGTCCAGGCTGAGGACTCAAGATCATTCCCTAGCAATCATTCCACAGGGATTGCAGAAGAGACCACTACCTGCTTCAAGCAAGTAACCCCTCCCCATTCTAAGGTCACCATAGCCGTGAGATGGACCTTGGTTACATTGTCAGCATTAGTAACTGGATATGTTTGTCCACCCAAATACTCCCCTAGGGGAAAACAGTATTTCTGTTACCATGGTGACACTGGCACTTGTATCCCTCATGAGTTCTACCTTTGTCCCATTAATCAAGAGGTGCTGTCTGTATTTTTTCATGTTAGTGGGACAGACAGCAAGTATGGCAACATCCACCCCACCTTCAGAGACTAAGTAACTTCAGTGTGAACTGTGATTTGCTCTGGGCACACTGTTGATCCCACTTGGAGCCTGGCTGTACCAGTACTAACTGGAGCAGTGCTAGGGGGATTCTTTTTGGGACGGGCCAAGCCTCCACTTTAGTTTCCATTCTCTTTACAGTTGTGATACCAGGACTTTCTGAGATTAATGTTTTTACCCTTGTACCCATGTGAGGATTGTGAAGATGCTCAGGGCCCGCCCTCCTGTGCAGGTTTGTGGGGCCCTTGTGAAGCCTATTTACTTTTATACTTAGATGTCTCACCACCCTTCCCTAGGGAGGCCTTGTAGCCCCTTTCTTTTGGTCACCTCCATTGGACATTTTAGTCACCCTTGTCTTGACCCAGTGGCCTGCCTTCTTTCCCAATTATTGGGGAGAAATTGGACCTAGGTCTACCAGATATTGATGTAACTTTTCATTGAAGCAGTTACTCAAAAGATGTTCTTTCATAAACAAATTATAAAGTCCATCACAGGCATGCACTCCACTGACAGTTATCCAGGCATCTAGTGTTTTCAATGAGTAGTCTACAAAATCACCCCAGTACTGGCTTGAGGATTTGTGAGCCTCCCAAACCTAATTCTATACTTCTCAGTTATGAATCCAAAGCCCTAAATCAGGGTAGCCTTCATGTGGTCATAGGGTCCAGAATCAGTACCAGTGAGTGTGAGGAACCTATCCCTACACTTATCAGTAAACAGTTCCCAAAGAAGAGATCGCCAATGAAATGTGTTAGTTTTCTGGTTGCACAAGCTCTCGCAAAAGCTGTGAACCACTTGGTAATGTCATCACCATCTTCATATTTAGAGACAATCCCTTTGAGGATTTTTAGCGCAGCAGAATGCTCTCTGACCCTATTTAAATTACTGCCACCACTAATGGGTGTTAAGCCCATTTCTACTCTCTCCCTTTCTATAGCTAGGAGCTGTTGCTCCAAAGCTAGTCTTTTGGCCACCCTTGCTAAAAGGAGATCCTCTTCATTGAGGCTGCCCTCAATGTTACCAGAGGAACTGGACTCCCCTGTGGAAGATCCAGGTTCTGTGAGCACTATCCTTGGAGATAGGGTTCTTGGGCCCTCATCTCCCCAGTTAGGCGAGGAGAGGGGAGTTCATCCTCCTGCTACCTAACATCTTCCCTATCTGATGGGAGATCTTCCTCTTTAGCAGGGTGTTCCCTTGTATACTCTGCCAAGAACTCCTGGAGCTTGACCTTGGTAGGGTTGGACCATGTTTTAAACTTTTTCAGTCTGCAGAGGGACCTTAACTGTCCCATCCCTAGATGGAGGTAAGGGGTGAGGTTGAACTCCACAACCATGCCCTCTAAGCTGCTCATTATGTTACTAAAGTTGGGGATTACTCTTTAGGAGTGCCACTGCAGGAACTTCAGTGAGTAGCCGCTGTACCCTTGAGGCAGTGTGCCCCATCCCTCTGGGTCCTGGCTGAACTGGAGGTGGTGGAGGTGTTGGCTCAGCAGCAGCCAGGACTGAGGGGCAACAAGTAGGTGTTATATTCCTTTGGACACAGGAACTATGGCTATCCTGAGACTGAGGTCTTTTTGCAGCTAGGGTAGGAGGAGTGGGTGTGGGTTGAGTGAGACTCACTGGAGCTGTCTGCCCAGACAGACCAGATGGACCAGCCTGAAGACTTGATCCTGGTCTGGAGTGGAGGTGTCCTCAGTGTCAGGCAGTAGTCCCATCACTCTAGGTGTGGGGCCTAATATGGATTATAAATAACCAGAAATTAAATACCAGGATTGTTTATTAAATATGTCTTCAGCTACAAATAAAGCACCCTTACACTTAAAACATCATTAATGGAATGTTAAGATCTTTCTGTGTTTTTGTGAGTTCAACGTGTAGGTCAATTTACACACATGCAAATCTCAGCAATACTGGTGAAGAGATGCCCTGAAAAGAAAAAGATTATTAAGAAAGTGTACATTACATGTACCAACCATCCAACCCAAGACAGAAGGGAAGAAAATTGAGAACTAAACCATTTGATCGCCTAGCAGGCTAAACATTAGGTAGTATACCATTTAGAAGAATTAACAGCATTATTCATCTTATGAACATTGCAAAGTAAATTGTTTATCAATACTACTTATATTCAGTATACAACAGAACAGATAATGTTTAGACAGCTTACTATGATTTGCAAAACTCTATTAAATGGCATGGATGTGATAACATACCAGATATACTTTAAAATGACACGTTCAGATATAGCATAAAATGGTGATTCTCAAATGCATAAAACTTTCACTTTCACATTTCAATATTATTTTCCAGAGACAAAAAGAGGGCATCATGGTAGCTATAGTCATTTCTATTCACCATTAACAACACCTGTAAAATGTGATTTAAACATGCTTAGTAAAATAGCTGCATCAAAAAAGCACACACATTTGCAATGTACACACATATGTAAACAATGTAACTAGGTGAAGAGAACACTTAAGAGCACTATTCCTTCATTTGGAAATAGGTGACCTTCGGAACCTGCATTGAAACAAACCTACTGGATGGAGTTGGAACCTAGATTGAACAAAACCTACAAACTAGGCAAATGCAAGCAATGATCCATGGAGAAAAATACACATTATGACAATACATATTGATCATCATTAAAAAGAGGGATACAGCCATAATACTGCTAATGTGCTGATAATATAGTTTGCTACTTTTTTATTGATATGTTTTAATGATGGTGTAAAAACATTATCAATAGCTAACTTGAGGGCAAAACTACATTTATAATGAATGAGACAGTGATAAGTCTAACTTACCGGTCTCCACTCCACCAGGGACTCCTTCAGGCTGTAGGATCTATAAGACCTTCTCCTTCCTGGCCAAAATTTGTAATGGGGGGCTATGAGAACCATCACCAGTCTTCTGGATCTCCAGGTGATGCATGGAGGCCATGGAAGGCACTCTCACCTCCAGGTCGGTCTACCTCTTCCTAATTTCCTCCCGTGCACAGGATGTTTGCTATAACATTAATTCTGTCAATTATTCTGTTCTGCATTTGCCTTTCTGAGATATGGTTGCATTTTGCACTTGGGCTCCAAACAATTGAGGCTTTACTCTGATAATTTCATCCACCATGACTGACAAGTCTCCCTCTGTAAAATGTGGATTCCTCCTCCTTGCCATAGTGAACTAAACTAAAAATAAATGAAATAGTGGCCCACAAGTTGATGAAAATGTAAAAAATTAAACAAATGAAAAATTAACAGAGGGAGTAACGAAAATAATTATCTGAATACTGAGTGGTAAAATCAGCAGCAAAATTATGTTCTTCAGTGGAATGGTTAAAGATCATGGCCTGAAATGGAGTGTAATTCATGGTGTTGTTTGCAGGTATTCACAATTGGCCAAAATACATCTGGTGAGTGCTGATAGCATCTATTCAATAGCCACAGCCACTGTACAATGTTGAGCAGGTTCTGAAATGGACTCCAGCCATCTGGAATCTGCTGACAAAACAATGCCAGCATGGCTATGAAACCTAAATATGCTTGACGCAATCACACTGCCTTGAAGGTGATAGAGTACTGCTAGCCACATCGACAGCAGGAGACTACTTACATGGCAGACTCGAAATGTGCTCTCCAAGGGCTTGGATTGAGCTTGCCTCCTGTTCTCTGAAGTCTCCCTTGGCCAACAAAGACTTCAGGGGTCATTATGACCCTGGCGGTCAGTATAAATGTGGCGGTAGTACCACCAACAGGCTGGTGGTACATACAGCCACATTATGACATTATGGCCCTCATTACAACCCTGGCGGTCGGTGTTAAAGTGGCAGTAATACTGCCAACAGGCCGGCGAAAAAAATTGAATCACCACCACAGAGGAAACGGGCATAATAGACAGCCTCTTTAGCACTCCGACCACATCGGCGGTACAAACAAACAGCGCAGCGGTAACCGCCAACAGACAGGCACAAGACAATGTACCGCCCACCCTATCACAACCCGGCAATCCCCCACCTTTTCCGGGGCAGAACCAACGCAAATAAAAACACGGCAGAAACAGTACACAGAAGGGAAAATCACTCACCTCTCCACACCCCACGAGGAACCAGGACGCCATGGAGCCAGAAATGCAGATCCTGCCGGTGATGGTCTTCCAGGAACCAGGACGCCATGGAGCCAGAAATGCAGATCCTGCCGGTGATGGTCTTCTTGCTCCTCTATGAGGAGCTCCAACGACAGTGGCGACGACCACATTGAGTACTGCACCTACAACACAGGGGAGGGGGAGGGAAAAGAGAGTGAACACACACACAACACGCAACACCCCCACCCTCACCCTAACCCACAACACCATACACAAAAATACATGCTGCAACATTACATTTACACCCCCCCACCCCCCTTGAATAACGCAAGGACAAAAGGAAATGATTTGAATGATTGTAATCAATAAAAATCAAGAGTCAAAACTCCAAATCCAGTATATAAAATTATGTACACCAACTACACATGTCCGGATAGTGCACCAATCATTGTCCGTGGACCACGAGGCTCAAAATGCATGGGCGAGCCCCACTCTAGATACCTGACTGGAAACGGAGAGAACACTGCAGGGGAATCAGATCCAAATGAAACAGGCACCTCAGGGGAAGGGGGAGGTGGGGCACCTCAGCCTGATGAATGCACAATGCCACTGCTCCACGAGGAGACTCCATGCCCATTGATGTATTCTGGGGAGTGCAAAGCCACAGTCTCACAAGTCTTTTCAGTGGGTGGGTTTCCCACTGCTTTATCCTGGGGAGTGCAAAGCCACAGTCTCACAAGTCTTTTCAGTGGATGGGTTGCCCACTGCTTCATCCTGGGGAGTGCAAAGCCACAGTTTCTCAAGTCTTTTCAGTGAGTGGGTTGCCCACTGCTTCATCCTGGGGAGTGCAAAGCCACAGTCGCTCAAGTCTTTTCAGTGGGTGGGTTGCCCACTGCTTTATCCTGGGGAATGCAAAGCCACAGTCTCACAAGTCTTTTCAGTGGATGGGTTGCCCACTGCTTCATCCTGGGGAGTGCAAAGCCACAGTTTCTCAAGTCTTTTCAGTGAGTGGGTTGCCCACTGCTTCATCCTGGGGAGTGCAAAGCCACAGTCTCACAAGTCTTTTCAGTGGGTAGTGAAAATCCACAGTCTCACAAGTCTTTTCAGTGGGTGGGTTGCCCACTGCATTATCCTGGGGAGTGCAAAGCCACAGTCTCACAAGTCTTTTCAGTGGGTGGGTTGCCCACTTCTTTATCCTGGGGAGTACAGAGCCACAGTCTCACAAGTCTTTTCAGTGGGTGGGTTGCCCACTGCCTTATCCTGGGGAGTGTAAAGCCACAGTCTCACAAGTCTTTTCAGTGGGTGGGTGGCCCACTGCTTTATCCTGGGGAGTGCAAAGCCACAGTCTTACAAGTCTTTACAGTGGGTGGGTTTCCCACTGCTTTATCCTGGGGAGTGCAAAGCCACAGTCTCACAAGTCTTTTCAGTGGATGGGTTGCCCACTGCTTCATCCTGGGGAGTGCAAAGGCACAGTCTCACAAGTCTTTTCAGTGGGTGGGTTGCCCACTGCTTCATCTTGGGGAGTGCAAAGCCACAGTCTCTCAAGTCTTTTCAGTGGGTGGGTTGCCCACTGCTTCATCTTGGGGAGTGCAAAGCCACAGTCTCTCAAGTCTTTTCAGTGGGTGGGTTGCCCACTGCTTTATCCTAGGGAGTGCAAAGCCACAGTCTCTCAAGTCTTTTCAGTGGGTGGGTTGCCCACTGCTTCATCCTGGGGAGTGCAAAGCCACAGTCTCTCAAGTATTTTCAGTGGGTGGGTTGCCCACTGCTTCATCCTGGGTAGTGCAAAGCCACAGTCTCACAAGTCTTTTCAGTGGGTAGTGAA